>NC_090440.1:1636124405-1636431042 GCF_031143425.1 Pleurodeles waltl | reverse complement strand
CTGTAGGGGCATAGTGCTCATGCACATATGCCCTCACCTGTGGTATAGTGCACCCTGCCTTAGGGCTGTAAGGCCTGCTAGAGGGGTGACTTACCTATGCCACAGGCAGTGTGAGGTTGGCATGGCACTCTGAGGGGAGTGCCACGTCGACTTAATCATTTTCTCCCCACTAGCACACACAAGCTGTGAGGCAGTGTGCATGAACTGAGTGAGGGGTCCCCAGGGTGGCATAAGAAATGCTGCAGCCCTTAAAGACGTTCCCTGGCATCAGGGCCCTTGGTACCAGGGGTACCATTTACAAGGGACTTATCTGGGTGCCAGGGCTGTGCCAATTGTGGAAACAAAGGTACAGTTTAGGGAAAGAACACTGGTGCTGGGGCCTGTTTAGCAGGGTCCCAGCACACTTTCAATCATAACTGGCATCGGCAAAAGGCAAAAAGTCAGGGGGTAACCATGCCAAGGAGGCATTTCCTTACACTATCCCTCTGACCCCCACTGAAGTCATGAAAACAATTCTCTAGAGACATCCTTCACTAGTTCTCCTCCTGCTTATCAAACCAATTCGGTCCCATAGGAACTTCAAAATCCAAGAAAAGTATCATCACATGCGAGTCCCTACACTGCATTTTGTCTCCCACCATCTTGAGTCCCTGCATGGAGCCCCTTGGGACTCTCCACAACATCAATAGCATAACAAATCTCCAGTATGCCAATGGCACAGAACTGCATTTGAGCATCCCCTCTGCTCCAGGCACTGCCTCAAAATTGCTCACACCTCATGCAGACCTGGATGTCCAGCACCTACATGAAGCTTTATCTCAACTGAAGAGAACCGCTGCTGTTTGCCAAGAAGGACAAACAACAACTAGTCCAAACCTAGTTGAACAACAATCCAATGCATAAAAGTCCACTTTCACTGTTAGAAACCAGCAGCCCATTCACTTGGAACTTGACAGATTCCAGTCCTTTGACCCTGTTCAGTGCTTGCTGCAATTTGGCTAGGTTTGCTGTATACAAACACCTACATACACCCCCCACCCCCTCCCACACACACACAGACACACTCATGGTCAGCATTAGAGGGATTTTTGTTTTATTTACCTTCTGCTATTTTGAGATATATAACAGTGTGACTAACAGTGCAGGGTCCAATTCACACACAGAGCCTGTTACTGATGAAGAAGTATAGACCTAATGCATAAGCCTGATTTTTAAACTCCTCCTGCGCAAAATGATCACTACACATAGCCATTCTGAACACCCAGACTATGCATACTGGCAAAGATCACACTCATAGTTTGCATTTTAGTTCTGCGTTTGTTTCAGAGGTCTGAATCAATGTACTTACTAACATTTAGAAATCTCAGAAAGACAGCAAAAAAAGAGGGAGAGAAACACCCAAACACCTCAACCAGTGAGCTGACCAGTCATATTGGCCACCCTGACCACTCCAAAAGAGCCTTATTGCAGAATTTATATCACTGTTAAAGATAAACATTTTCATATTCTCTTTATTTTAATTTAATTTTACTTTATCTGGGTTTTTTATGAAGCGGTACAAGCCACCAAGTGGTAGCGTCAGGGAACTTTGGGTTGGATAGACTGGTTCGACAATAGTTATATATACTGATAAGAAGATGGGATGGTAAAGCCTTAGTAAAGAGTTAATACAGTTTTTGAATTGAATATGAAAGATGGATAGAAACTGGTTACAGGAGTCTAACCATGAGGTCCAGGCCAAGGCAAGAGATATAAGTGAAAAACATGCAGGAATGACTAACCATACAATTGCACAAATACATAAGCTTTTATCGGCCTTAATAATCTGACAAAGTCGGTTTCCAGTCTTAGAAGAATTGGGAAGTAGTTCATTAGGGAATGTACTTACATATGAAGGTTCTTATCACTGAAGTTTCAATAGCGCAAGGGGCAAAGCCACAGAATGTAGTTTTGTGAGTACAAAGCAAGAGTAATGTATGTTAATTAATGGAAAAATGAAAACTGAAAAACGACATTTGAGGAAAGCAAATTATGGGAAAGCCATTTTAAGGAATGACAATTTTAAGGGAAAAAAAATAAATTAGAAATTAATGGCAACATTTTAAAGGAAAGGAAGGATAATTTTCAGGAAAAATCAAAAAATACATTAAACTGGGGTGGAGTTTAGAACTAGTGAGGGGTTTTTGATTTCAGGGATGAGTAATGTTTAAAGGTGATCAGGGGCTTTTAGGGGCAGGATTGGGTGGAGTTCAGGCTTAGAAAAGGGTTTTTAGGGTTCAGGGATGGGTGAAGTTTAGGGATGTGAGGGTTGTTTTTCGGTATTAGGAATGGGTGGAACTTATATATGGCTAGAGGTTTTCAGGGGTCACGGATGAGTGGAGTTTTCGGTTGTGAGGTGCTTTTAGAGTTCAGGGATGGGTAGAGTATAGGGCTGGTGAGGGGTTTTAAGGATCAGTGATGGGTAAAGGTTAGGGGTGGTGAAGAGTTTGTAAGGTTCAGGATTAGGTGAAGTGTAGGTTACTTAGGAGTTTTAAGGATTCAGGGATGGATAGAGTTGATTTGTAGAAAGAGGTTTTTGGGGTTCAATGATTAGTAGAGTGTAGGGGCGATGAGGGTTTTTTAGGGTTCAGGGATGGGCAGAGTTTGGGTGTGGTGAGGGATTTTACGGTTCAGGAATGGGTTTAGTGTAGGGGTAGAAAGGGATTTTATGGGTTCAGATATGGGTGTAGTACAGAGCTCTGGGATGGGTATAGTTTAGGGATAGTGAAGTGTTTTTACAGTAGGTTACTGGAATGGGTAGAACATGTTGTAGAAAGGGTTTTTAGGGTTCAGGGATGGGTGGTATTTAGGTGTGGAGAGGAGTTTTAGAGGGCAGGTAATGATGGTGGTTAGGGGTTGTGAGCGCTGAATGGTGGTGGGGGGCCAGCAAAAATAAAGCATTGAACGTAATTATTTGACAAATCTGAACTCTTGTCCCTTGAAGTAAAGCACTGAAATAAATGCCTTTGCAAAACTGTTTCTGAACGTAAGATTTACAACCATTGTATTTACACCTTAAAACTAAGCATGCAAAAGCCAATTTTGAACAAAAAAGACATTCTTTGAATTGGTTTCTATGTAATGGTAAATTCCATTAATTAAAACAACCTCCATTAAACAGTTTTGGTGAAATGGGTTCTTCGTCATGGTGTTCCATGAAATAGTTTTTATATGAAATCGCATACAACTAGTAAGGAACATTCATTTTATTCAAGTAAACATCCAACTAACACTTTATTCATGTAGCACAATGATTTTAAGTTTGCTCTTTTGCTAATTTAGAAAAGGGTGATGTCGTCCTAGAAATTCACAGCAAGCAGAAGACGGACCATAAGATTCAGGACTTTGGAGCTTGTGGAATGATTTGTTGGGAAGGCCACTGGCAATCCATGTCAAGACTGTTGCAATAATAAAGACTGAAAATCGACCATGCAGGAATAATGGCACATTTCTACAAGCAGCAAAGGAATGTTTGCAGAAACCAATGGCGGAAATCAAATTTGTAGGAAGCAGTTGTTTCTGATGTGATGGCTTTCGATAAAACACACCACTTTGCATGGCTACTATCAGTTGCAAGGAAAGTCCAGGGCCCTGGTGCAGGTGAAAGGCAGAAGGACTGAAATGACCTATCCCAGGAGCAAGTTTACAATTTTCTTACTATTTAGCCATAACCATAATGATGGTTTCCTTGCTTCTGTTGGCCACAACATTCGGAAACCAAAAATATCATCAGCGCATGCCATCAGTGCTTGGCATCCTGTTGCACCCAGGGTAGGATGACATGCTAGCACTGCTGACTAGGCATTTGTCACTGGGGACAGAGCAATTTTTCACTGGCATCTGCACTGCCTAGCCAGAGTAAAACCACATTTGGGTGACCTTTTGCTCTAATCGGCCAATGCTAATACCAGTGCGAAATAGTCTGCCGCAAGCCCAGAATTGCCCATTTACTTGTATCATTCATGTAATTCTATTAGGACATTTGTATTTGAGTTTGAGAAAAAATTTGTCAAATGTATTTCTTGGTGTTTTCTTGATTGTGTTTGTTTTTTCTTCTGTTTCATCTCAGATTTATTCTAGTGGCTTTGGACACTGCAGTGAAGATTATGTTCATTGTCTTGATGTACTTTGACAGATGTTTACCATTGCTTTACGGCACTCTGGTGCACCAAGGAGATGTTTGAACTTTGAAAGACTGAAAAATAGGATAATTTGCTGGTATGGGAAATGTACACTTATAGGCAAATTATTTTATTAAAAGACAACTGCTATTTTTAGGCAATCAATTATGTATCTATGCAATTGGTTGTTGGCTAATATTTACACTCAATCGTCATAATGCTAAATTAAAAAATAGTCCATAAATGGAAATTACTATATAAATTCCAGTTGTGTACACTTTAAAGTGAAGAAAAAAGCAACATATACCACCCTTAGAATAAAAACCTACTTCACTTAAGTCCATTTTTCATAGCATATGTATGTGGCTGGCCAAGACACTAAAATAAGGAAGCTAAAAAAGTTCAGCTAATTAGACATTGTAAGCCCCCTGCAATTTTCATAATTACATTTTGCTATATTTGATTTCTGTTAGACTCTAGAATCACCACACAAGTAGAAAATGCAGGCAATGACTCGCTTACTTCCACCTCCCTAAAAACAACATACTCACCAAATGGTGTGTACAAAATATTCATAACAGCTGGGGTTATCCAGTGCCTGCCAGTTGACATGCGTTTTTGATGGTTAGTAAACATGCGTTTTAGTAATATGCAAGACTTATTTCTGTCTCTATCGAGGATTTGTTTTATGCATGGATTATGGAACACCTGCTTATATATAGTGTATACACTCACATGCATTATTAGAAATATGCATATCAGTGACCAGAGGCTTCGTGTCAGTGAAAGCACCACCAGTTAGAAATATGATGTGAGAAAGCATTAGTCTCTTTGTGAGTCAAAATATGCACCCCATACCTTTAGCTTGTGTCTAGAATGTGGGGTATATGTTGGGTGATAGACTGCTTTAGAGAATGTATCTTTGCATCTGGTGTATACATTACAAGGACAAATCTCTCTGTCCATTAAGACCAAGGTAGGTATGTACTAATATACCAATTGTCCAGCGGGATTCATTCAAAAGTGGTACCTTCGTATGGGTCTTACAAGAAACCCAGGGTTCCTCAGACTTATTCATTGGACTAAAATTAATTACAAAGAAGACCCACGGGACAGTTGTTATATTAATTTTTTTTTTTTGCTACTGAGCCTCACTAGTGAAATCATTCTTTCCAAATCAGTGATAGTTCTGAAGGTTGAGGCTTGCACTTTCATACAAGGAATTGTATTTCAGCCAGCATTTTCTTATCCCTCCACCTCATCAAGTGGTTGCAGATAGAGGGCACCGGCACTCTCCTTTTTTGTCATCAGATTTTGACCCCGGGCATACAGAGAAACAAAGAAAATGGAGAAAGGAGGAGGGAGAGGGCGACAGGAAAAAGAGGTCAGAGAGAAACAAGAGATGAAAAGAACCCTTAAGAGTGAGATGAAGAAGCAAGAAGAGTACATTTGTGGAATAAAGAAGCATGAGGTGTTATAGACTATGCAGTCTTGGTGTTTGACAGCAAATGCGTCGGGCTCGTTTGGCTCCTGCACTTAATTATTGATTAATTTGCAAAGTAAGCACTGCTCAAACCGCCCCATAAAGTACTGTAAGTGCAGCATCTCCAATAATTTACTAGCTGCACGTCATGACTAGTACTGGGCTTTGTAATAAGATAACATAAGATTGCAAGCTAGACCTCCTCATGAAAGCCCTGGACTGCCTTTAGATGCCTGATGCCTCTGCCTAGGCCACTGCACGGTAAATTTACGCTGTGACCAACTGGCATGAAAGCCGCATATAACGCGTTTAGGATGAACCAACTCAACAAACAATGAGATCGACTGTCAATCAAGCCAACTCAGGCTCATCATAAAATCGATCTAATTTGATTATTTTCAACAGATCGTCGTAAACATCTTCAGTATCTATTTTGATCAAAATCGCGAACAAATATGTTACTAAGGGCCAGATGTATGATTCTGGCCCATTGCGATTCGGTAATTGCGATTTTTAAGAAATCGCTATTACCGACACGCAAAGGGCCATGTATCACATTTGCGAATCGGTAATAGCGATTTCTTAAAAATCGCAAATGCAATTACCGAATTGCAAATTGCGATACTGGCCCCATTCTCAGCTATGGGCCTGTTGGCCCATAGCTGCAAATTTTTTGCATTTCCAAAATTGCGATTTCTGAAGCAGAAATCGCAATTTTGGAAATGCAAAAGGGCAGGGTGCTGGGGGCCTATGGCCCCCTCTCCGGCACCCCATTTTTTTTTTTAACATGTAAAGTACACACATGCCAAAAGGGCATGTGTGCTTTACATGTTACATTTAAAAATGCAGTTTTACTGCATTTTTAATTTTTGCACCAGGTTACCACCTGGTTGCAGACCATGGTATTTTGCATGTGCAAAATACCATTCTGCAAAAATCGCAATTTGCGATTTTTTGCAGTATTGCCTTGCGACCTGGATTTTGCAAATCGCAAATTGCGAATCGCAAAATCCAGGTCACAACGCAAAAAATCGCAATTTTTGCGATTTCTATTTTGTGGTCTGCGAATGCCTTTGATGCATTGCAGACCACTATTTTGCACTCGCAAACGGCCGATTTTGCCGTTTGCGAGTGCACATTTTTTTGATACATCTGGCCCTAAAAGCTGAAAATGAAAAGCGCGGATACAACATACAATTAATCCTTCGGGAATTCATTTCACCCTTTTTATTTTTAAAACTTTACAAATATATTTCAAAATATTGAAAAACGAAAAGGAAAACAAGCATTGGCAAGCCAATAGGTCTCGTCTATGCGAAAATCCGAGAACTTTGGCATTGTCAATGCCAATGTCTTTTAGTCATGTATTATGGCACTATCTTGGTCTCCCTCTGTCAGTGACTGCCCTTGACTGGGCAGCAGCCAAACAGTGCGTTTTTCGTCATTCAGGTGGCCCGCTTTACAAGCCCAATCACGTGTCCTCCTTGAATTAGTGGCCTAAAATTTAGGCACATTTAGGGACGTGGGAGAAGGAAATATGTAAGAGTGAGAGACTGAATGCAATGGATAGAACTATTAACCACAAATCAATTTAAAAAAAATAGTACAGCTATAAACAAATGGCTGCAAAAGCAGACTAATCAACCACTTTCCAGCAGCAACAACGGAGTTCTATAAGACTAAGAGTTGATGCCCGTCTGCCTCTCAGGACAGCATAGGGTATGTAGACAAGCAGCTGAGATGAGCACCGCTCGTATCTGGGAAATACCTTCTCTCCGGCGCGGCGCTGATGTCAGAGCAGGAGATGGCTTGGAGGACTCAGCGCTTACCATCTGGGTAGGGCAAGTCCTCTGAGGGAGACGCTGGTCTCTGGGAAACCCCTCAGTACATGGATTTTCCCAACAACAAGGCACACTGGAGTGGATGCCTGCTTGTGCCCTGGGGGCACTGTAAAGTGCATGCTCGGCAATCGGTAGCAGCTGTGAGGTGCCGTGCTGATCAAATAAAAGGCGCACAATGGTGAAGCATGAAAGCGGCGCCGTGATAAGATTTACAGGACTCTTTTCAATTGCACTCGAAAAGGAAAGGCAAGGGGAGTAGCTGTGCCTAAGGAGAGCCTTCCCATACCACAGTGAGCAGAAGTAAAAACATTGTGCGCCAAAACTAACCCAAATAGACAGGAGGGGAGGAGTACATGTAATAGGGTCAGTAGCCATGGGAAGGAACCAGATACCAAAAGGAGGGACAAATACAGTCAATGCACCAATGAAAAGCCACGTTTTCAGAAGGGCACAGAAAAGAATGAATTATAAATGGTGGGCATGTTAGAAGCCCACAGAGTTGATAACAGCATGTCTTGAAGAGACAGCGCATGCGCTGCCTAGGCAAGACCTAAAAAACATAGATGCTTAACTGCCGCAATTCCTTCCAAAACAGTAGGTCTGAATAACGTAGTGTGCTGGTAGGCACTACAGCAAACCTATGCCTGGCTTTTGCCATACTACACCGCAGCTGCCCAAAAGCCTCAGTTACAACTTAAAATGGGACCAAATACCAGTTCTGTGGAGTGGTAATTCAGCAGGTTTTCTGTGGAATTACCACTCCATCTGATTACAAGTATCTATCAGGTTCTATCATCCAGCTTCTAGCAGGTGGAAAATATGGGGGCAAAATGGTCCCAGAATGTGTTAATAAGATGCAGTGAGCAGCCCAGTAATTGAAGGACCAGCATGTTACTCCTCATTCTGTACCTCAAATGTGTAATTGTATGGTAATAGTAATTTCAGGTGTGGATTTACCACCCAACGATTACCATGCAGTAATTAAGTGGTGATGTACCACATAGGAAGGCACAGATGCTTGTTGGTAACTGGAGCTCCAATACCCATCTGTAGTTTGCTCCTAATAAACGCCAGTCACATCACATTCACCAACGAAGCTAGGGGGAATTTGCCACACCTGCTTCATCACAGCAATAAATGTTTTAGCGGCAACATAATTCGTTTTCTTTTACTTCCTATTTTAGTGGCATATGCTTAACAAAATGAACCATAGCATCACCTTGCCAAGGCTAGATCTATGGGCTTTGCCAGTGCTTGTTTTAATTTTACCTGTTGGCCTAGAAGTGACTGAGGTTTATTGACACCCCATTTCCATTTCCGAATTAACTCCTTCAGGTACTATGGACCAGATTTAAGAGGGCCTAGCACTTCTTTGTGCCACATTAGCATCATTTTTTAGGACGCTAATGTGGCCCAACGAGTACAGAGTTGCCACAACATATTTATAAAGTGGTGCAATGCATGCATTGTTCCACTTTGTAACCCCTTGCACCACATTATGCCTGCACCAAGCATATTGTATGCAAGGGGGGCATTCACCCGTTACGGGGACCACAAAAATGGCAGAGTGAAGTCTAAATGATTCCACTGTGCCATTTTTAGCAATTATTTTTAATGCCTGCACAGAGCAGGTGTTAAAAGGGGGCATACCATTGTTTTCAATGGGCCACTATGTACTCTGCAGGATTAGCACCAATATTTGGTCACTAATCCACCACAGTACATCAATAGTGTCAAAAATGTGGATGCTGTTGCCCCTACCCTGTGCCATGGTGTGCTGTATATTGAATACAGTGCACAGATAGTGGTGCAATGGATGCAGCACCACTTTTCTTAAATTCAGCCCTATTTGCTGAAGGAGCAGTAAGAAGTTCCAGGTTTTGGGGCAGACTTTGAAAATTAGTGCTGACATTTTTGTCACTTTCTGAATACTGGTGTCACTGAGGGTATGCTCTTATTGTGTGATATGGGGGTTGTGGATGCATTTCTAGTTGGTGAGAATGTTGTGGACAGTCCAACATCCGGTGTGGGGTGGTGGAGGGGCAAGATGTTAGAGTCCTAGGTCTGGTAAAGCAGGAAGGTGCAACACAATTTTGGGGACAGGTTTCACTTATAGGACCTGCTCCTTCCTACCCCCTTAGAAGGCATGGTGTCTATAGGTGTCCAGTGTCACTGCTTCCTCATGCTCTACAGGTCTACCCTGCTCTGTACAGAACAACCCACCAGATCATATCCTTCACCTAAATTGATATAGGGACAAAAGTCTTCCCATGGCGAGGATGACCTTGCTTCCATGTTTCTGTCACCCTTCCCCAGAGGCTCGACAGGTGATGAATCCACTAGAAGTGTTTCACATCTTTCTGAAGTTCACCAACAGAGCTCAAGGCTTTCTTGATCAGAAGGTGCACCTGAAGTGCATACCCTTCCAGAACACTGTGCCGCCTCCCCTCCCCTGAGGTCAGCACCCTTCCCTCCAAGTCAGCGCCCAGTGCGGTCACACTAGTCGCACCCCCCTAAAGCCGGCCCTGCCTGTACTCCTGGCGAGGGACAGGTTAGCAACGCTTCCTAAAATCCATTCTGTCCCTCAACACTGGTGTCCCTGCTTCACCCAGTTTATATAGTCAGTGTATGTCTTCATGTGAATGATTGTGTATTTCTCCCTCCTTACTAGTGTCCCTCCCTCCCCTGGTTTGTATAGTGGATGTGTTCTTGCATATGCATGAGTGTGCAGATCTCCCTCATCAGTGGTGTCCCTCCTTCCCCCGGTTTGAATAGTGAGTGTGTGTCTGCATGTGCACACATGTGCATGTCTGTCATGATAATCATGTGGTTGGGAGATCATGTGCATAGTGAATGGTGTTCATTGGAGGACAGAGTGGTGGGCTGGAGCAATGCCATCAGCGTCAGGTAAATCAGCCAATCTTCACTGGAACAGCAGTCATACATCCCTTCCCCTTGTGTTGGGCTGAATGCTGGATGTTAGAAATGGGGTCTCTAGTTGGCAGTTGGTTTGCACCCTGTCCAAGCAGGGACCCTCACTCTAGTCAGGATAAGGGAGATACCTGCTCAGAGAAGCCCTGCTCACCCCCTTGGTAGCTTGGCACGAGCAGTCAGGCTTATCTCATAAGCAATGTGTAAAGCATTTGTACATAACACACAATAACACAGTGAAAACACTACAAAAGGACACCACACTAGTTTTAGAAAAATAGCCAATATTTATCTATATAAAACAAGACTAAATATGAGTAAAATCCAATATACAGTAATAGAAATATGAATTCTGCAAGATTTACTCAAAAATACAGTTCCTTGAAGTCGATAGCTCCACCTGGGGCTATCACAGCGTTGTGATCAACAAAATCAACAGTTCAGGCCGGCTGTGGCGTAGCAGGCCAGCTACGGTGTCGGGAAGACCCACAAACAGTACCTTGGATTTGCAGGGCATCGTGATCCTCACGGTGAGCCCCGGAGAGTGGCATCGCTGGCGTTGCTGGCGTCGGTTCCTTAGTCGGTGCGGGAGTCATCGGGCCCTTGAAGTCACATGCGTTGCAGATCGAACTCTGGGATGATGAAGTCAGAAGCGCTGGCGTGGATGGCATAGTGGCTGCAATGCGAAGTGGGAGGATGGACGTGCGGTGCCCACAGATCACAGTGCAGGCAGTGGCTCGGTGACGGCATCCAGCAGTGTCGGTGAAACCAGGGCTGCGGTGTGAAGCAGGGCGATGCGAAGTGCAGTGTCACCAGGTCACGGTGCAGGCAGCAGCGTCGTTGTTGAAGCACTGTCATCGGTAGGTCCAAGCCGGTGGTGCGCGACGGTGCTTCGTGACCATCACGAGCAGTGTCCACAGGCCACGGTGAGGGAATGGATGACACTGGAGTCGATGATGCTGGTGTTGGTGGGCCAGGGCTGCGGTGCGGGACGGTACTTTGTGTACCTCACAAGCGGTGTCCAAAGGCCACGGTGCAGGCAGTGGCGCTGGTGTCAGCAAGAGTGGCGTCGTCAGGAATGCCCAGGCTGCGGTGTGAGCAAGGCGATGCCAGAGTGCGGGCCTACAGGTCATGGTGCGAGCAGAGGCTCTGTGAAGTCGTCTGATGATGGCTTCGGTGAGACCAGGGTCACGGTGAGAAGCAGGGCAGTGCGGCTCCATGCAGCATCAGCAGGTGGTGCTGCAGGCCAGCAGTTTCGTTGGTGGCATCGCAATGGTTTCTCCCCTTGAACAGCACAATACACACAGTTCCCAGTACTGCAGGTCGAGGAAACTGAAGTCTTTGGTGTCCCTGAGACTTCCAACAGGAGGCAAGCTCTACACCAAGCCCTTGGAGAACTTTCTTATGTAGGTCACACAGCAAAGTTCACCTTTTGCACTCTTTTCAGGTAGACGCAGCAACTGCAGGCCAGTCCAGCAAAGCAACTCAGCAAAGGGACAGTACTCCTCCTCCAGCTCTTCAGCTATTCTCCTTAGCAGAGGTTCCTCTTGATTCAGAAAGATCCTAAAAATCAGGGGTGGGTCCACTACTTATACCCCTTTCTGCCTTTGAAGTAGGCATACTTCAAAGGAAAGTCTGTGTTGTTCACAAGATCCTGCCTTGCCCAGGCCTGGTCCAAGACACACTCCAGTAGGTCGGAGACTGCATTGTGTGAGGGCAAGCACAGTCCTTTCAGGTGTAAGTGACCACTCCTCCCTCCACTCTAGCTCAGATGGCTCATCAGGATATGCAGCCTACACCCCAGCACCCTTTGTGTCACTGTCTAAAGGGAATTCACAACAGCCCAACCGTCAGTCTGACTGAGACATGGAATACACAAGCAGGCAGAGGCACAGAATGGGTTAAGCTAGAAAATGCCCACTTTCTAAAAGTGGCATTGTCAAACTAACAATCTAAAAACCAACTTCACTAAAAGATGTATTTTTATATTGTGAGTTCAGAGACCCCAAACTCCATATTTCCATCTGTTCTCAAAGGGAAATTGCACTTTAAGGTTATTTAAAGGCAGCCCCCATGTTAGCCTATGAGAGAGATAGGCTAGGCAACAGTGAAAAAATGAATGTGGCAGTATTTCACTGTTAGGACATGTATAACACACCAGTACATGTCCTACCTTCTAAATACACTGCACGCTGCCCATAGGGCTACCTAGGGCCTACCTTAGGGGTGCCTTAAATGTTGTAAAAAGGAAGTTATACACTTGCCAGGTCTAATTGGCAGTTTAAAACTGAACACACAGACACTGCAGTGGCAGGTCTGAGACATGTTCATAGGGCTACTCATGTGGGTGGCACAACCAGTGCTTCAGGCCCACTAGTAGCATTTGATTTACTGGGCACCTCTAGTGCACTTTACTAGGAACGTACCAGTAAATCAAATATGCCTATCATGGATAAACCAATCACCAATACAATTTACATAGGGAGCACTTGCACTTTAGCACTGATAAGCAGTGGTAAGGTGTGCAGAGACAATAAACCAGCAAAAACAGATCAGAGAAATAGGAGGAAGAAGGCAAAAAAGTTTAGGGATGACCCTACAAAAAGGGCCACTTCCAACACTGGATAGCTTTGGAATGTTTGTGGTAGGGGAATCTGAACAATAACATCTACTAGACAAAGGTGCCCTTCCTCCTGCTCTTTACCCTGATGGACCATATGATCCAGCTCTGTGCTGAAGGTGTCAAGATCTTCACAAGAGCCTGGGAGTGTTTCCTTGACTTAGATAGGGAGATGCACTGCTCTCCCTTGCCCCTGTTGAACTATCCCTTGAAAAAGGGGTGTGAGTGTTGTGGCCTCCATCTCTTCCAACTGGGTTTTCTTGGAACCATGGGTGCTGTGTGATGACTTTCTAGCTGTGGCCAGAGTCTCGTGACAGACTCAATGTGGTTTTTCCTCCTTATTTGCATAAGTGAAGAATGGCAACTGGGCACGGAGGAGGGCCAGGGTCAGGGGCCATCATCTGTCCCTCCGAGGCAGGCCTCACTGTGGAAATCCCACAGAGTAGTGGTTTCCAATAAGTTGCTTGGCAGATACCAGTAAGTAGCTCACAGATATGGACCTTAGCTTAGATTATCACATTATTCAGGGGGTCTGAAGGCGAGCGGTGCTGCCTTCTAAAGCATGCAGAAGGTGGGATAAAATGGCACAGAGAAAAACTAAAAACTAATCCAAGGTCCAAATAGCCACCTCAAATCTTCCAAAACAGTCTTTTAACAACTTCAGCAGCCATCACAGTCAGAACACTCATTAACGACAGGTGTTTTCCCAGAACACTTAAAAAGGAATCCATATGCCTTTTATTAAAGAAAACTAACTTGAACTCTCAAGATCCCGACAACTACAGACCTATAGCAAACAAACTATTTCTGGGCAAACTTATAGAAAGAGCAGCCTTTGCTTATCTGTCACAATGCATTGAAGACAATTCCATATTTTTCGTCTTCCAAACTGGATTCCATCCAGGCAGAGGCACAGAATCAGCCCTAATTGCAACTTGAGATGGCTTAAAAAACACAGTAGATCACAACGGCGAATCTGCCCTTCTACTCTTGGACCATTCAACAGACTTTGACACAGTTGATCATGACACACTAATCCAAAGACTTGAGGAGGCTGGATAGAAGGCACAGCTTTTGCTTGGATCATATCTTACCTACACAATATAACAAATATGATCCATACTCCTCCATTATGTTTGAAACCATACAGCATTAAAGCAGGAATCCCTCAAGGCTTAATTATCTCACCAATGTGGTTCACTATTCACATGAAATCATCACCAGAACTGATCAATGTTTTTCAATTCACCTGCTATAACTTCGCAGATGACACACAGATATTTCTGAAATTGGAATGTCCAAAGGACAATGGAAAATCCAAATTATTCAGTTACCCCCATGATCAATGGATGATGGAGCTACCTCAAATTAAATGCGTCCAAAACTAAAAAACTCATCTGTAGAGATGGGAAAACTTATGAAGCTGTCTGCGCATGGCCTGACAATCTAGGACCACTGCCAAAAATATCTAAAGAGGTAAGCAACCTCGCAATTAACATGGACGCAAAGCTGGCAATGAATGCTCAGCATCTTCCCGCACCCATCTTAATCTCTCACAAGGTCCAAGCGACAATATATCTTGCACTATTGAAATTGGATTACTCTAATGGTCTATATCACACTCCCTTTTATCAACTATGATAAGAGTGCAGAGAATTCACAACTCTGCTGCTAGACTACTCCTACCTATAAAGCCACAAGCACACATCTTCTCTGCCTTGAGGGCCCAACACTTGTTACCAGTCACCAGAAAATCCATCTTCAAGCTCCTTTGTATAACCCACAAACCAATTCATGGAAAAGGACCACGTTTCCTAAGGAAGAAAATCACCAAATACACACAACAAAGGAACCTAGGTTCTAGAATAACACCCCACCTCAAAATTCCAGCATTCAAGAAAAGAACCATGGGTGGAACATCTTTCTTTGTTAAAGCAGCTATTTAATTTGTTATCTATAAACGTTAGATCCACTAGTCTGAAGCTGTCTTTTCCCTACATGAACACTATACTCACAACACAACAGTGTACCGCAACAGAATGTACAAGAGATTAAAGCCTTTGCAGTGTATATGTGTGCTTATGTGTGTGCAATATGCACACATGTTTACACCCTTGCCTACGTACAGATATTTATCTATCAAGTCATCATTATTGCTATGCACATGGCAATATATGGGCCTATACTTATGCATGGGTATGTCTGAACATGTAACTATTATTACATGCATGCACATATGGATGGGATACAGATGTATGGGGATTTATACCTTGCACATAAATATTAATAATTATAATGCTTATATGTTTGTATGTTATATTAGTATACACATGGTTCCATCTGGATGTAAAATAGATATGTTTTCTGGCACAAAACATATTTCTGAAGGCTTCTTCTCCCATAGTTGTTTAAAGATTTAATGTAATTTGCTAAAATTGTACAGTGATTTCACGAATACTTTCGGTTCATACCTTTACTTCCCCACACACATCTTTACAAAGATAATAAAAATGATAAATGTGTAAAAAGACACGCCAGACTCAAGTGCTATATATTATAGTACATAAGAAGAAACAATTTGCTACTTCACACTATGAAGATACACGTTAAACTCATTCCTATGTGAATGCTTGAAAATAACTTTAGCATGTCATGGTATAAATACTCATGATCAATCAGGGAGTTTAGATTGCCGAGGGAATTATGAATATCTTTAGATTTCGATTAGACTTGTACCTAAAACAATACTACATTCCTGCTCATTCCACAAAAAACAATTATTTATCCCAGCAGAGCTCTGCATGGGAGTCTCCGAGCATTTCCTCATGATCTGCAAACTGCAACACAAATTCTAGATCTTAAAACAGACTAGGTAGAGGTGTATTTTAAATAGTTCCTGGGGCGTGCTCATGTTTGGAGAACCTACACCTTATTTACAAGCAGAACTTGTGCTGAAGAACCATGATGAGCCCGTTCTGTTGACACAAGGGGAACTGGAAAACATGGCAATGTATTTTTCTTTTTACAATTTGCCAAAACTGAGACAGCGGGATACCAACCGTTACATTCTAACCAAAAACAAAAAATCACCAATAACACTCAAATCTGAATTTCCCTCCCCTATTTACACACCATTGGAAAAACAGTCAGCAAAGAACATTAATAAAACTTATTTTATACAGCACAGATCACTCAGTGACGTGCTCTTTCTAGACCCTGTCATAAATCACTCGGCCCAGATTTAATGGTTTTCCGTTTACCGACCGAGAAAGGATGGAAGTTGGGGAAACGTGTGTGACAAAAACAGAGGTTCAACGTGCTGCACAAATGGCAATCAAGATACTGAGCATGTTTACTTAGAAAAGACTTAAAAAAAATTACTCATAACATAAATGTTTTTACACGAAAAAAACAGAAAGTATAATATTCTGCAACCAACAAAAACAGCAATGATGAGTGAAGGCAGACCACTGTGTTCAGACGGAGTTGTCCATAGCGCCAACATCCTCTCTGAGAAAGAAATTCATCAGTGCACACATTCATTAGATGCCATATGCACGCCCCAGAAACCCCAGCACACGCTACCCAGACTCTTAAAGCGACTTGTTAAGAACCCTAAAGCACACACAGGCGCAAACAAATCCAAGGGGAAGCAGAGCACTTCCTGCCATGGTGATTTATGTCCTGCGACTCGCTTTTGGACACAGTGCCTAAACGAAGAGCCATGTGCTTTAAATCGAGAGGCACAAAAACAAATAACTTTGTCAAGATGCTGCTTGAAAGCTGTTTCTGCATCTGTTTGTTGGCAAACCACCCAGATGATAGTCACACAGGAACAATAAATGTGTTTCTGTGAAATTTATCATGGAGCTGTCACTAAACCTTTAAACAGCCCCAACATTTGTCTGAAGAAATAACCTGCCCTTCTCATACAGCTGACTGTGTGTTTCTGTTTTAAACATTCGAGCATCATTTCCCTGGATTTATTTATTTATAAATATAGGGGCATATTTACACAAGAAAGTGGTGCATCAGCTCTGATGTGCCACTTTTCTTGTGTCACCCTGCGCCCTCTAATGTCACTGTGGTAGTGCTGAATTTACTATACAGCGCACCATGGCGCACGTTAGCACAATAGCTTCATAATTAATGACGCTATTGTGGTGTTTTTTTGGATTAGTGCCATAAATTATGACTCTATTCCAGCAAAGCACCGGGAGGCCCATAGGTTATTATGGGAGGTCATTTTAACGTCTGCCATGAGCAGGCGTTAAGAATGACGGGAAAAGAGGAGCAGTGAAATCTTGTAAATTTCACTACACAATGTTTTTGGGCCTCCCTGCATGGGAATGCCCCCTTGCATACATTATATCTGGCATTGGTATAATGTGTTGCAAGGAGTTACAAAGTGATGCAATGCATGCTTTGTGCCACTTTGTAAATAAGGAGCACGGTGGGGGCCTACTTAACGCCTCCTTAGCGTAAAAAAGAATGATGCTAGGGCAGCGCAAGGAGGAGCAAGGAGCTTGCAAATATGCTCCATATTGTCTTACATTGCGTAAACTACACCTGAACAAGGTTTTATAGTTTTCTACTATGAAAAATAGTAGCAAGCTGTCTGGAGTATCCAGGGCTTGACAAAATGCAACACAGAATAAAGAAACGCAATAAGTTGAATTGCCAGCGAGAGGAAAGGTAACACTGGACCATGCATTAAGAAGTGAAGCGAAAATCCATAGCTACAAGTTGAAACTGTGGCATCCTAGCATCACAGTTAGGAGCTGAGAGTGCAGCAAAGTTAACAAGCATTTGCAATGCAGTAGATCTCACATTTGCTTGAGTTAGAGCTATTGGCGTTGTAAATGCATAACTTGACTTTTCTTGCCACATAAATTGATGAACCCTGCCATATAATTAGGTCCACTATGCCACATAATTAACAGTGGCCCTGAATATAACTAAAGCACTTCCATTTACCTTCTCCCTCTATCTGCAGCAAAAAATGAAAATATTGCTATTATTTACTATATTTTTTAGATTATTATTTTGGGGTTCCCCCCAACATAGTGTGGGGACCCAGAGATGACCTAAACAGAAAGGGCACATTGTGAGGTGAGTTATGGGCAAAAATGTTTTGTAATAGGAATGCCCTGCAAAGCATTATTGGGTGAGTTTCCAAGTTCAGCGAATATTGTAGTATCTTGACTGTAATGCTCAGAACAGCCCCTAGAGGGCACCACTATAAAAATCACATTTGTAAGAAACATGGTCATGTAACCAAACAGTCAGCCCCTAGAGAGCATAACCACATGAAAAAGAATGGCAGAACGTAATGCAGTATAACCATATATTTACCCCCTTGAGGGCACAGTGCATTACACATTTTCAGGCCAGGCAGACCTAGTAGAATAATATTACAAGAAAGGCCCTTAAAACACAAACTACTCCCACCTGTAAACCAAAAGTTCCAGCCACGAGAGAACTTCAAAAGGCACGGACTGGTGGGAGGAGTTATTATTTTTTGGTCCCCCCAACCTAGTGTGGGGACGCAGAGATGCCCTAGACAGAAAGAGTGTGTCGTGCTGATCATTTTGATGGTGTGACCACCACACGGTGAGCTATGGGCAAAAATCTTTGTAAAAGGAATGCCCTGCAAAGCATTATGTGGCACATTTCCGAGTGCAGCGAATATTGTAGTATGTTGATTGGAATGCTTAGAACAGCCCCTAGATGTCACGATAATAAAAATAGCAGTTGTAAGAAACATGGTCATGTCTGAGCAGAGAGGCCCGAATGCCTCCCCTTGTGATGACTTGAATAATGCATGTCACACACTGCCGGTGCTGATGCTGGTTTTTAGCTACTATACCATCCATCTTACTAACCCGAAAACAGTCCCAACCTTTGCCTCAAAAGTGCTTTCTGACTCCACGTTTTGTGATGCGATTTCTACCTTTGTTACATTGTAAAATGATGAGCGAGAATAGTATTGGAAAAGGATCCATTATGTGTAAGAGTTTTGGCTCGGTTAGGTGTGTGAGGTGGAAAAATAAAGCTAGATCTAAAAGCCGCTGTTTGTCCATATGCACCTGTAGTTACTTTGTCAAAGCCCTTTTCAGTAGTTATATCCATTGCTGTAGGTGAAAATTACTGGGGTCCAGGTTGGTCTCTCTCAGAGAAGGTGAGTTGGTTCCTTGTTTAAGCAATATCTGAACCCCCCTGCCCAAGAGATGCATTGCTGATGGTCTGTAACATAGGGAAAATATCTCAGTGATAGAATGCATCCCCAAGTGGCTTTGAATGTGCAATGCATCTGCTTACTTCTTCTAGAATATCCATCAAAACCTCAATGAACACTGCCTGAAAGAAAAACAGTGCTGCTACAGCGGAGGAATCTAGTGGAGAATTATAACTCAGGGGTGAGCAGGGAAAAGGCGATGCCTGTTTTACTACTTATTTTAGGAATTTCAGCATTTTAGTAGTCTGGGAACCGATTCAGTGAAACTTTGCTATGAGTAGGTGTGACTTACTTTTGTTGTACTCCCGGCTTCCAGGATTAAGCCAGTGGGATTTCTGGCATCATCCAGGGATTAAGGAACACTACAAGAGTGACAGCAGAAGCTTTGTGAATTGGACTTGCTGTATTGTAATCCATCTGGCCGGAGACATACAAGTAGGAACATTGACGTCTGTAGGACATAGTAATTAATTGATGGATTTTAGTAAATCATACGCTATGATCTTAGAAGCGAGAATTGTTTTGCACTGGTAGGACGATGTTTTGCTATGTAGAATGGCCCACTTGTATGGTGTGATATGGTAGTTAAATATTTTAGTTTTTTACTTTGCCATACATTTTTTTGTTTCAAGATGCCAGAATTGCTGTTTTAATATTTTTAGTTCTGCTGTGTCTAAGGATGCCAAATGAACCAGAGCTGTGCTGTTGATCTCTGGCGTCATACTATTAACTGTGTGCCTAAAAGATGTCCCGAATTTAACCAATATCAGTAATGACCACATTCGTGAGGATAGTGACGAGTTCTGGAGTTACAGGGACAAAGAACAACAATGTTTATTTTTTCAGTTTCTCTTTTCATAGTATTTAGATGGTGTTCCCTAAGTGAAACACACATTTCGGACTTTTTCCCCAAATGGAACAATGGCATGGCTGGCGAGGAAGAGGGGCAATTAATGGGTGACAAATATTCATATTTGTACCTAAAATCAAATCAAAACTCAACTGAATTCTGAGTAGAAATGGGTGTTGACATGTCATGACAGTTTTACCAATTACCACATGGAGAATCACAGTTTTCTTCGCTGTGACTTGCAAAACACGGAATCTTGCAATTTTTCTCAAGTCGAATTTGACATTTGTTTCCAGGCAAACTTACTTTTTATAGGAAAAAACGTCCTGTGACTGTGAAACATGTGGGAATAACTCTTAATATTGAATCTAAATAAGAACATGGAATGCTTTCACCTCTCTTTCTAAGAGGATCACTGATCGTTTTAGGTGCAGTAGCACAATTTTATGCTTTGTAAAAAAAAACACCTTGTCATTGCATACAGATACAATAATATCTGTGGCTAGTCAATCATTAGTTTCTTGCTCAACGTTGACTGAAAATGTCACTTTATCAAACACAGCTAGCAATAATATTCAGTATGGGAAGTAGTCATCTATTTCATCTGAAAGCATGAGCACTCAATCAACAAATCCAATCACCCTTAAGTGTGTCATTGTTCAGAGGATTGCACTTTAACAATAATACACCACAAACATTTTGTAAAGGACATGGTTCACACCTTGACTTCAAAAGTAGACATTTGTGCTGAGACGTTGTGAATGCATGCATGTGACGTAGTCAAAT
This sequence comes from Pleurodeles waltl, assembly GCF_031143425.1. Taxonomy (NCBI): domain Eukaryota; kingdom Metazoa; phylum Chordata; class Amphibia; order Caudata; family Salamandridae; genus Pleurodeles; species Pleurodeles waltl. The sequence goes on along the minus strand of NC_090440.1, from coordinate 1,636,410,133 downwards.
ATTTTCCATTAAGTATTAAAAACGTCAAGGTATAACCCCAGGGGCCATAAAATAAAGTCTGTGTGTTATTAACACGATTTTTATGCTTTGTTGCTTTAAAGTGGTAATTACAGTTCTTATGCACGGATTCCAAATTGGGGTAGTGAATAAAGTGGAGTTTATTCAGGGTGGTAATCACCAAATCTTTGCAATTTTCCTCTGACAAATCTTAAAAGGTCAAAGCTGGTGATATTTATTTAGGGGAGGGGAATGTAAGGAGAAACAACAACACATGCAGAAATATATGCACTATTTGCAATAAACCCTCATTCTGTATGTACCTAATTTTCCCATGGTAAACTCATAATCACACATTTTTGCCACGCCTTGAAAAGTCCTTCCTCCGAAATAGGCAATCAGTATTTACTGGCTGTGATAAATGCCCCTTTCCACTTCCCTCATTTTAGTTCAACTCAAAATTATGGCCTACGTCAGTTGCTAGTTAGACACCTATTTTCTGCTGCTGCACACATTTTGAGATGGTACTTTCTACATCCTCAGAATAAAAGTTGTTTTAATATAATATTGAAAATGGTATTGTTTTGTTTACTCTCCTGCTTGACAACCTCTACTTTAATGTAGCATCAGAGGTTTTAGTTTAATTTACTCACAACACTAACTTCATAATGGTTTCAATACAGTGAATGTACCTTTTAGACCTGCCATCCTGGGTGTGGCATTCCCCAGAGTGTGTGCATTTACTCCCTTATTTTTTCTGAACCCATTTTTGTTCCCATTACAACCCTGAACACTTTACCCCTACTAACGAGTAGTAAAGTGTTTGTGCTCTTTTCCTTGAACATGGCAAAACTGGTATATGCCCAATTGGCACATTTAATTTACTTACAAATTCCTAGTAAATGGCTACATGTTTCCAGGCTCAATACATGAGTACACTGTTCTGATGGATTAGACACCGCACTACCAACTGGGTGGGGGTCACGAGACAAACAGTAAGCATGCTGCATTAGTCAGTAAGCGTTCAAGTAGTGTAAGTAATCAGCTACAGTAAAGCAAGCCTGCATGGTCAATGGATACGGACAATAATTGTGAGAGCTCCCGCAAGCGTCAGTATGCGGAAAAAATATATCAATAAAAGAGACTCCCCAGTCAAACTCATTGGAAGTCTCAATGTACTCACTGCGCTCATGGAAGTAGCGGCCCGCTCGACCTACCTGCCATCCATAAACCCGGATGTATCGGAGTTCAGTGGATGACCAGTTTTAAAGCACTGACAGCTTTCATATCATCTCCCCCAATCCTTTCATTTACTTGGGGGATGGGGTTTTAGTGAATGTTGGACACATGCTGTCCACTGCTGATTGATGTTGGGCTTTACTATTCTAACGAGATAGTTCCCCTTATCAACATTACCTTCACCAATTCCAATGATTCTATCGTTGAAAGGGGCTGTATGCTGCCACCACACCTGTGCTTCAATTGCACCTCTCTCGTTTTGACAAATTAAAGCTGAGGTCACGACTCAACACTATTTTTGATTACATCTAGATTAGTACTTACATTTTAGCTTCATAGTGTCATTGTTTGGAAGCAGTAGCATCCTTGTTATCCCAAGAAGTCTGTGCATTACTCTGGAAGGGTAAGAGGCTGCTCTATACATAATTCAGCATTCACGCTTACAAAACATAGACTGCAGGAACATAGTCCACCCCATGGATTGATGGCATGAGTTTGGTTTTTCACTTTCCACAGAATTCACCAATGTGTGTGCAAGTGGGCACATTTTTCAAATATAGATGGCACGTCTGCAACTTTAACCTATTTTTTGTCTATGTTCTTTGGATCTTACAGGTCACCATTAGATGGACAATCACCAATTAGAATTTGATAAGTTACCTTTCTTCTCACTAGTAAAGAGCACTCATACTCTCTTAGAGAGGAGCAGGTTTTCTTTATTTCCTGGCGAATCACCAACAGGTCCTTAGTGACTAAAGAGGCGTGAAACATGTTGACCGTCATTCCTTTAATGTAGGCAATTGACCGATTTTCTTAAAATTAAAGTTTACAAGTTAGGCACCTATACTCAATTTAAACTTCACTCTCTTCCATGCATTTCAGACTCTCATGTACCTTTCAAGGATGGTTGCAGTTTGCTGTGCTTTATCAGGCCTCCTTTGAACACATTATCTTGCATAACAAACAGACTGTGGGTCCCAGGGTAAAGAAGAGCCCTGGGCAATAGCACATATTAGTCTAAAGTCACCAGGCCATTGACACCATACCATAAAGTATTTTATTCAGATCATTATGAAGTTCTTCTAAACTGAATCTGTGCGAGCTTTAGCAGAACTTGGTTGTAGGGCACAGCACTTGTTTTTTAATCTTATAGACCTAGACATATGGTTAATACACTAGATTTACATTTATTCTAATCTCTGATGAACAGACCAAAATACATATCAAGTGCAGTGATGGGGTATTGCATAATAAGGTATTACTGTACAGTCCATTTGGTGCATTTAGGTTTTTAAAACTTTTTATTTATCATTTTAAGTATAGACAAACCATACAAACAACAGCCCATTTTGTGGGCAAAGAAGCATGTTCGGCAATCCAAAACAGCTGTGTGGGAAGGATCATAAGAAGTGAAAGCAGAGCATCACATAAGTCAAAGCACGATACTAAACTTATGTTACAATGTAGCCAGCAGTAGATTAAAGAACAGTATTTAATATAGCTAGAAATGTAAGCTAACCAGTAGAGGTTAAATTCCAGAGGGAGTGTGACGGGCTGTGTGTTATCAACAGCAATGGAAACTCAATCGAGCTCCTGTTGTCTGTGTTATATAATAGATAGTCTCGAAAGGGTCGCCAAATGACCTTTGGTCTAGCGGCAGGGGGCTGCAATGTGGCTTAGATCTCGCTAGTGGTTCTGCATAGGTCAGACTCTTAATGCAATCAGAAATTGCCAGACTGCGTTTGCTGGACCAGCACAAAGCAATTTCATGTTTTGCCAACAGCAGCAAGAATGAGGCAAATCTGCTGATCCCCCTGGGCAGGTCCCTCACATATCCCAGTAAAGCAGAGTGGGTTAGGTATTAGGGTGCATCCCACCATCAAGGAGAGCTGCGTGAAGACTGCAGGCCAAAATTCCCCCACCTGAGTGCACTTCCATGTCAGGTGCATGAAATATGTTTCCCCATGGTGGCACTTAGTACAATTGAAGGATCAAGTAGGATGGATCTTGGCCAGTGCGCTTAGAGTGGTATACGCATGTCTAAGCAATTTAAAGTGGATTTACTTGTGTCTGTGGTTCGAGAGATGAGACTTTTGCTGGCAGAAATAATACCAGACGTTATCACACTAGCTCTGTAAAGTTTGGAGGCCAAGTGCCTCCCATCTGATTAATCTATCATAGAGGTCAGTGATGTGAAGTCAGTTGGGGCAAAGGGGAAGGAAGGGGCCTGTGTCCGCAGCACATTACGGATATGTCGCAAAATAAAGTGGACAGGGGGAGTCACATCTGCAAACCGTATGTTGTTAGCATATGATAAGGCATGCCATTTTTGAAAAAGGTCCCCAAATGTGTGCAGTGTGTGCTGTGATAGTGTATGTTTGATTGTCTCCTGTGCCGGAGGCAGCCACTGGTTGTCAGCAAGTGGCAGTGATGGAGAATCTAGGAGGTCACCTCTAAGTACTTAGAGGACTTTGCTCCATGCCCAACAGTTGGTGGAGAGGGTTTGGATATCAGTAGGGTCAAGAGGTATGCCTCTTGGAGGGAAAGAATGTAGTGGTGCTGTACCTGCTTGGTTGCGCTCTGGTTTGTTGTAGGTAGTCGCGCATCTCTATCATACCAATGGTAGGCATATTGACATTGCACTGCCAGGTGATAGAGTTGAAACTGTGGTACCCAGAAAACTCCTTGCTCATAGGGGAGCACCAGTGTGTCCTATCCCACCCCGAGTCTCCAAGACAATGTTTGTTTTAATCTTATAGAAATCAACAGTAAAAACAGGCCCATCATAGTATAAAAAGTTTATCAAACAGTAAAACAAAAGCGGCCCACCCAATGACCTGCCAGAGTGGCTGGTCGGACACTGCATGATTGTCCTATAGGCCAGTCCGACCCTGCATATTGAACCTGACAAGATCCTTAAACAGAAATGTAATATTATATAAAGAAACATATGGAAGCACCCAGCTGGATTCATGGAAAGTATCATTCAACATCTTGTGTTTTTATTAAGGCTCACGTAAAACAACATCTGGCTGGCAGGCTGATCTTCCCATAAAAGATTATAAGGAACATGTATTATTTCCAACTAATATCTACACTGTAACACTTATTTTGGTTCACCCAGGACACATTTTTAAGAACATGATGTTTAGAAGTAATGCGTAAAGCACATATGTTGGGGGACAAATTCAATCACAATTGTCAAAAGTGCACCTCAAATTTAATAGCAGAGTAGGCGGAGACAAATCTGTGTGCGCCAGTCAAACACCATGCAAATTTCTGGTAAGGCCCAAAATATAACACATTCACATATTCCAGCCAAGACCCAATAACTTCATCACTGTAGAGACATGGCCCATAGCCATGGGATAAAGCAAGATTGTTGCCAACCTGTGAATGGTTTCAGCTGGAAAAAGAAAGTAGAACTGAGTGAGGAGTTAGGAAGGATATAGAAAAGTTGGGAACTATGCATGAATTTAGGGTTCCTTTTACATTCAGCTTTTCAGGGCAGATCACTAGCTTTGCCAGCCAAGACGTGTGCCCCCAGAGGCACCCGCATTGCATTAGTTTCATCATAGTTCATTGTCAGCAAGTGTCTCCCTATCCAGTATCTGACCTCCATTATACGTCTCTGATACACAGGTCGGGTCACCATCAAATGAACAACAATATAGGTGTTGCCAGCATGCATAAAAATGAAAATCCTATCACTGGATGGGGCACTGGAGCAAAGAAGAGCCCTGGGCAATAGCACATATTCGTCTAAAATCACCAGGCCATTGACACCATACCATGAAGTATTTTATTCAGATCATTATGAAGTTCTTATAAAACTGAATCTGTAACTTTGTTGAAATAGGACCCTACCATTGAAGTATCTAACTGACTGACGTCTTCCAATAGATATCTTCATTTCGGCAGGCACTTCTAATTACAGCACTTTAGTTGCTGTTAGGGGCCATGAAATTGGTCACAATTTGAGAGCTTCCCTAGGTTGGTCGAATGATTTTAAATAATGGGCCAACTAATGTATGTTTCAATATTTTGACTGCTGATTCGGAAGACGGAAACGTGATAGCAATTGCTATAATATATGAGAAAGACAATGATCTAGACAAAATTCTGATGTTACAGATGTTAGAACAGAATTAAATTGCTCTTCTGTGATCTATTCAAATCTTCTCAAAGTAGAACTATTGTGACAGAAGTGGGATAAACTAACAATAACTTACTTTCATGAATATATCTTAATATTTTAGACATGTTACGGTGTAACATTTCAGAAAGTTGATTGAAAATAGTGTATGCTGGAATGGCCATTATACTAATGGCAGCAGGGGGAAGGTCTTTCATGACAGTAAAACACTTTACTGTTCATTCTTCTAATAATGTGCCTGAAGAAATATGTGATGTGGGCTTTTCCCAGCTCTGATTATTTTAAATTAATTTTGAGTAGACTGAATATATTTTTGGGGCCTGTTCTATTTTATGTTAAATAAAGGCTGAGGATTAGGTAATCTTCTAAACATCAGTTGGTAGACTTACTTTAATTGGTGGAATGGCGTTCATTTATTATCCTAAATGGAGCCTGACCGATCTTTTGCCTCAATAGAACTCAGTGAATCATTTAAAAAGATCCCCTGGTTCTACCTTGTTTGAGTTATCTGCAGCTAAGGCCTTAGGGGGCCTAACTAAAACCATTTGAAAAAATATGCTTTCCTCAGAGAGTGTGCTTCTTGGAAGATTTAAGCACTTTAAATTTGACTGATTATGACTTTGTTGATTCAGTTGGTTAACATTCTCTGGCAGTTTTCCCTGGATGCTACCCCTCCCAATCCTCTTTTACCTACCAAACCAATGTTTCCACGTACCCTCCTCCTCCTCAGCATTTGCTCCACAATCCTGGCACTAATTCCTTCCTTCAGTACAACAATTGGTCCATCATTCATGCCCATCAGCAATATCACAAACAGCTCCCTTGCAGACATCACCCCTGCACTCTATCCTTCACATACCTTGTTGAGTCACTCCTAGTTTCCTTGTTCCCACCCCAAGTACCCTTATATTCTCCCTTTGCACCCCACCCACCACAACACTAGCTAATCCCACTCTAGTCAGCTGTTTACTCATCTCAGAAAGCACTATCACAGGTCCCTATTTCCTTTAGCACCTGCCCTACTATCCTCCATTTCCCCTTTACTTGCTTACGTTCTAGTCACTATAACCTACCTTTTTCTCGAGTTCCCAGAAATTAACTTCTTCTCTTATCAAACATTAAGTCCTAGCATCTCAGGAGTATGCCTTCCTTGATCTCATATCCTTGCTATCTCTTCTGACCAGGGACGGACTGTTCTATTGGGCAATGAGGCAGTTCCCAATTGGTTGGTCTGACAGATCAGTGTGTGGGCCAGCTTTACTCTATTTGTGGGTCTGTTTTATGGTCTGCTGGGCTGATCTTTACTGTTGATTTCCCTGATATCACCACAAAGGTTGCCAGCAGCAAGTTCAAATCCATCCCTTAGATGTTCAATATTGAACCAGTTTTCAAACAGGCCACTTTTGTAAGCTTTCTAATTCACAAATACAGGCCACTTTCATTTTGGTGCCCGGGCCTATTTTCTGTCCTAGTCCAACTCTCAGCCACCTTGCTTGCTGTCCTTTCTCAATAGCAGTTCGCAGCCTGACCACAACATTACCTGGGAAGACATTTTACCAAGGACCAAACAGGACCACCGAATTGACCCAGCAGAGCAAATGTCATCCTCAGTGATAATGACCTTCACAAACCCATTGAAAGCTGTAAAAAAGCAATCATTGCCTTTAGGCAGCTTCAAAACCAAACTCAATGTAAGGTTTTCATTCCATTATTCTGAACTACAGTCTTTCTCGTTCATTTTTTCCTTCTAGAAAAAAGAAATATGAGAACCTTCATTAAGTGCCCATTGAAATCCCAAGTAATTATCTATCCAAGTCTTCTTTCTCATTGTTGCTATGTATCTACTATATAAGTGAATGAAACTTAAAAGGGGAAAACTCCACCAACACATGGCAACAAACATTTATTTAAATTCATTGAAAATTTAAAACATCCTTTAAAACCAATAAAAGGCCAACCAGCAGTATTCCTGGCATACTTAAACAGTTAGTAATGATATAGTAAAATTTAAATTGCACAGAAAATTCACCCATATAGTTTCATTCTTTGCAGTTACCATCTTAATTGCCTAGTGTACGGATCTGACTAAAGCGTATGACATTTGCAAATTGTTTCCATTTAGAACACATCGTACAGCCTCATTGAACCAGCAGCAACCGCTTTTTAGAAAACTAGGTATTAGCCATTTAATTCTTTAGCAGAGCAAGTGGGGACATGTACATAATATGTGTGTCAGGGAATCATTCTTGTAGCTCATAAGCAGCAGCTAACATTGGAACAGGTGAAAGTAGGCCAACAAATAGAACTATAAAAAGCCATACATGTATAAAAGAATGTCTAACCAGCTTAGAAATGCTGGTTTCCAGATAGGCCTGACTTGCATTGTCTGTAAATTAGTCAACCATATACAAGGAAGTCTTTTTACATTTGAAGGTGGCCAAGTCATCTGCTTGTAAAATGGCAGCAGAAGACAAAATTGATCAGCAGAAGAAAGAATTTATGCAAGTTCTGTAAAAAATAGCAAAATTAATTGGAAAGTATCACCTAGCAAAAATTTGAATCTTAGAAGACAGTCATAGAAAAGAAATATGAAATAGAGCAGTTGAGGGTTCTTCTGCAGGAAGAAGGAGCATGTAAACTGGATTATAAAGATAAGTTGGCTACAGTAAGAAAGAAAGGAATATGAGGAGCAACTAATCAACCTGAAGAGCAAGTATGACAGCAAAATCAATATCACGAAAACAACAATACAGACAATATCCACTGAAAAGAATGATGGATGCAGTGAACTCAAATCAGAGCTTGGTAACCTTGCAAGTTGAGCCTAACAGAAGAAATAAAGAGGCTGAATCAGGCCATTGCTCAAGCAAATGAGCAGAAATGAAGAGCAGAGGAAGTTGCCTTGCAACAGAGAGCTTCTAACTCAGACATCAATCAAAGAAAACAGTAGCTGGAGTTGCAGTACCAGAAGATTGTCCAGCTTCGCCCAGAAAATACTGCAAATTACAAACAATCATTGGATGATGCTGCAAAGACCATTCGGGATAGAAACAAAGAAATGAAATTAAAGATTCAGCTACAGAAAGGGGCTGCATGCTACAGGCAATGTGAAAATGACCTGACTAAGGTAAGAAACACTTATGATGAGCAAATTACAAGCCTAAAGAACAAGTATGAGACTGAAATCAGCATTTCAAAGACAACAATCCAAGATGTTTCTAGGCAAAATCTAAATGATCCATCTAGTTACAGAGCAGAACTTTACATCTCAATTAGAGAAATGAAGGCAATAAAAGAGGAAATTAGCAGACTTAACAGCACACTGATAGAGACCACAGAGAGACCACAGAGCGTCTGAGAATAAGTGAAGAAATATTCGCCATCATAAAACATCAGGTTCTGAGATTGACCTAAAAAAACAACTATTAAAAATGTAACTGCAGCAGACCCACAAACTCCGTTCAGAAGAAGAGCTGAGGTAAAAGCATCAATTAAGGATGCTGCAAAGATCATTCAGGACTGCAATATGGAAATTGATCTACTAATAAAGTTGGCAGATGTTGAAAGCAAGGGGAGGAAATCACTGGAGGATAAGCATACTTGATTGGAGAGGAGCCACTTTGATCTGCAGAAGGAGAATAGTAGCAACCTACCGGAAATCAGAACTTTAAAATTTAACCATGAGAAACAGATCCTCCAACTGAAGAGCTAGCATGAAAGGACATCTCAGGAGAAACATGGGAGAGACCAAGATATCGGTAAGCTCGAGAGCAGTCTTACAGAGCTGCAGCTCCAGAAGAACAAGCTGAAGGATGAAAATGGCAGACAGAAAAGGAATCTGCTGGAAGAGTCTGCAAAATGAAGAATGCTGGAGGTAGAAATGCAAAGCCTGACCAAATCCTACAAAGAACAAATGAATAATGTCCCAGACCTCACCAAACAGATTTAAAAATGTCCATTTTTAAAAATAGGATTGAAGATTACCCTAGGCAGCACAACGATTCTTTAGACAGCCAATTTAGGGAGAAACAACATGTTACTGACAGATTGATTAGGCTCAAAGCAGAAGTGGATGCCTTATGCCATCAGATGCTTCAGGAGCAGGGGAGCCTAAAGCAGGACCACCTTAGAAATGAGCATCTGCAAAAGGCCTTAGAAGAGGGAAATAGGAGTCTGAATGAGGGTAAAATAGAAATAGAGAGGCTACAGTCTGTCACCCAGAACCTCACCAAGGAACACTTGAGATTAGAGCATGAGTTCCAAAATATGAAGCTGGAAAATGATGACATAACAAAGCGCAAAGAAGAAGTAGATGGTGAAAAAATCAACTCCAAACAATAGAACCAAGGGGGCGGATACAGAAATAAAGGGGAAATTTGAGACAGAAAATTGTAAAGTTTGAATAGCAGACACTGGAGGCAAAAAAATAAGATTGTGGAGTCCAAAAGCCAAATTACAGAAATTACACAAGATAGAGAGAGCCTGTAAATAAAAATCAAACTCTTAGGCCAACATATAGCATGGCTACAAAGAGGAGTTAAGTTGAGCTAAAGCAACACTAGAATCCGAGCCTCGACTAAAGGAAAGGCTAGAGGATGAGAAACAGAAAATCTGCAATGACGTAAACTAGTGGAAGTGCCAGTACACCCATAAAGAGGAGGATATTCGAAGGATTGAGTCAGAAAAAGAAAAAGCAGAGAAAGAAAATATTACTCTGAAAAGTGAAATTGAAAGACGGCAGGTGGAGATCAGGCCAATTGAGATGCCAGCGCATGTTTGAAGAGACAAACAGAGCCAATCAGTCTGAACTTCAAGCCCAGTGTTTGGCACTGCAGAGGGAGTTGGAAAATCTTAAGAAACGATCTATTTGCTCTAATAAACACACACAAACTGAAGATGAACTATCAGTTGATCCCTCAAAGTTCGATTTTAATGGTTTGCGGAAAAAGGTTACAGCTCAGCAGCTTCTCAGTTGTTGAATCTTAGACAAAGCCACATATGACAAGTTACTTAAGGTGCAAACGTCTGTAACAGAAGTCGCAGTTGGCACTGAACAATTTCTGTGAGGGGATAAGAAAAGAGCTGGTGCATCTCTAACACCAAAGCAGAAACATGCATTTGTAGAGGCTAAGCAGAAGAAGCTAATTGATCCTGAACCAGTTGCTAAGCTTTTGGAAGGTCAGGAGGCCACAGGTGGTGTTATTGACCCATACAAAAAGAAAAGCTGACGGTGGACAATGATATAGCCAGATATCTAGTTGATTTTCCAGACATAAAGCTCATTTATGCAGCAGTAAAGGCTGCCACTGGTTTTAAAGACCTGTAGTCTGTAGCCCTTGGAGAAGCAATAAAAAAAAAAACTAATTGATAGACATACACGGCGGTACCTGCTTGAAGATCAGTTAGCCGCCTTAGGAGTTGTGGACCAAGTAAATAGTGTTTACTTGGATAAGGAGTTTGCCTTATCCCGAGGGCTGATTGATTGAGACCTGTATGAAAGTTTGAACGATCCTAGTGATTACTCAAAATGCTACATTAATCCACTCACAAAAAAAACAGAAAACAGTTATGCACAGCTAAGAAATAAATGTAGAATTGAGCCACAAACAGGTTTGCTCCTCTTGCCAGTAATAAAGAAAAGCATATCCTTTCAAGGTAGAAGAGAGCCAGTCACTGAAAATAGTTTGGTAGACTCAGGTGTTCTGCATGCAACAACACTTGACCAACTTGGACAAGTTCAAATTACTTTCTAAGAAGTCAATGAAATCATTAAATATTATCTTCAGGGATCTAGCTTTATTGCAAGCATATACAATGAGGCCACAAAATAAATAACTGGTATCAATGCAGCAATCAAGAAAGGCTTGCTATAGCCAGTGCCACACGTGAGCTTATTGAAGCAAGCAGCCACTCATTTCATAGTGGATTTTGTCAACAATCTAAGATTGCCAGTTGAAGAGGCATATAAAAAGGGACTAACCGGTACAGAATTTCTGGAGAAACTTCTTCCTGATGAATGGGCTGTCACAGGGTACAAAGACCCAGAGATAGGAAACATAATCTCTTTCTTCGAGAGGAAGAAACTCATTGAAAAAGGCCATGGGATTAATTTACTAGAAGCTCAGATTGCAACTGGTCGAATAACTGATCCAAAGCCAGCCATTATTTACCAGTAGATTATGCATGCAAATGTGGCTATTTCAATAAGGAGATGAATTAGATTGTTTCTGATCCAAAGGATGACACCAAAATGATTCTTTGATCCTAAGTCAGAGGAAAATAGAACATATTTGCAATTGAAGGATGGCATGGTGGTCAGCAAGACTAATCTCTAAATGCTGCCCCTCAGAGAGAAAAAAAAGGCAAAGAAAAAAAAGAAAAGTATAAGTTTCATTTTTCAAGAGTAGGCAGTGGCACAAAAGACCACTGGTTACTCTTAAAACTGCTTTCGTCAACATTCACAAAGAAGGAGAAGGGGCACCAGGCGCCTTTTCACTTTGTGAACAGGTTAGCATCTCCTTTGAGATGTCTGTAAAATGGTGATCATGTGAAGTAAGCCGAAATCGTGTGATAAACGTGTCAGGTCAGGATCTATGCGATGTTCCTTAAAAAAGGTTTAAGTTCCTTTAAGCTCCTTTGGGTACTGCAGCATGGACATCATCTGCGACCCCTGGTTTGTCTCTTGCGACCCCTAGCACTTCCTTTGTGACCCCTGGCCTCAGAGGTGGCAAAATAAATGCAAGGAACACAGGGCAACTCAAGGGCCTGCACTTTCCTCGTTTTCTCTATTTTATTTTTACACTAATAGTAAATAATAAAAAAACTTTTTTTACCATAACTGTAATAAAAATGGAGTACAATCAGCTGGAATATGAACCTCCCCACAGCAGCGTTAAGTAGAAAATGATTTTAGATACAACTTGTGTGCATGCTTGCGGGTGAGAGTGTGAGTATGATGCAGAGTATGTATGTGTGAATGTGTAAGCATGTATGTGTGAGTGGAAGTAAAGCTCCAGTGGCATGTAATGTGGCTTCTGTTACTCCTGGCATTTTGGTGACTAGACTCCCATGACCTGCAGGAGCGATGGTGTAAGGTTTTGAACGTTGTGTCTTTCCGGTGTTTAGGACTTTTTCTTTGACTTCCGAGGCTTTAGTCCTCACTCCCCAAGGTTGACTGTGTCGTTTTTCTGTTACTTTTTAGTAGTTATATATTATATATTCGCATCTACAGCTGCGTCTTTTGGATTTTTGTAATTTATTTCCAAAGTGCGGCCATGTGTATTCACACAAACACTGAAGTCGGATGTGGCAGGAGAAGTCGACGGACTTCACACCAATCTAAGAGTGGTACTAAAACGTTTCTTATCTTGCTTTTAAATAGGCATAGATTTAAAACATTCCCTAAAGTTTTGACAAGATACTAGAATTTGTAAAGTTTTCTCTTTTCCACACAAAGGTATTGACACATATCTGACTTGCATGTAAAGTTTATTTATTCATTTATTTCTCATTTTAATAAAGTACAGCTCAGCTGAGTAAGTGTCAGTACAACTTCTTACATAGGACAACACGTAGCCAATTAAATCACAAAGTTAAGGAAAAGGAGAAAAACAACACTTTCTGAATTATTTGTTTCCTTCTGCTAGGTTTTAGGTCCCATCGCCCTCCACAGTGGCTGTTTTCAGGTTCTGTGGTAATTTTGAGGTCGCAAATTATTTAGTTTGCTTACATTTTTCATTAGACTCCCTTGATAAAAAAAATTAAAAAATCCTCATAATCATTGAGTCTTTACATAATTGTTCGTTTACCTTTCCAGCTTTTAGGGCTATATGTTTAAGGAAGAAATGTTTATTAATAAATCCTATTCCTGGTGAGGTTGATCATCTTATGTTATGGGCCATTTCTTCGGGTTTTTTATTTTGCTTACTGCTGAACTGAGTTGTGGTTTGCTTTTATGGTCAACCTTTGTGCAGCGTGAGATAGGTTAAGTGAGTTTTTCAAAACTCAGCCTTATAAAGCTCTTAAACTGGGTAACAAGCATCAGCTCCCGGATTCCAATCCATAATATAATATTATTGCATGCTAATTCAGGCTATGCTGGTTGTGAAAGGCCCTGAACCTAAGTGCAAGACTGGTTCACAAGACGAGGGTCTATAACATTTGAGGGGCCTTTAACAACTGGGTTAACCCAAATGGAAGGGATATAATACTGTTAGAGCATTCCACCCACTGAAGGCAAAATGTTCTATATTAAAAGGGCCATTTGATAAATGGCATTACAATCAGATTGAAATCCAAGCAGACGTCATCAAACAAAGCAACATTCTAGAATGCTTGCTTTTAGTGATGCAGGACTCTATAAAGAGAACGGTGTTTTTTGTCTTTCCACTGCATGGATAATTTAAAAAGGGAGAAACAGAAAAACAATTTTTCTATAATTACCTAAAAAGTGCAAAAAATTAACTTGTTGACATAAGTAACTCCTTTCTGCTTGTCACAGTACAGCTAGAAAAACTGCAGAAGGAAAAAAGCAATGTTTATGGTCAGTGACCTGAGTTGCCATTTCACATGGCTGCTGGCTCCAGCAGCAGGCATTGTGACATCAATACTTAACTGCAATAAGTTATTATAGTTGAGTGCCTATATCATGTATTTTAAAAGGCGAATGACTGTGCCACAAGACACCTAATATAAAGAAATTAGAGACAGGTTTTTGTACAGTGATTACAGAATCCCATGAATTATACATATATCTCAACCTAATCGTGTTCTCTAAATTGAAACACTTAGCTGAACAGACAAAGGGGGTGATACTGAGTCTGGCGGGCGGCGGAGGCCGCCCGCCAGACTTCCCCCCTCCAAAATACCGCTCCGCGGTCGAAAGACCGCTGAGGGTATTTTGGGTTTTGCACTAGGCTGGCGGTCGCCAGCCCAGTGCAAAACACCCTTCCCACGAGGACGCCGGCTCAGAATTGAGCCGGCGGAGTGGGAAGGTGCGACGGGTGCAGTGGCACCAGTCGCGAATTTCACTGTCTGCAATGCAGACAGTGAAATTCTTTGTGGGGCCCTCTTACGGGGGCCCCTGCAGTGCCCATGCCATTGGCATGGGCACTGCAGGGGCCCCCAGGGGCCCCACGACAACCCATACCGCCATCCTGTTCCTGGCGGGCGAACCGCCAGGAACAGGACGGCGGTATGGGCTGTCAGAATCCCCATGGCGGCGCAGCGAGCTGCGCCGCCATGGAGGATTCAATTGGGCAGCGGAAAACCGGCGGGAGACTGCCGGTTTTCCCTTTCTGGCCGCGGCTGAACCGCTGCGGTCAGAATGCCCAGCGGGGCACCGCCAGCCTGTTGGCGGTGCCCCCGCCATTTTAGCCCTGGCGGTCTTGGACCGCCAGGGTTAGAATGACCCCCAAAATGTCGAGAGTAAAGCCTTATTTTGCAAGGTAAGGATAGAGACATAATTTGAAAAAGATGATGATGTTATCAGATATGTAACAAAGAATGTGAATCTGTTTGGCTGCCTAGAAATAGACTTTACCTAAAGAAGTATTCTATTAACAATCTTATTAAAACAACAGAAAATGAATTACTACATTGCTGTACCTGAACAGACTACTTTATTCTGCTATCTTTTCCTTTAGACAGGGGGGACGCCTGCTGGGGAAATTAGACATCTAAGGCACTCATTTTGAGTGGCCGTGAAAACGGGGCAATAGTTCCTTGCCCCCTGAGTTATTAATGCTGAAGGTCTTGGGTTGGGGGGAGTGGTGAGGGAAGGTTATGGTAACTCCAGAGGCAGGGAATATCCATCCCATTATGATTTTGACCCTCAGGCTCCATTAGGACATGTGAAATTACTGGGGTAATCAGTTATTTGAGTTTCAATCCCCCCAGCAGCTCATCAAGGTGCCTATAAGTGGAGTTTGTATTCTGTGTGAGTTATTAGGAAGAGCAAACTTCAGTTAAGGCAGTTAACTGTCTCTAACCTTTGCAGGTATTGTGTTGATTGACATCTCACTTCGCCTGGCTGTTTTTGTAATGCTTTTTTATAGACATTACCCATCAAATACCCATCATACAGATGTAGTCGACATACAATCGCTTCTCCTGGTTGTTACCACAAATTAGGTGGCTGGGATTTAACTACCCAATCAATCAGACATAGCAAGAAGGGGAGTGACAAAAAAGCAGATACTTTTCAGGCATCCTCAAGATGTTTATAGGCCTTAAACAAGCCAGGAGGCGTGGAATCTATGTTCACAAAATCTTCCGGTCATATTTGACTATGCTATCTAATCACTTTCTGTACATGCCATACTTTAAGGTTATGGTTTCTGAGATATGGCTGACACTTCGAGATAGCCACGGTGTACCTGACCAATTATTTCATTATGGAAACTGGTTTCCTGGAGCTATAGACCACTTGCAGACACTCTTTACCTAAAATGATGGCTCCACTTGCATGGATGCTTTTTTCAAGATGGCCACCTTTGTGTCTTCCATTCAGTCAGTGCCAGGCTTCCAACCATCAGTGGAAACTGAACTTACAGGGTGCCTCCCTCATTTTGAGAAACCATAGTTAAGTTCAGGAGTCTTATTTCCTCTGTGCCCCACCAGCAGCACTGAATTACATTCACTCACTTAGGATTCTACCTCATTGGAGGAGAGGGTGAGCTGCATGCCACATGCAGATTTCCATTCCCATGGACATACCCTCTCTCACCAGATATCAAGCTGTTCTCCACCTCATAGGTGAAAACCATCTTTCTATTTATGTAGAGTGCCATTAATATATCGCTGAGACACTTTGTCAAGTTTTAAGATGGACAATTATTTAGGAACATCACATCAAAATACTGAACTTTTTTTATTGAGTGCATTCCACTTCTCCCCTGTAGCTGTCTATTAACATAAAAACTGGATTATACTGATTGTTTCTTTGTGTGTGGTTTCGTGTTCACATACAGGGGTTGAACAAAGTTAATCTCGCTAAACCCATACACCTTAATTTAGCCCCCTCACAAACATCCAAGCAAAATATACTTGTTTTTTTCTACTGATACCATTTATTTTTGCAACTACTAGCTTCGAACTGTAAATGTACTTGTTTGGATCTGCAGAGATTGTGCCAAAGTCAGATTTCCATAAATTAGTCTTTGGTGCGTTATTAATGGTCCTATTTATCTTACAGATGTTATTTGGACTCAATTATTAATATGCTGATTTTAATATTTCAATGTGTGTGAGTCCATAGAGAACTGGAAATGTTTGCCTTTCGTAGTTCTTAGAAGAAGAAAAACATCAGATTTGCATATTAACCAAACTATGCAAATATTAAAAGTGATCATTTAAAATCATCTATTTAAGGATATTAGCATACTATATGTATAACTATTTAGAAGTGTCAAAGTCATAATTTGCTTTCAAATATGAATATACTTTTAAATTGGTACGTAATAGAAATAAAAAATATCAGATTTATTTTCTACATCATTCATGCTCCGACCCATTAGTTGGAGTGCATTTTTCTGCTGGATTACCATAATGTGCACACTATACGCCAGAATTACAAACATTTTGCATTGTTTTTGTATTGTAAAATAAACTATGTACAACATAGGCCTACTTGCCAGTCCAAATATTTTCAGTGCCCCAGGCACAATGGGCAAAGCCTCTGGCTCCAACTTGACTTCTGACTGCAAAGTGGCCTCCAAATGGCAGAGGCATCAATGGGACAGTCAGGCAGGTACCTCAGGGGTAAGGAGGGTTGGGGGGGGCTTGGGTTTGGCAGGAGGGTCCTTTGGTTTGGGGTTTGGTTTGGTTTTTTTTGGGGGGGCTTTGGGTTTTGTTTTAGGCTTTAGGGGAGGGCCCTTGGGCTTGGGTTTAGGAGGGCTGACCTTCGGTTTGGTAGGGGTTTGTACTTTTTGCAGGGGGAGGGGCATGGGCTGTACCGGGGAGGCATGGGAGGACTGGGAGGTGGAAGGGGTGGGTTTGGGGAGGGTAAGCATGCGCTTAGGAGAACCACGGGCTGAGATAGTGGGGGGTAATGGGGAAAACCCATAAAATCTTTTTTTAGGGACACAAGGGCGGTCATGGGAAAAACATTTAGGAGTGGAGGGAGAGGGAGTGGTTGTGAGGTGTATAGGTGTTTTGAGTGCAGGTGCATGGGTGTGAGTCATGTGTGTGCTGGGTGTCTGTTGGGTAGGTGAGTGTGGGAGTTTAGGTGTCTTGGGAGGAGGGGGGAGGAGATGCAGGGAGATAGCAAGGTGGATGTGTGAGTGTCTGTTGGGGTGGTGCCTGCAGGAAAGGTGGATGTGCTGCATGTGGGGGTGCTGGTAGTCTTGGTGAGTGTGCATGTGGTGTATGGGGTGAATGTATGCAGGTCTGCTATTGTGGTGACGGTGAGTATGAGGGGACTTGTGGCTGGATCTGGGAGTGTCGATGTGGTGAAAGCAGGTTTGAGTGGTGTAGTGTCTGTGAGGGAGGAGGTGGTGGGGGAGTCTGTGTAGGGAGTGGATGTTGTTGTGTCTGCATATATGTGTTGGCTGTATGCATGGCGGTGGTCAGTCTTGTGGTGTCTGTGTTTGTCTTTTTGAACAGTTTCTGTTGAGGTGGATGAATAGTGGTCTGACTGTGTGCTCTGGATGGGTGTGAGCAGAGGGGTGTGGGATTTGGCATAGGTAGATGGAGGGGGGACGGAAGACGAAGGGACACTGGCTGTCGTCAACGAGGAGGCCAGAGCCTGAAAGGATCTCTGCAGGGCAGTCAGGACTCCGTGAATGCCTTCCAGGTAGGCATTGGTCTGCTGCATCTGTGATGCCAGTCCCTGGATGGCATTCACAATGGTTGACTGTCAATAGCCTCCTCATTGAGGGCAGCAGGGCTGACCGGGGCAGGGGCAGAGGTGCCTATGGCGAAGGAGGCGCCCACCCTCCTAGGTGAGCGGACAACTGTGTGAGGAGCTACAGGGAGGGCAGTGCTGGTAAGAGGGGTGGCGGAAAAGGATTGGTGCTGGGCTGGCCCCAGATGGGTCCACCACCGCGAGGGAGCGTCCATCGGAGGAGGAATCCGAAGACGATGTTGAAGATCCAGTCTCCCCGTGGCACTCCCCTCCTCCCCCATCCCACTGGTCCCCTCTGCTCCACTGGTGTAAGCCTCCTGGGTCCCGTGGGCTGCAGCTTCCCCGCTCGCCGGTGTCCCTTCTCCTTCGCCTGATGATGCTGATGCACACAAACATAGAGGAGAAGAGGGAGGGACAGTGGGAGAGAAAGAAAGGGTGGACTAGGTGAATACCTACCCAGCATTCACACAGAGTAACAACGTATTTTTCAGCTGGTATGCCATGGCAGGGCTTGCCTTTACATTGACACACATAACTGTGGGAAATCATAGGGGTAATAAAGGCTATGCTGAGACAATCTACTAATGTGGGAACATTGGCACTCATTTACTTGATGAAGGGTCTAACAATGCACAGTTGCATAGTAGTTGACACATTCCCATGATTGTTCACATAGACATATCCTGTACTCTTTTACTCTTTACTCAACCGAATCCTGCATGATAAGTTAGCATGCCCAGAATCCATTAACAATGCGGTCAGTAATTTCTTGGCCCCCTGCAGCCATCTACACATTCAGTAAAAGGCGGCTGATTGAGAACTCACACATTACCTCTGTCATAGTGGCAGTTATACTGATGGCAATGCCCTAACACCTCAGGAATACGGATGCTGATGGAAGGAGATGGTCTCTCAAAAGATGTGAAGGGTGTCCAGACAATCCCAAACATGGAATTAGTCCCCTCTTAAGTCATTGTCTGCATGGTGTTGGCACACACAATCAATACAAATCCTGCCAGGGTGGTTGATACCCATAGTCGATGTGTATCTACCAATGATCTAGTGTACATATTCCCACTAGAAGGCTACACAAACCCATACAAGCCTAACATTAGTGAGGTGTGAGTGTTTATTTTCCCCCTTGGGGCTGCTGTGCTGCCCTTAAGTGCCCATCCACCTCAGGGTAGGCCACCATCAAAATGTGGGACATTAGGCGGGTCAGGGTCCAACAGGCACCCCTCCCTCGCTGGGAGGACATCCCCAGCTGGGCCTCAGTGGTGTTATGAGTTCAGCGTCTCAGGTCCTCCTAACGCTTTCTGCAGTTGGTGCTCCGCCAGCTATGGACCTCCAGGGTCCACACTTGCTTGGCGAAGGCACACCAAATCCCCTTCTTCTGATGGGCGCTGACCTGCAGGGGTTACACAGACAGAAGGAGAAAGTCATGTAGAGTGGCATCACAGCAACAGCAGTGAGCGTCACATATCAGACACATCTCATGCTCACGCTAACGTGTCTTAATGGGACAAAAGCACCAACTCCTTTACCACCTGCATACATCCACTCCATGTGCATCGTCACAAAGCATTTCAGCCTCACACACACCACTATCAGATAGGACAGTAACATTGGACTCACCTGATGCTCTGGTGCCCCATACAACTGTCCATACTTGGGTAGGACCCCGTCTACTAGCTTCTCCTACTCCTCCTGGGTGAAGGCAGGGGCACTATCTCCTACAGGATGCGGCATTATGGCTCTGAGAGACAGTGCACAGCTGCTGACGCAGTGGAGGTCTTTCTTGCACGAGTGTCAGGAGTCAAGTGAGCTATGCAACAGAAAATGGAGGTCACGGCTGCCACGTACATGACCATCACCACCGGCGGTGATAATCACTGGCCCCAGTCTCCCATAGGCAACAAGGTTATCCAATGAGCAGTTGCACGGCGGTTGCGACCGCCTACCGCTAGGATGACCATCACCGGCAGAAGGAGGTCACTTTCATCTGCCCTGTGCATGAAGGACGGCAACTGCCATTTTACATGTAGTTAGTGTATTGTAGGTGAATAATAAGTGCTTTATGGATGAATTGTAGTGACATGTGCATAGATTGACTATGTAGACACATCAAAGCTGGGTTCCCACATGTGACATCCATGGACAGTGTAGTTAGATGGACGGATGACTAAAACAGGACATGTGCAGTCACTTGCTGCCTCATAGATGGGCCAATTATAACTGTATGTTAAAAAGTTACATACACCTTATTACCTGGGGGAATAGGGTGTCGTTACATGGAAGTATCACATGTTTCGTGTGTGGCAAGCTGTTTGTCTGGGGCTGCAACAGTAATCTAGGATGGCATACACGTACAGTCTACATGCCCAAATGGATTGTGTATACTTCAGCGTTATGTCCACAGTACTATTGTGTGCTACAAGTATAGTGTTAGGTGACATGTGAACTGTCGACATCAACCTGTGGCTTTTCCTCTCTCCTATTCCTGGATACTGTGCAATGGTGTGAATGAGACATGCATGGTATACTGGCCCCTAGTCGACCTTGCTACCCTGGAAGAGAGACACATCATCCAGACCCATCATCTGAACCGTCAGACCATCATGGAACTGTGTACCCAGTTGGAGCCGGATCTCCTGCCTGCCATATGTAATCCATATGCCATCCCTCCTACAGTACAGGTCTTATCAGTGCTGCACTTCCTTGCCTCAGACTCGTTCCAGATTACAGTGCGCTTGGCAGCTGGGATGTTGCAGCCGATGTTCAGTTTTGTGTTGAAGGATGTACTGTCTGCTTTACTCAAACACCTGGACAGCTACAGGTTCCCCCAACATGGGGATTTGCCCACTGTTAAAGCTGACTTCTATGATTTGGGACATGTCCCTCATGTGATAGGGGCCAGATGTGGCACCCACATTGCTTTGGTTCCTCCCAGGGCCAATGAACAAGTGTACAGGAACAGGAAAATCTTTTACTCCATAAATGTCCAGGTGGTGTGTCTCACTGCTCAATGTATCTGCCAAGTGACAGCCAAGTTTCCTGGATCTGTGCATGAATCCTACATTCTGTACATTCTGAGGAACAGCAATGTCCCACACATGATGGCACAACTACAGAGAGAGAGGGCTCATTGGTATGTATCCAAAAGTATATGTGCAACTGTAATATCACCTCTCTTCTCATTCTGCCCTGTGTCTCTACCGGTATTGTGATAGGTCCAACCTTTGTGCACACAGTGTACTCTGGCTATCCTAACCTTCTGTGGCTGCTGACACCAATGAGATACCCGACAACAGATGGGGAAAACCGTTTCAATGAGGCCAACGGCAGGATGAGCCGTGTCATCGAGAGGACCTTTGGGCTACGGAAGGGCAGATTCCGGTGTCTACACTTCTCAGGAGGTGCACTGCTCTACAGACCACTAAATGTTTGTCAGATCGCTGTTGCCTGCTGCATGCTACACAATCTAGCCCTGAGACGCCCCATACCATTACTGGATGTTGAGAAGGTGGCAGCTGGACCAGTAGCTGATGATGGTGACATAGAAAGTGATGAGGAGGCAGATGATGAGGATGCAGCTGACTCTAGAACAGAGTTGATCTACCAATACTTAAAATAAAATTCAGGTATGTGTTAACTGTATTGAATGTGAACTGTACTCCTGACTGCCTTGTGACATTGCTCCTCCTGGTGTGTGCCATCAGTTGAGGTGTTTAGTGCAGCTATCACTCTGTGTGGGTTTGGGGCGAAAACATATTGCCCATCAGGGGAGGTGTTACTGTTCAAATATCAGAGCTATGTTTACTATGCTGTTGGCTAGCATCACATCTGCAAAGGATTAAGCATGTTGTATGTTCCCAGTGATGTTATGTCAACTGCAACAGGACTGCCAACCAAAGTAGTGTTATCATTATTGCTAATTATCCTCGCTGTACACAATAGATGAATATGGAACATAACTTGTACTGACAGTGGAACCTGGTTTTAGTTGGGTAATGTCATCTGTGAGAGATCGAACACTGGGAATGCATGTCTTGAAAATGTGGATCTGCCATGGTAATGTGTTAACATTCCACTTGCCAATTCGCACTAGGGAGGACAACAATGTACTGCACGTGTGTTGAGTGGGCAACATTGACTCCTTTCATGATGGCTGCCCCTGTCTTGGTCTATTTGTAGGTCAGTTAGGTGGTGCTACTCTGGTTCCTGGCTTGACTGGTGGCTCCCTAGACACAGGATTTCAGAATATTCATGTTCTACTATGATGCTTGCTGCACATTGCTTCCTCTTCTGTCCATCTTACAGACTTTTGTTGGTCAATGTGTTAACTGAAATGACGTACTATTGAAAATCGTATTTGTTACAATAAAGACACGTAAGCAGTAGCTGTGCTCAATATGGCCCAGCTGTAGGTAGTACTGGTCCAGTATCCAAGGGCCATGGGAAAATGGAGGCATGACAGTGGACAGTCAACAGGGTATGTCAGTGGAACACAAGGGAGAATGTTCAGGAGAGAGTCACTTCCTGGCAGTGGTTTTGGTCTTGGCATCAGGTCCTGCAGGCTGTCTGGATGGACGACCTCGTTTGCATGGGGGTTCTTCAACTACAGAGGTAGGGGTGCTAGTGGCCTGTGGGTACTCTGGCAGGGCCTCCATTCCACCAGCTGCAGCAGAAGTGGATGGCTCAGTTGGTATGTGGCTAGTGGAAGGGGCCTGCTAGTGGGTGGAGGAAGCATGCAGAATGGTTGTTAGTTCCTTGGGCACCCCTGCAATGGAGGCCATGGTGGCATTGTGAGCCTGCCACTGCTGCATGGCCTCCAGTGGAATTCCCTCTGCAGTCTCTGGTTCTCATGCAAGGTGGAGAGATCTGGCCCATCTTGTCCGGGGATTGCTGGTATGCTCCCAGGACTTGGGAGATGGCCTCCTGCCCAGTCGTTTCCCTTTGGGGCCCCATCCCTTGGCCGACAGGTGCCCTCCTACTGCCCCTGGCTCCCTGTGCCTGTGCCCCAGGCACGGTGTGCCCACTCCCAGTTACACCAGGACCTTCATTGTCTTGGGTGTGAGGGGTAGACTCTGGTTCCTGTACTGTGGGGTACACTGCTAAATGACCAGTCCTTGCAACACAGGTTTGGGGATGAGGGGTTGCCTGTGCTGTTGTTGCCACATGGGTGGGGGGCTCAGATGTGGGCAGGGTGAGGCTGGTGGAGGTTGACTGACCAGTTGTCCCAAATGGGCCAGGTACGTCGTCAGTGTCCAGACATCCAGAGTAGTAGTCCTCACTGGGGCCTTCATCCTGGGAGAGCGGGCTGTCTCTGGCATCTTCTGCAGGGTGGCAGTGGAAGGGTTACCTGTGGCTGGAGAGGGAGGGAGTTACATTGTGGTGGTGTACTTGTTCATATCATAGACTGATGCATATAGTGATGATAGGGTGGTGAGGACACATGCTGTACAGGAGTCGCTGGTGCCAGCGGAGTGTTAGTGACTTAACAGAGTCCAGTCCTATGGTTATTCCAGTCAGACCCTCAGGATGTAGAAAGGCCAAGACCTTCTCCTCCCACGATGTGAACTCTGGGGGAGGAGGTGGGGGCCCACCACCAGTCTTGTTGATGGGAATCTGGTGTTGTGATGTCATGGAACGCACCTTCCCCCTGAGGTTGTTCTACCTCTTCCTGATGTCCTCCCTTGTGCGTGGATGGTTGCCCACTGAGTTTACCCTGTCAATGGTCCTCTGCCATAACTCCATTTTCCTGGCTATGGATGTTTGCTAGACCTGTGCTCCCAACAGTTGTGGCTCTACTCTGACGATTTCATCAACCATGACCCTCAAATCTTCATCTGTGAATCGTGGGTGCTTTTGAGGGGACATAGTGGTAGTGAAGTGGCTTTTGGGAGGGTGTGGTGCTCAAGGGTGGAGTATTTGGTGCTTGATGAGGTGTATGGGGTGCTTAAGTTTGTGTGCTGGTATATTGTGGTGTTGATGTGTAGTTGTGATGTGTGTATAGTGTTGATGGTGCAGTTGTGTGCTGAGTGTGAAGTGTATAAGCCTACGGTGTATCAGTGCTAAGTAATCATTTTGTGTGTCCCTGCTGTGTCTGTGGTTGTAGTTGCAAAGGATTGTGGGTTGTGTAGGGGAGTGTTTTATAGTGGTGTGTGTGTCTAATGTGTGTATATGTCCCAGGTGTGGGGTATTCGTACTGTACAATGTGGTATTGGGTTCTGGTGGAGGTGATTTTCTAATTGTAGCGGTTCGCACCACCAATGTTTTTTCGCCGTGTAATGACCACTGTGTTGATTTGCTGCTGTGTTTTCATTTTCTCCCTAAGTGTATTTTGTTTAATGCAAGTCTGGATCAGCTGCATGTGTATATTTTTAGAATCCTCAGTATGTTATTGTAAGTGTGGCTATGCTGAAAGTATGACCTGCTATGCCATGCTGAATTTGCTGCCTAAGTGGATTTGATGCAGCTGTACATTTTTAGAATGCACAATATTTGTCTGGATGCTTTAATCTGAATTCACATTGAGTTTCAGAGTCAAGTGCCCTAGTGGTCATTGCAGGCTCATCTATCCTAATGTTGTGTTGCAGGGTCGTGTACCCTAATGTTGCTTTGCAGGACTATGTACTCTAGTGTTGCAGGGTTATGTACCCTAGTGTTGTGTTGCAGGGTTGTGTACCCTGGTGTTGCGTTGCAGGAGTCAGTACCCTAATGTTGCATTACAGGGTTGTGTACGCTAATGTTGTGTTGCAGGGCCATGTACCGTAGTGTTGCAGGGTTGTGTACCCTAGTGTTGCGTTGCAGGGTTGTGTACCCAAGAGTTGCATTGTGGGGTCGTGTACCCTAGTATTGCATTGCAGGGTTGAGTACCCTAGTGTTGCGTTGCAGGGTCGTGTACCTTAATGTTGCAATGCAGGGCCATGAACCCTAGTGTTGCAGGGTTGCGTACCCTACTGCTGTATTGCAGGGTTGTGTATCCTAGTGTTGCGTTGCAGGGTAATGTACCCTGGTGTTGCATTGCAGAGTTGAGTACCCCAGTGTGCACTGCAGGGTCGTATACCCCAGTGTGCATTGCAGGGTCGTGTACCCTAGTGTTGTGTTGCAGGGTTGAGTACCCAAATGTGCATTTCAAGGTTGAGTATTCTAGTGCTGCATTGCAGGGTTGTGTACCCTAGTGTTGCGTTGATGTGTGGTATTGTGTTATTGAGTAGTTGCACCCGTTATTATAGTGTGTTGCAGAAGTAGGTGAGTGTGGTGTTGTGTTGATGAGTATGTTGCACCTCTTTGGTATAATGTGTGCAGAAGGGGGTGAGTGTAACTGAATTGCATTATGTGATTATTACTGTATCTGATATTTTAGGACTGTTAATCATTTATCTCTATCTTTAGTCCTTTTTATTTGCTGATTTGTTCAGTTTGCATTTGTACTACCATTCATTGGTCCTTATGTTAAAAGACAATGTTATTTCCATCATTTGTTTTCTCCAATGAGAGGAGATGTGTTGTGACTTCAATTGCTGCATTCTCTGCTTAGTTACCAGTTCTCTACTGCTCAGCCAGTGTGTGTGTGAGGTCACGGAATGTTGATGAGTTCCTGGTTGGTGTGAATGGCCAGTTGGTGAGAGTGGGCTGAAAAGCAAGGATGCTGCTCCTGGTGGGGCGTTACCTGTAACTTGTAACCATGCTGAATAAACCCATATCTTACAACCTACAAAGGATCCATCTTTATTTACAACAGTTTAGCAAACCAGCGCAAACTTTTTTTGGTTATTTACTTTCTGGAGTAAAACCTGTTTTGTACTGGAAAGTTGTCTGAAAGTAACGCAAAACAGCATGAAGCTTTACTTTGGGTTACTTAGCGTCAAGGGGGCGTTACATGGGTGGCACATGGGCGTTCCCATGCAACCACCCAAGGCTTTTTGACACAAAACCCTATCTACTAACAATAGTAGACAAAGTTTTGCATCAAACAATAATGCCATTTGAAAGCAGGTTTTAAGAGGAGAAATGTTTTAATTTCTTCTTTCTTCTCCTACTTTGCACATATGCTGCACTGTATAGCACATATACAAAGTAGGAAAAGTTTTAAAAATTGTCTAGGCATAGTATTTGTACTAGAAGATAACCCTTCCTGTACAAAACCAATGCTAGACTCATGCACATTCCTTTGTACTATGGTGCAAAGGTGTGTCGTGATTCGCGGCAGAAAAATCCTGTGCTAGTGAGAGGGGAGGAAAGTGCTGCATCTCTTTACATATGATGCTCTTCTGCTGCCTCCCTGTCACTCAAAGCAATGTAGCATTTTTCACTGCAGTGCTGCGTTGGGTGACAGTTTTGTAAAACTGGCTCTATATTTTTGGGTTCTTTTGGCTATTTTATCTCCATTACAATACAAATGGATGGCTCTACTATCTTCAAGCTCCCTTTCTAAATATAATTAGGACTATAATGTGGTACCTTATTTGAACATCACCCACTTGATGCACATGTAGTGACTAGGGGCAGATGAATTCTAAAATAAAACTTATTTATTCCAAAATGTATTATACCTGTAGGTATTTAGACAGCTTTCAAATGTTTTGTCAAGCCAATTACGACTAAAACCTACCAAACCTTTGGCAGCACTGAACAAAATAGTTGATAGTCATTTTAATTTTCGAAAACCCTGAATTTTACAGAATCTAACAACATAAGTGGAGTGACAGTATAGAATTTGCAGGAGTGCAATGCTTCATATGAACCATAACAATGTGCCTTTTTTAGTTCTCCCCTAAGACGTTGCGCATGTGCTGTCATTTGTGAGAGAGATTATTTATTACAAGAAGCATGCAGCTTGCTCATTACTTACCGTTAGTTGACTTCATTGTCACTCCTATTTGCTGCCTCCTTATTGGTCAGCGCGTGGCTGCTTCACTTCGTCCTCTTTCGTGTGGAACATGGACCAACTAATGATTGCTTCATCTTGATTAGTGTTCTTCCACTGCTTGCTTTCTTTCTTTTTCCTCAATTGTCCTTGTCCGTTTTGCTTTTTCCCTTTGACCACGTTGCATCTTCCCTTCTATCCCACCCCTGATATCCATGTTCCTTTTTTGTCTTCCATCCCCACTCTCCCTTATGAGTGTGCTTCGTCCTTCCCACTTCCTACCCTCCTATTGTCTGTGTTGCCCCCCCAAACCGCCACTTTTTTTTACCATCTCATTATCCATGTTGTCTGTTGTCCATCCCCACCCTCCCTCCTGTTGTCCATGTTGCCCACCCGCCATAAGACAGAAAAGAGTTATGACGCAGCCATAAAATGTGGAAAGTTGCTGAGGTCAGGGCAGGGGCATAACTTCAGGGTGGGGTGTATGCAGTGTTAATGAAGGTATTTTTAAATAAATAGTTGAGTACAGGTGCTCTCATTTGGGTATGGTGAGATGTCTTTCGGGTTTCTACAGGTGTTTTTACACGCACACAGGCAAGAATGCATACATACTCTCCCTCTCTGTTTTGAACGTCTTCAGAAATGTAAGTTATTTCACAAAATATTGTAGTTTCTCTCTTAGTGCTCCTACCAGTCAGCATACTCTCCCTTTCCACTGCCCTCTCATGTTTCCTGCTTGTCGTATAAAGTATCTAAACATTAAATGCCAGCCTGATTGTCGGTAAATCTGAAGCTTACACACCCCATCCCAATCTGGCTGACCAAGCTATGCCCCTGAGTCAGGGCTTATACAAATACAGTGCAGCCATCCTAGGTGGAGACTCTGGAGAAATGTGAGCACACTAATATTCATTGCTAACTTAATTACATCAGGGGCTCTCCTACTGTCAAAGACAGAACTAGCGATGCACCATGGTTCTTGTAAACAATGCAGCCAGTCATTTGGATTGAGAAACCTTTCATTGTAGAACATTCTAGGTTCTTCCAGGAGCAATAATTTCACTACAACCTCAAATAAATGTACCTTTTTATTAAAAATATCTTTTTCAGTCTGTAAAATATTATTTGCACTAGGAAAGTTCTTGTTAGTTGGTTAATTTAACCACACAAAAATAGTCATAAATAATACAAAAAGAAAATGACAATAAATAATGCAGATTAACCATATATGTAGCCTCTAGAAAGCATAATGTGTTACAAATTTTCAGGGGTAGCAAACCTATAGCAATGATATTACAAATAAGGCCCTTAAACACAAGCTACTTTCAGCTTGAAAACAAAAGTCCCAGCCATGAGAACGCTTACAAAGACACTGAATGGTGGGAGGGTTTATTATTTTGGGGTCCCCACTAACCTAGTGTGGGGACCCAGAGATGACCTAGACAGAAAGAGCGTGTCATGCTGAACGTTTTGGTAGTGGTCCCATTGTCCTTGGATGACCACAGGCCGTTATGGACAAAAATGTTGTGAAAAAGAATGCTTGCAAACGATTATGGGCCAAGTTTTCTTGAGAGCAGTGAATATTTTAGTATCGGCTCGCCTGCTGCACCAGGAGAGCAGCTTTAGCTTTGAGGATTTTTGTTTTATGTAAAGCATTTACCAGTTTCAAGTGTTTTAAGGGGAGAGCCACAAGAAATTACTCTGATTAGATAATTGTAAACAATATGACCAGTTCACGCTGTTGTGCCTGTTCACGCTGTGAGAGCGATGGCCGCCATGCAGCACGAAGCGGACAGACAAAAGAAATAGTTCGTCCATGCTGAAATATATCAGCAATCGTGCAATAATCCATGTAACAGGGGCAGTCTGCAAGGCGTGACAAAAACAGTCTCAAGGTGGGACAAACGTACAGCAATTACCAATGACATCAAGTGATTTTTTTAAAGCAAGCCCACAAATGAGGGAAAGTGATGGGCGCGACATGGGTTTGGTTAAAAGCCCACAATACATACAACAGGTCAAAACGCTTGCAAGCTTGACTTAAAAAAAGAAGTGGGGGGTACTAACCAACTAAGGCAATATAGAAATGTCATCACGGCACGTGACATTGCACATGACATGACTGGAAGTGGCATCACGACCCATGACCTTGAGAGAGCGTAGCTTATATAATCTATATTAACTTGAAATGTTTATGAACTAATGTGTGATAATGCCACTTAGAAATTGTATTAATGTAATTTGCTTAAACGTGCACTTGAAATGTGACCACGGGGAGTGGCCGCCATGTATACGTGAACTAATAAATTAACTAAATGTTTATGAATTATTATACTGAATAAGATTTATACTAATTATTAATGATTGCGTTATTGAATTTGTGTTGAAATCCTTGTAGGCCTTAAGTTAGCATGAGCCAAAGCTTAGCTGCCTGGCTCTCATATTAAATGTATTTTTCCTATCTTGCAGTGTGCTGACTCGCAAAAGGATATGACCTCTTGTTTTCTTCAAACTAGAAGCTGATTGTAACCATAGTAGATCCGTTCTCATGAAATCCCCATTGCTTGTAGAAAATATTAGACAAAATGCAACAGTGAAGATTAATGTAATGTACAAGGTCGTTCAAACCGGTGAAGACAATGGAGCTACTGACCAAGAGATGTGCAAAGAATTACAGAAGGATGAAATCATACCAGACGTGCTACCTCTGAAGACGTCAATCATGTGGACCAATAAAAAGCTTGTAAAATAATATGGGGTGAAAGATTAATGACATAATCCATCTTCTAATTGGGTAAAGATAACCAATGACCAATAGTATTTTAGGGGAATGTACAACGAAAAAGGGATAAAAACCCATGACACGGGGAGCCATGGGAATTAGGTAGGGAATGCTATTGATTTTATCCAGAAACTTTGTCACTCTGTTTAGTGACTTTGCTGTTTTACTTAGAACCATCCTCTTCCTTAGATTGCCAATTTTACACTTTGCCTCCTTATGAGGGAAGTGCCCCTTTTGCCCTGGAGCTGAATTCTGATTGATGGCGATTAGACTGATGTCCTGAAGACGAAGACTGAATCTGAGTGCTGACCTAAACCTTGGAGGGTAACTATGACAATACAATTGTGATTTGTCTGTTTGCTTTTCCTTTCTAGGTACCAACTGCTTACTTTTGACAGGGACCATAGTTAGATGTTTTCCAAATTGGTGTTCTAAATTGTTTTGCATGGAGCCCAACATGCCAATGCTAATTAGTGGTTAGGACAGGGGATCGCTACGCCGACGCAAATAGACAAATGACTGAATCTATGTTTTGTTGAACTGACGCATTGATGACACTCTGCTAAAATTGACCTATGTTGACGTTGTGCTATGTGTTAATAATTGCGTTCCTCGCGTTGTTTAAGTCTTATTCGAGTTGCCAAATTATGACAATGTTATTGAGTGTTTTGGTTTTGAGATTAACACACCTACTTTTAGAATTGTAACCAATAGGGAATAAAACTCATAAAATTCTACTAAACTGGTGTGGTTATTCATGACTGCAAGGTCATGGTGGTGTCTTGAATTGATTAATGACTTTGACTAAAGTGAAATGTATTGTTGTGATAAATATTGATGACATTATTGACGTATTGATTGACATATTGGTTAGTTATCTCGTCCTAAGGTGTCGCTCAACTGGGTCAAGAGATTCATTGGCCTAAAACGAGTCCTGATGTGTAATAAATTATCATAAAGGATGCGTTAGCAACCTCACAAGAACTGAATTCACACCTTAAGACCTCACACATGTGATTAGCAGGTCTATCATGAGTACATTTAAGCACTTTATGAGATGTAACAAATGAAAGCTGATCACTACTTAAGTCTGTTACTTGAGTTCTCTGTCTAAAGGAACTAACAGCACAAATGGGGATAAAGTTTGGCGTCTCACTAACTACAGTAGGTAAACCACTAAGTGCTACAGGCTAGGCACACACACCTCCCCCAAAAGATTGTCACCCACATTTAGCAGCAGATACTTCTCATGTTCTTATTCTTGGCATAACTATATCTAAACTAATCTCACATTCACCACATTCACCAGTCCAACTGAAGTGTAGTTCTCCCTGAAACCAGTACCACCAGTATAC
This sequence comes from Pleurodeles waltl, assembly GCF_031143425.1. Classification (NCBI taxonomy): domain Eukaryota; kingdom Metazoa; phylum Chordata; class Amphibia; order Caudata; family Salamandridae; genus Pleurodeles; species Pleurodeles waltl. The sequence goes on along the minus strand of NC_090440.1, from coordinate 1,636,378,888 downwards.
CCACAAGGATTCCATCCATCACTTTTTTATGTATGTCAGTGTGATTTTATTAGTGACATTATCAGCATGCGGTGAGCTCTCAATGTTTCTTAAGTTCATGTTTGCAAACTATTACTTTTAGGAATTGCATTGATGTAATCTGAAGAAGTAAGGTGAAAAGCCCGCACATGTTACAAAAATAGACTTTTTAAAAAATATTAAGCAACTTAATATTATTTTATATACCTTTATTTACTTGGCAAATATTTTCATGGCTCTGTTCACGGGTGCTCCTAGAACCAAGCCAGACCCTTTGCTCAGCTATCCCTGTTAATATATTTTCTTGCAAATACAAGGAACATCCATGGGCAGCACATTTGCACCTAGCCTGGCATGCCTTTATGTCGACCACTTTGAGAGACAGGTGGTCAATCATGATGACAACCCGTTCCTCCAGCAGATTAAACTCTGGAAACGATATATAGATGATATCCTACTGGTCTGGACAGGAACTAGAGAGGAGGCTATGACTTTTGCAAATTGGTTGAATGCAGCCAGTCCTTTCCTGAACTTCACCATGACCATAGGTGACAACCGACTAGCATTTCTTGATTTACTCATCTATGAAAACAATGGGGCACTGGCCACAGAGGTCTATTATAAACCCACAGACCGGAACAACCTGCTTCAATTTCAGAGCTTCCACCCAAGGTCCCTGAAGGAGAACCTCCCTGTAGGTCAATTTCTACGTCTTCGACGGAATTGCTCCACCCTCACAGACTACCGTAAACATGCTGATAAATTGGCTATTAAGCTACAAACCAAAGACTACCCTACACATCTGGTGAAGAGAGCATACAAAAGAGCGCGCAATAATAACAGGGACCAACTATTGCAACCACGCGCTAGGACATCTGACACTGAACAAATAGTGTGTGTGACCACTTTTAACCCGCTCTCCAACAAGATTCAGAAAATCATTAAAGAGTAGTGGAAAATCCTCACATCTGGGGGTTTACCCTTTCAGCAGCCACTACATGCCTTTAGGAGAGCCGCAAACATACGGGACATGGTTGTCCACACAAGACCCAAAGAAAAAATCAATTCCCTCACCACACAGACCACACTATGGGGTCTTCCACCACCAACAGGCCACTACGCATGTGGCAACTGTAGTGTCTGTGGTTTTACTCAAAAATCGACAACTATAGACCTAGACCTTAAGACCCCATGGGTACAAAAATCCCTAACCAACTGTAACAGCAAGAATGTGATCTACTTGATCAGATGTCCCTGTAACCTCAAATACGTGGGAATGACCTCGAGAAAGGTCGCCACTAGAATCTGTGAACATAGAAGTACGATCCGTTGTAAACGAGAAGCAACGAAATTGACTAACCACTTCCTTTCGAAAAAACATTCTGCAGATGACTTAAACTGGACGGTCATAGAGCAATTACCTCCGTCGACCTCTAATATGACACAGAGATTGCTCCAGACCGAACAAAGTTGGGTCTGGAGATTACACACGGACACCAACGGTCTTAATGACGAGATCCCCTGGTTCACACTCAATAAATTAGTCCTTTTACAAATCTATGAGTCCTCCAATCCTTCCTCCTCTTCCCGTGCTTTCCTTGCTCTCCCCCACGCCCCTCTTTCCTTGACCCCAAGCACTTGTTCTTCCCCCACCTGGCTTTACTTCCTTCCCCTTCCCCTTTTCTGTTTCCAATCCTTCGACTCCCCTGTTCCCCTGCTCTTCTCTCTCACCCCATTTGTCTAACCCTCTACCTCGTCTCCTCTTCCCGCACTCCCTTTACCTTTGCTCTTTCCTTTCTTCTTCTTTTCCATTATCCCCTTCCTCGTCCCCTGACACCACCACCCTACCCTCATTCTGCTCTCTAGACCTCTCCCTTTCGTCTCTCTCTCCTCGCTCTCTCTTTATTAATTATAATTTTTTCTCGATCCTCTTTTCCTTTCCGCTGTTTCCTTCTTCTCCCCTCTTCCCCACACCTCGTACCACCCCTCCTTTGTTCCACTCTCTCTACCTCCCCACCCCCCTTGTTTTTTTCCCTCCCACGTTCCTTTTACCTGCTCTCTCCAACTTTTTCCCTCTCCCATGATTTTCCTCTTCCTTTTCCCCTTCCTCCTTACTTTCTTTCCCCCCACCCTCATTACTCTCTTTTGCCCTCCCCCATGCCCCCTGCTCCCATTCCGGTTATCACCCCCTCCCTCCCCTCTCCTTCCCCCATCCCTCTTCTGTCCCCCGCTTTTTCTTGTTTCCCCCTCCCCCCCCCCTCTCTGCTCCTGGCTCCTTCTCTCCTTTATTTCTTCCTTTCCTCAGTCTATTTTCCTTCCTTTCCTCACGCCGGGTCACGGGACCGCTGGGAACTACATTTCCCGGCGGCCCGCACGGAGCGCGAGGCTTCTGTTTGTGACGCTCGGGCCGGAGACTTCCGGCCCGGGCCCCACCCGAGCACTCGCACGTATCCATGCCGGCGCCTCGGCTCAGCCGGGGCGACCGTAATGACGGCGACCACATCGAGGCTAGAAACGCACCTAAAGGCCCGTGGCGGTGATTCACTGCACATAATCTCTAATTACCGCGCTAATAGGGCGCACCTGGAACATCAAGCAGCCTTAAAAAGACCGTTTTCCTTCAGCCACTTGTTCCAAGTGGTCCAAGGAGAGGACGGTATAGGCGCACGGCGAGCGCCCCCTTTGATGTAGTGAGTGACTGAATGGATCACAGCCAGCACAGATAAGACTTCTCTTCTTCTTCCCCCCTTCCCTTTATTATTTTTTACTTTCTATCTGTTTTTCGACTACTAATTGTAGCCATCCCTTGTTACTACTTTACTCATTATGCAGTATCTTTTTATTTAGTAATGACAGTGTGTTCCTAGTGGGAACCACGCCGCTAGTCCTGTTCTCCCCTGCATTTGTACTGGTTACACCTGTTCCCTTCCCTTCCTCACTTTGTCTTTGTGTCCATCTCTTTCTGCGTTTCTCCTTAGTGTTTGACTATAAGGGGACACTCCCCCTCCTGGATACCAGAGGCCAGTAGCCTCTATGAAAGGGTAAGAGTTGTAATTCCCTGCAGTGGTAGGACTGTCCACATGTATAGTTAGATGTACCCACTTGGTCACTCTACGCATGAATATTGCCTATTATGAACATATGTGTTATGTGCATGAATGCATCCCCTTGACACGTGTGTAGTTGGTTGGTTTTTGCAGTGTCGTGTGCCACTATTGTTCTAATTGTTTGTTTATCCCCCATAGGCCGCCTCAAGGTAACTCCTTGGGTAAGGTAGACCTTTTACTTCACACCCTTTGACCTTTACATAGAGTAAATTTTCCTCCAACGTGAGACGTAGGGATCCTAGGCCCTGACGAATGCCCCGAGACCTCTATTGGCTCACTTCTGAGGGCAGAAACATGTTGGCTATTAGTTAGGTGACCCTGTGAGTCCTTATCCTCACGGAGGTGTCCCAACCCCTGTTTTAACTACACCAATCAGACACCACATTAAATTTGTCACTCCTTACAGGTGTCTGCTTAGGTGTTTTTAATTTTTTCACTAGATTAGCTGGATCCCGATCTTTCCAGAAACAAGTTTATTTACGCACTCCCTCCTGTTCCTTTAACAGTGAGGTTGAGTCCGCCCAGGTGGCACTGTCCTACCTGGGTGGGTCTAGGTGGTCAAATGATGAAGCATGACACTACATAGTGTGTGAGACCACCTAGTCCGTAAAAGGAACTCCCCCCGTTTTCTCTCCCCGCACATGCACTCTGCAGTTACTTTCTGACATTTCACTGACATTACCTTTCCAAATAGGAACACATACAACCTAGGGCTACGCTGGTACCCGCGACGCCCTCTTTAGAGAACCCCGTACTTTCTTGTCTACTTTGAATATAGTGGCTCACCCATCAATAGTGTGCAGTGATTTGATGTCACTGTTGTCACTGCTGCAGCAGACGGTTGATCCAACTTTCACTATAAGACCAAGACCTGAGTAAAAATGATTAAGTGGGTGTTCCAACCACTCCCCCGCCCTCAAAGCTACATCCCAGGGTTGAAACAATTTTGTAGCTTTGCTACTGTGATCCTTATAGCAGGACTGGAATTCAAAAGTCTTTACTTTGAAAACCCATAATTTTGGGGTCAAGGTGTGGCAATAGAAAGGGATAGATTCACAAGGGGCAGAGTCAGGGAAAGCAGTCTGACAGTCAACTTATACATTTATTTAAAACAAATCTGCTACAAAAATTGGCAACAAGGAGAAATGTAACAGTAAATCTGTTCTGGATTAATTGGTTGCAAAGTCTACATTTACAAATGTCTTAATGGAGTTAAGGCACCTGCCGCAGAGAGCTGGGTGTGCTAGGTATATCTCATGGAATAACAGTAATGGTAAGATAAATGGTGCTTCATGCACTTGCTGGAGAGATCAAAGTTTTTTCTAATCACAGTTTTGACCCAAAGTAGCATAAAGGGCTAATGTGTTTTCTGCAAAGCACATCTTGTAAATGCAGATGACAGATTTTTATTTTATGTAAAAAGGTAAGTGGCTTACTAATTTTAACAGAGATCCTTTATTAGGTGCAGTCAGGGCCGGACTGGCTGTAGAGGGTATCGGGTGTTTTACCGGTAGGATGGAAGGGTGGGGGCCAGTTTTTCAGCGGTGGGGACCGGTTTTGTTACTGGGGGTCAGTTTTGCGGCAGTGGTGCAATATCGGTCCCCAGTAACCAAAGAACAAAAGCAGAAGTGCTTTGCCCCCCCCACCCTGACCTAGGGGCTGGTCTGACAAAATTGCCAGGGCTGCTTTGGGTTCCCAGTCTGGCCCTACTTGCAGTTCATAAATTGCATCCCTTCTAATGTAGCACAGTGATCTAGGAAGGAAATGTGACTCCTACAAATTGTAATCATCACTGTCTGTAACATATCCTCATATTTCCCTATACTAATCCACCACTACTTCGTTTTGGGTTCTGCAGTAGCATGCTACTCACTGAAAAGCACTTTGACACCTTGTCAGGGGTAATAAGTGCTACATGAATACAACTAAATTACATCCTGCACATTGATTTACACACTTGTATGATTAATAGGCATTTTAAAAAGTGTGTGTGCGTTGTAAAGCACTCAGACAACCTACTTGAAATGACTAGCACTGTACAAGAATTAAATTAAAAAATAGTGGTGTTTACATTTTTGTGTTCGTAAATACTTGTCCAGACCAACACACCTCACACTCTTAAAGTCCATGCATATGTACAGCAATTGAACAAAGTCAAAAGCTTGCCCTCAAATCATGGGTTCTTTAAAGTACTTGTAAAAAGATAACATGTACCTTTGTTTCCTCTACATTGCATTAGCACCTATGTGTGAGGCTCAGACAGCTCCCAGACAAGATCATTCTGAAACAACAGGAGAGCTGATGGCCCATTAAATTCTGTCTTTGTTTTGGGCCCAGCTGGAATCTTAAACGTGAAAGAAGTCCCCTTGCTGCCTGCACGTTGCTGATGTGTAGGGAAAACAGACAACATGCAAGCGCTGCTGTGTGTTGACAAATTATACAGGGACAATGTCATCCTATTATACTGGGGCCCAACTTCTTGGCATGGCAGACGGCATCCACCCTGTGCAAATAGTGGGTAGATGCAGGCCACACACTTATGTGCCCCCGACTTGTGACTTGGTTCTGATCATGCCCATCCTTCGCCTGCAGAGCCTGCCCAGAGGGAAGAGCATAATCCCAATGCCATCTTCAATGTTGACAGCCCTTACTGAGGCTAGTGGAACCCCACTGGGGTGATTTCAGTAACATGCCCTTGGGTGCTGAGACCTGTACTTTTTGAGCAGGCCAGCCTGGGTCCGCCTCAGTTGGGAGTAGCATAGCTGTGACCTCACACCTGACTGGAAACTGGTTATTAGGGCGTGTGGGGAGAACACATGTGTATTCCACCCCCTTGCTGTTTGTTGCAGTGACAGAGCCTCCAGAGATGGAATAGGCATGTGCCGTGCAGGAGAACCATCCCCAAAAAGAGCCAATGTAGCCAGAGGTCACCTGGGGATCCCAAAATCATGACTTCTTTAATTGAGCCATGCTGTGGGAGGCCGTTGGGGGTCTTGTAACTCTTAACAGTGACAGGGACTGCGTATCACTCCAGCAAGAGGTGGACTTCTGGGGATGTGCAAGCATGGCCGCTGGTTGTTGCAGCATAAGCCTGCCATGGGCCACTGAGAACACATCAACATTTCAGTGCATACAGGGTAGAGGCATAGGAACCAGAAAAGATACACAGGAGGATGAGTTCATGGCTGTGTGGAATTCAGGGGAGTCGAGTATGAAGCTGGTTGGAGCTTGCAGCATCTTCCCTTGATCGCCACTATGGTGCGAGAAGGTAGGTGGGAAACTTGCCTGGACAGACCCTGCACTGTGAGTTGTGTGGCTTCTACCTCATGCCACCCATTCATGGACACCAAAGAAGTGGCTTTCCCATAATAGGATTAAATGAGGGCTACAATATATAAACTGCATGTGTGAAAGGAACTCCCGTCAGTAGCTTACTCCACGTTGACCCTTACCCTAGTGACAATGGAAAAGCACAGCAGCAATCATCCCACAGCAAAGGAAAATTGATAAATGTACATGCGAATGCACAAGTTATAGTTACCTTAGGGGACGAGTTATACTTATTTGAAAGAACTCTAACTATAACTGCTGAATTTCTATGGTTTTGTACGAATAAATTTAGAACCTAACTATAACATCGCTGTAACTTTTTTTTTCAGTGAATTTCTATGTTTTTTTAACCTGAAGAAACTTTAATTACTATACGTTATACCAACCCCTGCTGCTCACGGCCAAAGGCTTGGCAGCCAAGCCCTTATAACCACCCAAACCCACACCACGTGGGGTCTTTGCCCATGCGCAGCGCGGGTTGGCCACAGGGTCCTTCCCCCTCAGTGGATCTATGAGAGGGTGTGTGTGTCTGAGTGGGTCTGAAAGTAGGTGTGTGAGTCTATGAGTGGGTTTGAGTGGGTGCATGAGTGTCTGAGTGGGTGTGTGAGTGGGCACATGAGTTAGGAGTGAATGAATTAGTGTATGAATGAGTCTGTGGTCTTTCGTTCAAATTACTGGACATTCGTAATATTTTGAAAATAATTGGTGAAAATTTGCAAATATTGCGCATGGTGACGCAAAACTATTTTAAACCCATAATTTGCCCCTAAGACACACCTATATCACACCTCTGGGGTCAGGGTACCTTCAGCCTAACCCCTTATGCCACTTTCAACTAAAATGTTCACCTGTGGGGACCTGTGAAAAAAAATGGCGACCTAAACTTTCTAGTTAGTTTGCAGTCAGCCAATTACAGCGTTTCTTTTCGCACACCCATTCGCTAAATTTGTGAATTTCCGGGAAATATTTGTAAAATAATCACATAGTCGACGCGGCCAGAGATACACAAATTTGTTTTCCCTTTTATTTCTCCAAAACTACTGAACGGATTTACACCAAATAAGCGAAAGCACAAACTGCATACCAAAAGCTAGCTTTCGGCCAAATTTGGCGTAATTCCGTCCAGCGGTTCAGGCTGTAATCATGTCTAAAGGTCCTATGGGAATTAACATGGGAAACAGACATTTTTTGAAACCCCCATTTTCTCAGCACCCGCTTGACTGATCACCTTGTAACTTTCCGTGCTCAACAAGAATCACCAAGGCACTTTTTTGGAAAATGTTGTGAAGATTTGTCAAATGGTGCTAACTATATAGGCGAGTCAAAACACTTAGGGGGTCATTCTGACCTTGGCGGACGGCGGAGGCCGTCCGCCAACGTACCGCCGTCAGAACACCGCACCGCGGTCGAAAGACCGCGGCGGTGATTCTGACATTTGCCCTGTGCTGGCGGGCGGCCGCCAAAAGACCGCCCGCCAGCCCAAGGCAAATCAACCTTCCCACTAGGATGCCGGCTCAGAATTGAGCCGGCGGAGTGGGAAGGTGCGACGGGTGCAGTTGCACCTGTCGCGTATTTCAGTGTCTGCTGAGCAGACACTGAAATACTTTTTGGGGCCCTCTTACGGGGGCCCCGCGGCACCCCCTACCGCCATCCTGTTCATGGCGGGAGAGCCGCCATGAACAGGATGGCGGTAGGGGGTGTCAGAATCCCCATGGCGGCCAGCAGATTGTGCTTTTTGTGATTTGGTGTAAATCCGTCTAGAAATTAAGGGTAAAAAATAGCTGTATAATTTGGCAGTTGGGCGTGTTTATCACCAAGACTCTAATTTAAATATACATTGTTCTGATTGAACCAGAGAGCTTTATTTCCCTTGGACCATCTCGTTCCTGCTGGAGTCTCACTCCCACAAGAGTCAGTGCTCTGACTGGCTGCCAGCAACATGAATTTGTTTTTGCTGGCAGCCATTACGGGACTCGGGCACTTAGGGCCAGATGTACAAACCATTTTACATAGCGCAAACTGCGAAATTCGCAGTTTGCGCCATGCAAAACGGCCATCGCAATGCACATTCCCATTTTGCGAGTCGGTACTGACTCGCAAAATGGGAATGCGACTCGCAAATAGGAAGGGGTGTTCCCTTCCTATTTATGATTCACACTGCGATGCCGAATTGCTTTGTGACCACGAACGCGGTTGCAAAGCAATTCTCAGTTAGCACCCATGTGAAGTTGGTGCTAACTCATTCGCAAAAGGGAAGGGGTCCACATGTTGCAAATAATGTTTTTTCAGAGCAGGCAGTTGTCCAATGGCCTGGGGAGTGGGGCCACATACCGCATTCCCCATTCAATTAGCTGCTGGGCCCCGAGGGATGGAATCCATGGGGCCGAATAACAGCCAGGGAGGGGGGCAGTGTGCCCCAGTTCCCTTGATTTTAATAAGTTGCCCTAGGAGGTAGGGTCCCCAGGGCCAGGCCATATGGCCAACCCCCCACTGTGCACAGCTGAAGGCTGTGTGCAGTAAGGGCTTAGCTGTTTGGGAGGTGTTGGCTGCAGGGCTTGGCCCTGGACCAGGCCCTGCAGCGAATCCATCTGCCATGCAAGGCTGAAGACCATGAGCAGCGGGGTTTGCTTTTACGTACCGTAATTATTATTACTTTACCTATAAAAACCCTTGAATTTCAGTGACAAAAACAACTGTTAAAGTAATGTACTAGTTAGGTGTAATAAAAATATGTGTTTTTGATTAAAAAAAACCTTAAACATTCACTGAAAAAAACAAATGTTAAAGTAATGTTATAGTTAGATGAATTACTCAGTGACAATGTTAACACTCTGAACTAACAAACACAGAAATTAGCCAGTTATAGTTAGCAGCACTAGCTATAACTTGAGCCCCACCATTCACTGCTTATGACCTCACATATGACATCACATATGACATGTTCTATTACATCATTTATGACATTTCATATATATGTATTTGTGTGCATGAATATATATATATATATATATATATATAAGGGTTTTGGTTTGATATATATATATGTATTCTTGTTTTTTTCACTTAAAAAAACGAAGATTACAGGGACGTTATAGTTAGGCTCACATTTTAAATGTACAAAACCACAGAAATTCACCAGTTAGAGTTACCTCAAGTAACTATAACTGGTACCCTAAGATAACTACAACTCACCCTCCCCATACACAGTTTTTCTGTCAAAACCTTTACTGCAAATATTACATTGCCATTATCATTGATAATATCATAGATGTCATGAGTGCCCTAATTTGTGGGGTAAATAGCAATGCATGGTGAGGGCACGGGTTATAGTTACCTTAGGGTACGAGTTATAGTCTAACTATAACCAGTGAATTTCTATGTTTTTGTACATTTAAAATGTGAGCCTGACTGTAACGTCCCTGTAATCTTTGGGTTTTTAAGTGAATTCCTATGGTTTTCAAAAAATGATATTTTCTACCTATAACGTCCCTATAACCTTTGGCTTTTTCAGTGAATTTCTATCATGTTTTTTAACATATAGTAATTTTTATTACTATAGATTAATCCAACCATCGCTGCTCACATAGTTTGGCCATGCGCAGTGGCAGTTGGCAACAGAGATCAAGCCCCTATAAGCACCCAACCTTGCATTCGCCTGTGCGCAGTAGGAGTTGCCTGCAAGGGCTGAAGTGCAGCCAGTCACTGCGGCCAACGCACCGCATTCCACCCAACCCCAAGCTGTGCACGGCCCTGTGGCCGTGCATGCCTGAAGTTGGGCATGGCCTCTCAGGGTGTCAGAATAGATGTGAGAGGGTGTATCTGGGGGGTAAGAGTGTGTGTGAGAGTGCATACACCAGTGTTTTAGTGGGTGTGTCAGTGTGTGTGTGTGGGTCTGTGAGTGGGTGCATGAGGGTGTCAGTGGGTCTGTGAGTGGGTGTGTGAGAGTCTGAGTGGGTCTGTGAGTGGGTGCATAACTGTCTGAGTAGGTCTGTTAGTGGGTGCATGAGGGTCTGACTAGGATGTTAATGGGTGCACAAGGGTCTCAGTGGGCCTGTGAGTGGGTGCATGAGTGTCTGAGTGGGTGTGTGAGTGGGAGAAATAGAAAGAGAGTGAGAGGGAGAGAGATGAAGACTTTATTAGGCTTTGAATTATAACATACTTAGAATTAGATATTTCTGTACAATTTAAAAATAAAAGTGTATTTGTTATTTAAAAAAAGTGAATCACCTTTTATTTGACCTTTAAACATTTGTACTTAAAAAAAAAAAGAGGGAAACGAGTCCGACTGGACACAAACCCTCAACACTATGGGAGTCATTACAACCTCAGCGGTCTTTTAACAAGACCGCTGAGGGACCGCCGTGCGGAAGACCGCCAGTAGTGGCGGTTTGCTGCTCGGCGTATTATGACCGTTGGCTGTTCTCTGTCTTTTTTCCGATGGAGAGCCGGCAACAGCCATACTGGCGGGCGGCGGGGAAGTGGAGGTTGCTCCACCTCCACCGCCACGCCAACAGAACACCGCCCAGCGAATCACATCTTGTGATTCTGCGCGGCGGTGTTCTGTTGGCGGTGTGGTGTCGGCGGAGCTGCCCCCATGGCTCCCGTCCCCTCCCGGTGGATCGACGGAACAGGTAAGTCGATCGTTCGTTAGGGGAGGGGGGTGGGGGGGTGTTGTGTGTTGTGTGGGTGCATGGGGGTGTGCGTCTGTGTATGTAGAGGGGGTGTCTGGGTGCGTGTATGCTTGCGGGGGTGTTGCATGTTTTGGGAATGAGTGCATGTATGTCTGTAGGTATGACCGTATGGATGTGTGCGTGTATGTTTCAATGTGGGTGTGCGTGTCTGACTGTGTGTGTGGATGTTAGCATGTATGTCGGTGTGCGTGGGGGTATGTGTGTTGGTGGTGTCTGCGTGCATGTCGGGTGTGTATGTGTAAGGTAATGTCCGGGGTCGGGTGGGGAGGGGGGCCCTGCCACCTTTGGGGGTGGCAGGGGTGATGGGGGGTGTAGGGGAGGGAGTCGGGTGGGGGGTGGGGGAGACCCCTATCAGTGCCAGGGAAGCGGAACGGAGAAGCGGCGGATGACCATGGCGGTAACCGCCATGGTCATAATACTCAAAAAAAGACCGCCAGCCTGTTGGCGGTCTTGCCGCCGCTTTAACACCGTCCGCCAGGGTTGTAATGACCCCCTAAGTGTGAAGATCCATGACCTTCACACTGAGCTATTCTATTTTTTTAAATCCTTGTTTTTTTAAGCTCTTTCTGGGCTCCCTGGGACCTCGGGCTCCCCTGTGGTCCCTACATGTTTTTTTATTTTATTTAATGTATTTTACATTTTGCCCTTTACTGGCTATGTGGAACCATGGGGGAAGCCTCAAGGCCTCCCCTGTGATCCCATTGCTTCAGCAACAAATGAGCTGCTTTTAACAGGAGCTTCATACTTGCTGAAGCAAACCTTTCATCTCTGTTCCCTGCACGCACTAGTTTTTTTTTTTTTTTAATTGCAGCGAATTCACGAATATCAGGATTGTGTGGCAAAAATCTTTTTTTTAAATGCTTCTTTGCTCTTGGTAGGTCCCTTTGGGATCTCACCATCAGCGTTAAGGGATCAGGATGTCTCTGCCCTGGCCCCTTTTCTTTTTTATTACTTTTTTAGTAGGACTCAGCTCAAGCCCAGTCCCAAGATGGTTGGCAACACTTCCTCGTTTGAAGTGTTAGCAGCCAATCAGAGGTGTGCATTTGCCTGCACGAGTTCGTCTTTTTCGCAAATACTTTGCGGCGAGAGATATACAAATTTGAATTTCCCTAAATTTCTCAAAAACTACTGAACAGAATTACACCAAATAGGCAAAATATCAGTCTGAATAACAAAAGCTAGCTTTCTGCCAAATTTGGAGTAATTCCTTACAGTGGTTCGGGAATTAACATGGGAAACGCAACTTTTTTGACCCTCCCCTTTTTCTCGGCCCCCTCTTGACAGATCACCCCAAACTTTCCTTACGCAACACTTTTTTTGCTAAATTTTGTGGATTCGGCAAATGGTGCCATAGATATAGGCAAGTAAAAAAATGCTTTTTCTATGGAAACATGGTCCTAACTATAACTACCTAGTGGTATAATTATATATATATATATATGCACTGTGCCATCGGGACAGAGCAATAGGATGGTGGAGCGTGCCGTCCAAATAGGTCTCTCACTGAAAAACTCCTCCAAGGAATGCTCACAAAGGGCAGATGAAAGTGGTGTTTGCAATCCTCTGCACCATGTGAACGTTCTTTGGAGGAGTTTTGCATTGAGAGACTTATTCACGTGGCATGGTACATCGTCCTATTGCAGTGATTTTATATATATATATATATATATATATATATATATATATATATACTCCTTATCGACCCCAACCCCTGAATTCACCCACCTCTAAACCCTAAAAGAATACCCATCCCACCCTAGTACCCTTACCCGCTCTAAACCCTAAAAATATCCCTACCTCTGAAATACCCTTACCCACTCTAAACCCTAAAAATCGTTTGGCCACCCAAATACCTTTGCCCATCCTAAACCCTAAAAAAACCCTTGCAACCCAAATACCCTTACCCACCCTAAAACCTAAAAATGACCTTGGCATCCAAATACCCTTACCCACGCTAGACCCTAAAAAACCCTTGCAACCCAAATATTCTCACCCACTCTAAAACCTAAAAATACCCTCACCACCCAAATACCCTTACCCACCCTGAACCCTAAAAATAGTTTTGCCACTCAAATACATTTACCAATCCTAAACTCTAAAAATACCCTTACCACCTAAATACCCTTACCCTCGCCGTAACCTCTAAAAAACCCTTAATATCGAAATACCTTTATCCACCTTAAAAACAAAAAACCCTTAGCACCCAATACCCTTAATCACCCATACACCCTAAAAATTCCCTTCCATATACATATGTGTCAATGTCACTATTTTATTTTACAGCCACATTTTTATTTTAAAAAACTAGTGATTCCATTGCCTCACAATTCATTATCACAAAAAACGGACAGCTACATATACCTCCCCTGGGGTTACTTCAAAACATGGCGGCCATCTTTACCTCGCTTCCCTACCTCAATATTGTATTTGGACATGCTAATCATTTGCCGATCTGTGGTACATAAATTAATTTCCACATCTCAAATGTAAATAAAGTTATATAAACTATATTCCAAAATCTCTAAAGAAATCTAAATGAAATGAAACTGAAATCGGGGATGTATTCGTACAATTCCCACTCTATGCATGATTTCTACTATCTCATTGGTATATCAAATACCACTACTTCCTTTCATTAAATTCAAAACACGTCAACCATCTTGTCACTGTGTTTTGTCTGGCAGTTACACAGCAAATCTCATCACTGGCATTTTAGAAAATAATGTCTCCTTACAATACATGCAAATGCCCATGTTTTTTATCTATACTGTTAGCAGCAAATCTCAATATTTAACTGCCACCACTCAATCATAAAATTGATTAAAGGTCTTAACAAGTCATACATCAATTCTGACAGTAAATTCCAGTCAGAACAAACAAAACAAATTCATTGACAGTGCCTTGAAATGATAGATTGTACTGCTTCAATCTTGCCCTGAATGGGCTGCATTTATATATACTGTCCTTAAATGTGCTAAGGAACATCCTAATCAAATTATTAAATCAGATCATATCTAAATGGTAATTCCTTTCATATCAAGACATAATAATCCGTTAAATGTGATGCCAACTCCTCGCCCTATTGAGGCCATTTGGTACGTTCATTTGTCGATCAATAATATACCTCAATTCCAATCTCCCCAGATTCAAGACCCGATATTCCCCTCTTTCCTCAAGGGATACATGATCAAGGCAATAACATCTTAATAAATTGCTGTTACTCCTATGAGACTCCTCAAAATGCCTGGCCACTGGGTAGGTTGGATTTTTATTTTTTATGGCTCTTATGTGTTGTAAGACTCACTTCTTTTCAGAATGCCATGTATTCACTATATATTGTGTGTTGCAATGGCATACCAGAAAATATACAGTGTACTCAGTATTGCAATTAATGAGATGTTTTATCTTCTTAAAAGTACTCAAATCTGGAATTTTGTATGTGGTCACTTTTGAGTATTGCTTGCATGCCTTACATCTAATGCAGGGGTAGGAGCCTCCCACCCTGTCCTAATTGGATTTAACATCTTGTGTCCCTGAAATGGCTGGGTACCAACAACTTTTTAAGAGAGGTACTTCATCAGTTCGACACTGCTGGATGACTTGGTAATTTTTGAACTAATATCATGCCTGCCTGCAGTACATGCCAATTTCTACGAAGTATCTGGTAGATGTCAGATATATTTTCTGAGAAATGTTATTAATCTTAATTCAGTTCGCCCCTCTAACTTGGGCATTTCTCTCAAGAGGTCTTCTCTTTTAATCATGTGTACTTTCTTTTTTGCTGTCCTTATTACTTTCTTGGGATATCCCCTAGCCTCAAACCTCTCCATTGCATACCGCGGACCTAAGTCATATTCTCATTCCCGAGTACTATTTTTTTTGTGCAAAATTGCTCCCCGAAAGGGATGTCCCATTTCAACTTCAATTTTCTGCAGTGGGCTTTCTGTATAATGATGTACAAATTTTATTTGTCTGCGACAAATACCTGCAGACCCAAAAATGTTACTCGATCTGAATTGGTTTTGCTTGTGAATCACAAGTTTACATTATTAGAATTGAGGGTCAAGATATAATCCTGTGCTGACTCCCTGATTACCCTCCAGATAATAAAGAAGTAATTACTATATCGGACCCATATTATGACCTGTTCCAGTCAGTGATCACTCTCCTCCGAACAGGAGACCTGCTCCTCCCACCGGCCCACAAATAAATGTGCGCAGCTGGGGGTGAAGCAGGTACCCACTGCTGTCCCATGTATCTGTTTATGGTACTGGCCTGTGAACAAAAAATGTTATTCCTTAAACAATATTCTATAAGCTGTAGCAACATTTTGTTATGTTCATACCATTTTAAAGGTTTACTTCATAGAAAGAAATTTCAAGCCATCTTCATGTTGTATGCTCGTGTACAGGCTTATGTCCACTGCGATCATTAAAAAGTTACTCACCCATAGTACTTTTAAATCCGCTGCAGGAAGTCCTTTGTGTCCCTGATATATGAAATAAGGCTTTTCAAAACAGGAAACAAAAAATAATCTACATAAATTGCTGTTTTTCTAACAGGCTACATTTGGATAGGACTATTGGATGCCCTGGGGGATGCCCTGGGAGATACGTGCCATGTTTATGACCTTTCAGAAACTGATAAAACCCTGGAGTCCACGGATGTTGGCATCTCAAATACTGGAACTCATTTACATCCAACATCCCTTAATCTTGCCGCTCCTCTAGCATAATGTAAAATATATTCCTGTCTCCTTATTGTCAGATAGCATTGCCGGTCATTTAGTTGACTTAATGCCTCCTGTTCATAATAGTCTTTCTTGAGTAGAACAATATTACCCCCTTTGTCTGGCGGTTTAATGACCACCTGGTCATCCCTGTTCAGATTTTGCAATTCCACCCTCTGATCTTGGGAGATATTGCCATTTCTGTTCACCTTCCTTTGTTTCTCAAACTCATCAATTCCTTGTTCACAATAACATGAAAAATATCCCCTGTACCCACCAGGGTCTGAGGTACATATTTAGATTTGGGTTTTAATGTATTTTTCCCCCACCTTTTTGATCCCCAGTTGTTCCAATGATTCAGCTATAATTTTTTGCTCATCCGGTTAGAAGGAAAACTTATTTTGTAGACTCTCCAATAACATTGGGTGCTGAAATCTTCTTCTGTTAGTGTATCCGTTAAATTTTTAAGTCATATTGTTTGTCACACCCATTTCTCCTCTCAACTTGAAATGTTTATGAAGCTTTATTCTGCCTATGAATTTAAATAAATCAATGTGTGTTTCTGTGTAGGTAAATATGTGCATGGTGCAGAAAGTTAGACCTAATTTGAGCACTCATCCTTCACTTCTTTTCAGTTTCTGGGGGCTTAAGTTAACAATAGTAAGATTCTCTGAATGTATTTCCTTTTTTCGCTCCGTTTGCTCCTTTGCCAGTAGGTAGTTATAGTTAGGACCTAGTTTCCATACGCAAAGTGTTTTTTGTTTTTCCAATAACTTTAGCACTGCTTGATGAACCTTCATGAACTTTTCAAAACTAGTTCGATAGTCAGTTCAGCTGCTATGTTGGAAATTTCAGGGTGATTTGTCAAGCAGGGCTGAGAAAAAAGGAGGGTCCCAAAATGCTTTTTCCCCATGCAATTTCCAATAGGAATTTTTCAACATGACTACAGTCCAAATCGCTGGATGGAATTCTACTACTACTACTACTAGTAGTTTTAGTTAGGACCCAGTTCCCATAGAAAAAGCATTTTTTGACTTGCCTATATCTTTGGCATTTGTTTGACGAATCTTCACAAAATGTTCCCAAAAAGTGCTCTCTAGGGTCAGGGTGTGCATGGAAAGTTTTGGGTTGATCCATCAAGCGGGAGTCCAGAAACAGGGAGGATCAAAAAAGAGTGTTTCCAATGTTATTTCCTATGCACACTTTATACACGCCTGGAGCCTGAACCACTGAATAGAATAACACCAAATTCATATATGTAGGGTTGTGACAAATTTGTGAATACTGCCGATCTGGTGGTGAGACCTGACTGGCTGCCAGCACTTCAACTTGGAAGTGTTGCCAGCCATTTGGAGACTCAGCTTTGGCCATGCCTAAAAACAAAAAAAGAAAAAAAAGAAAAGGGGGCAGGTGACCGTTACCCTAACCTCCTAGACTTGGTACAGGGGCCCAGGGACCCTCCAGGGCTAAAAAAACATTTTATTTTTAATTCACTGCGAAAATTGCAAATATTTGCGATTTTCATTGTAATTATTATTATTATTTTTTTTAAAGCAACCGCGGACTCCTGCCCCTAGGTGGGCCAGGTCCTAGGGGTATATTATTTTAATTATGTTAAGGAGGTGACGTATGGGACCTGCCTCCTAGGGCTTACTAAAGCCCCAGGGACTACTGCCTCCCTTGGGCTAAGTAGATAAAGTAGTGTCGCCCCCGGGGGCGTGCAGCCACCCGCACCCATGTGACCACCACCTCCCTGGGAAAACTAGAAAATAAATACAGGGCGGGCCCTGCAAAGCCCCTCAAGCTCCAGGGACCTCCACCTCCCTGGGTCTAGGAATTAGACAGGCGGTCGGTCACTTACCCTCTGCCCTGGGGAACCACCATCTCCCCGGGGAAAAATTAAAAACATGGAGGGATCACACACCCCTGGAGCCATACATGGCCCTGGGGACAGCCATCCCTCAGGAAGGGCTCCTGCTACTTCCTGAGGTGCCCACCCTCTGGAGGTAGCTGCTTGCTTTTGCTTGACGGGAGCTGACAACTCCCGCCAAGCAAAAGCAAACATAACTTCACTTTCAGCAAGCAGGAGCTGTCAAATAGCTCACACTTGCTGAAAACTGAGTTTCGTCTCTTTCCCTGCACGCTAACATGCATTGCTTGTGCATGCAGTGAGGTGCTATTTAAAGCAGCTGTCTGAGTGCTGGAGCAATGCCGTCTCCTGTCTCCTGCTGAACCACGGGGGCCTTCAGGCTCCCCGCGGTCCCCATTAACTTGTATGATTAAGGCACTCAAGGGACAATCACATTGGCAAAGTTAGAGACACACAAGGTGACTGAAGACATTTCCTTGGCGTCCTTTTCACAGCTGTAGTGTAGGAGATGCACTATACATTTACCCAATGAGGTAGCACTTATTAATTAGCCACTAGAAACTATTCCAATTGGGTAGACATTTTGCACAAAAGGGTGGCTGCTTCTTGGATTAAGTACGCATGGCAGGATTCATTCTGGCACGATGCTCAGTAGTAGTAATTAAACCGCAATGGGAAACACTTACAGATGTAAACAAAGCAGGTGCTCAAGTTGAAGCTCCACTTGTGTATACTACTAATCATCCACATTTTTAGCCCATGGTCAAGGCAAAACAAGTGTCTGCATATTTTCCTTGAAAAGTTAGCTGTGCCTGTGAGAGGGTGTCTCTGATTGTGAGAGTCTCTGTCTGGGTGTGAGAGTGGGTGCATGAGTGCCTGAGTGGTTCTTTGAGTGGATGTGTGACTGTCTCAGTGGATCTGTGAGTGGGTGCATCAATTTCTGAGTATGTATGTGAGTGGATGTGTGAGAGTCTCAGTGGGTCTGTGAGTGGGTGCATGAGTGCCTGAGTGGGTCTGTGAGTGGGTATGTGAGGGTCTGAGTGGGTATGTGAGTAGGTGTGGGAGTGAGTAGGTCTGTGATTGGGTGCGTGAGTGTCTGCATGAGGGTCTGAGTGGGTCTGTGATTGGGTGCATGAGTGTCTGAGTGGGTGTGTGAGTGGGTGCATCAGGGTCTGAGTGGGTCTGTGAATGGATGTGGGACAGCTGTGAATGGATGTGGGACAGTCTGAATGTATCTGTGAGTGGGTGCATCAGTGTCTGAGTGGGGCTGTGAGTGGGTGTGTCAGTGTCTGAGTGTGTCTGTGAGTGGGGGCGTCAGGGTTTGAGTGGGTCTGTGAGTGTGTGCCTCTGTTTTAGAGAGGGTCTGTCATTGGGTGTGTAAGGGTCTGAGTGGGTGTGTAAGTGGGAGAAAGAGACTGAAAGAGAGAAATTGAAAGAGAAAGAGTAAGAGGGAAAGAGATAGAGATAAAGAGTTTTTTAGGTTTTGATGAATGATATACTTAAAATTAGATATTTCTTGCCAAATTGGAAAAAAATATATATTTGTCAATTAAAAAGAGTGACATCACCTTTCAGTACATACCCTAAGAATTTCAAGTTGAAAAGAAACTAGGGCAGCGAAATTACTATAGACTCACCTAGACTGGAACCCTCATCCTTCTGTGAGGGTCTGAGACCTTAAACACTAGGCTAAAAGTGACTGATTACTGTGCTTTCTCCATACTTACCTATAATATTCAACCCACAGATTTTGATGGGAAAAAACACTTCAATGTTCCATTACTAGAAATGTTTAACAGTCAAATCACTTCAAAATAAACAGCCATGCTGTATGAGGTACCAGGATTTGAACCTTCAATCTACTGAGTGACAGTCCAAGAGTTTTACCTGTAGGACTGAAGTGACCCTGTGCTGCTGGGTATTAAAACATAACTATAACATTTGAATCAAACATCTTGCTACTGTGACGCTTTCAAGTTTTTGTATGGAGAGACCACTGCATTAACAATCTCTCTCTCTTCCATCCCTTTATGGGATGGATGAGTGAGAGATAGAGAGACACAGAAAGTGAGAGATAGAGAGGGAGAGAAATTAAGAGAAAGAATTAACGGAGAACTTGAGAGGGAAAGCAGCTTTATAGGCTTTGGTGAATTATATATGTGGAATGAGATATTTTAGGACAAGTTAAAAAAGTGTATTTGTCATCTAAAATGAGAGAGATCACTTTTCAGTAGGTACATTAAACTTTTGAAGTTTAAAAGAAATTAAAGAAGGAAAATGACCACAGACAAACCTGGAGTAGAATCCTCAACTTTCAGTGTGAAGGTCTGTGACCTTAACATTTAGGCCATAGGTGACTCCTTATTGTTATACTTCCCGACATACCTGTGACAGTCAACCCAAGCATGTGATTTGAAACAAATGTGAATGTTAAATCACTAGGATGGCTTAACAGTCAAAACCTTAGTAAATAAACAAAACACTGCCAAGCAATACTAGGATTTGAACCTTGAGCCTATTGAGTGACAGCACAAGACCTTGACCATTAGGCCAGAAGTGACTCTGTTCTGCTCTGCCTCCAAACATAACTAAAACATGTGTACCAAAACATCTTGCTTGTTTGACTCTTTGAAGTCATTGTATGGAGAGACCATTGCAATAACAATCTCTCTTCCATCCTGTTGTGGAATGGAAGAGAGAGAGACTGAGAAGACCGTGGGGGGGAGCCTGAAGGTCGCTGTGGTCCTAGCCGGCTCTCAATGTCCTGCAGGAGCCAGCTTTGCTCCCGCAAGCAGGGAGCGATTTTAAATAGCAGCTCCCTGCTTGCAGGAGCAATGTTTTCATCTGTTTCCCTGCATGCATATTTGTGTGCAGGAAAACAGATGAAAACTCCGCTTTCTGCAAGCAGGAGCTGTTTCATGTTTGCTTTTGCTTGGTGGGAGCTGCCAGCTCCCGGGACATAGCAGGGACATAGCAGGAGTCAGCCCTGGAGGGTGGCGATACTCAAGACCATGTATGGAGTCCTTTTATTCTTTTATTGTAGCCATGGGAGGTAGACCGTGCGCCCCTCCCACATGCAATTGAATCTTTGCTCTGCGAAGGTGGTGGTCCCTGGGGCTGCGGGGGCACCTCCTTATTTTTGACATGCCCCCAGGACCTGGCCCACCCACGGCCTTCGTTAAAACATTGAAACACGCACAGGAACCCACACTTTTTTTAATTTTTTCACAGTATCTGCCGCTACTCGAAGTGAATATTAAAAACAAAATGCTTTTCTTGCTCTGAGGAGGGGTTCCCTCTGGGACCCCAGCACCAAAACTAAGGAGTCAGGGTGTCCCTACCCTGGCCCCTTTAATTTTTTTTATCTTTCTTTGTGGGACTCAGCTGAAGCCGAGTCACAAGATGGCTGCCAACACTTCCTAGTTGAAGTCCAATCATAGCTCTGTATTTCCCTGCACAAACTCATTATTATTCGCAAGTCTTTCGCGCCTTTAGATATCTATATTTCTTTTTCTTTTAATAACTCAAAAACTACTGACCAGATTTACAACAAATAACAAAAAGCACTCTTTCTGGACTAAGAGCTACCTTTCAGGCAAATCTGGTGTAATTTCATCCAGCAGATCGGGCTGTAGTCGTGTCTAAAATCAATCTGGGAATTTTAATGGGAAACATACTTATCTTTGACCCCCCCAGTTTTCTCAGCCCCCACTTGATGGATCATCCCTAAATTTCCCATGTACAACAAGATTCATGCAAACACTTTTTTGGGAAATTTTGTGAAGATTAGTCACATGGCGCCAAAGATATAGGCAAGTCAAAAAACACTTTTCCTATTGAAACATGGTCCTAACTATAACTACCTGCTGGTGACTGCACACACACACACACATACAGACTCTTACCTGGCATATACTTACTATTCTGTGGTAAAGGCATTCGTGGTAATGGAATATAGGTGGTAAAGACCTGCGTGGTATAGGCAATGCATGGTAAAGGCATTGAGTGGTAAAGAATGTGTGGTAAAAGTATCATGCTGTAACAGCCGCATCGTAAAGGTTGTTTCCTATTCACATTGTATGCACTAGGATAGGATTTTGATTTCTATAATAATGCTTTGAAATGCATCTCTGGCTTCCTAATGTTTCTGAGCGTGCCTTTCCATTAACGGCTATTAGAACATTCCACCCAGTGAGATTAGAATGTTCTAAATTAAAAAGAGAGAAACATGAAGACAACATTGGAATGTTGGAGCTCCGGGATTATACCTGGCATTATAAGCCGGAGATACTCTATTGTCTTTAGTGGAGCTCTCAACATTCCAATGCTCTCATACCTATTAAGTATATTTAATTGATTTCAGAATCTGGTGCAGCTCCTCCGCTATGGCAAAGGAGCGTTGCCCACCCCGCCAGCAGCTGCACACCTTTTACTACAAAAGGATAATAAACTATGTATATTATTGTTTTGTAGCAAAAGAGGCGGGCCACGGGCTATGACGGGTACAGAGGGGGAGTGCCCAACACTCCTCCTCATGGGGCATGTATGTTTGGCCGGCCGTCTTGGGTCGGCTAAACACACATGCGCACTGTGCTCTCTCCAGCCCGGCACTGTGATGCCGGGCTGGAGAGAGCAGGCACAAGCTCCCAGTCTGTCTGGGAGTACCCAGGCTGGGCACTCCGGCCAATCCTAATGCTGCTGTCATGCTGCCAGCAGCATGACAGCGGCAGACGGATTAGCCGCTGGGCAGGCTGGAAGCCTCTGCCTGCAGCTGCGGCAGAGGAGTGATGCGGTGATGGCGGTGGTGGTGGCAATAAAGGTAAGTGTTATTTTTTATTTTATTTTGTAATTAATTGACCCTCATCCCATCCACGCGCTGCCCCAGCCCTACAAAGTGCCGCAAGCTGCTCCTCTGCAGACTATTCATTTTTTGGTCTGGCCTAGCAGCATCTTTAACTTTTTCATCAGCTTCACGTTAAACAAATGCATCCATACATAAAAATACATATATTCACATATATAGAGGATCATTGCATCTGCCCTGTTCATCGACTGGTCTGTTTGACCTTCTTTCACGTTTTACTTCTACCCACGAGCATAGAGCCTAGAGTAGTGGGTCAAGCATGATTAGCAAGTAATTCTTTATCCAGATGTTTCTGTAAACGGTTAAAAATGGCCTGTTAATATTGTTTTAAGTTGCTGAAATGTTCACTTCATGTACTGGAAAAATCGATCCACTTCAGATCCTGAGAGGCCACACTTTCCAGCCACTGAATGATTCCAGGACAAAGGTGGACATGTTTCAATTTCAAAGGCTCTAAATGGTTCAAAGTGTGGCTAGTGGAGTTACAAAACAAAATTATATACCCTAGTGGTTCAGCAGCAGCTATGTCAAGAGGACACACACAGCAACAAATAAGAAAGCACAGTTCACACTCACTACAAAAGTAGGTGCTGATATGACAATTTTTTTAATAGAACTGGGCTTTAAACGACTGACCTGTGAGAGTCTGAAACTGTAAGGTCTAATTGGACCAGGAGTGGGCTGAAAGGTGTGACAGAATCAATGGATGGACTTTCGAACCAACCTCCAATTGAACTATTTTAATTGCTCTGCGTAGGGGTTTGCAGCTCGCCTTTGCATTCACTGCCCACCTTTGCAGTGGACACAGCAAATGTCCACTGTAGCATTCTAGGACTGCGGTGGACGTCATGAGATTCTCATCGTTCTTAGCTACATCTAGCCTGGAAACATCCGCCCCTGATGGTAAACTAGGTTAGTGACCCATATAGAAGCATGCTATCTCGCACAACTTGTACACTTTCAACAGTCAGTTATGTGGTGGAATACATCTTGCCTCATTCTAAATGACAACTTGTGATGATCTTTGAGGGCCGCACAAGTCTGGTTATCAGAACAACCAATGAATATGCAAATAAACCAATGCAGATACACTGCATGCAAATTGATCTCATCAATATTAACTGCCTGTATGCTGATTCCGCCCAAGGACCATGAGCAGGTGCCTATGTTGTTGCATTGGTAGGAAGATGCACTCGATTATGAGCTATGCTCAGGCCGAAACAGATACGTTTTTGCCTGAGAATCGTTTTTTGAGTATTTACTTTAAATATGGTCTCGTGAGTAGGTGAATTTTTAGAAAAAGTCTGAAATGTGTCTCAACTCCTTCCAAATGTTTTTACTTTCTTGTGATATTACTGTATAATGTCAGACTAGCACAGGATATGATTGTACGATAATTAATATAGTGCTATGTATAATCAATGTTTTATTCTATTTCTGCTTTCGTTTGCAAAATTAATTCTATTTCTGTCATGTAGTTACTTCAAACATTCGACAGTTACATCAAAACAAAAACTAATACGTGAACATTCCCGAAGAATAACATGACGAACGATTTTCTTGAATGTTAAGGAGCGTGCACAATTAATTGCCACTACAGACTACTTAAGAACCGAGAGTACAAAGTTTAGAAAGAAGACTATCCTTGTTCTACTAAAAAAAGTGGAAATGAAAAAAAATGATTTACATGTTCCCAGGAGTAAATCTTTGCATTGTTTAGCACAGCTACAAAACTTTCCTGTTTGCAGTTTAAACCACGGCTATGGTCTTACATTTTAATTTTTGCTGAAACAGTAAACTTTTCTGTATGTTCGTTTACCAAAATATAAACTCATTTCATACCTAAACAGATTCCAAGTAATCTTATCACTACACCTAAGTAGTATTGCTGTTCTGCTTTCCACATACTAAATAAGGGGTCTAAATAAGCAGTCCTTTTAGCTGCCTCTTACAGTCCGTAACACTCAGTAATACTTTGTCATTTCATTGTTTCTTGCAATAAAAATGTGTGCAGGAGACACACTTCCTGCACTCCACTGTTTCAACGTTAGGAAGAGCAGAGGTTCAGAGACAGAGGTTCCCTCAACCCCTATGATCCATGTCTCAGGATAGAGAAAGTTAATCCATGTCTCAGGGTAGAGAAAGACAATCACAAGACTCCAGTAAGTGTCCAAAATGAGGGCAACACACAATCTGTCACCTGCTCATAACAAAATCTTTGTGAATTTTACAGTTTGCAATTCTGTGGGGTCTGAAAACAGAAGCTGGTGTAGTTACTAATTACCAGAGACACATTGTCAACAGTAGAGAAGAACTTTCAGGTTGCAACTTGCTCTCATTTGATCAGACCCATTCATTCTGTGCGGGTTAGATGGTGCACATACTCCATCACAATAATCAATAAATTGTTATTTATGTCTTGCAGTTCTTGCAGTTTCTAAGCACTGTAAATTGCAGAGTTATTGTTACTTAAGATAAGAGTACTGAAATGATTGACCTTGGGAGGTTGAAAGGCTGAGTTGGGTTTGCTGGGATTCTTATGCATGGCGATTTTGTCTGCGAAGATGACAAATATTTTTCTTTTTAAACTGACAGTTATTCTCATATCTACATTCCACAAATATTTCTTTGTTTCATTGAAAAGTCAAGCTGCAAAACGTAGACATTTTAAGAAACTTGATTTTGGCCTCTACAGAGACTGCTGTGGGCCAGAAAGCATTCCCTTTATTTTTCCCCATCACTCAAGAAGAAAATGAAGGGAGCATTTTGTCCTACAATGTCCCAAACGTCTGTGTATGCGCTTCCTTTGAAAATGGTGTCAAAGAGGACACCTTTGATCAAGTGTATTGGACTGTTTTAAAAAACAATGAATTCAAGATTATACTAGAGTTATGAAAGGAGATACAGATTTTTACTGTTTTTGTTTTGTATTACTGTTAGATTATCGTAGCATTTGGAAATACAATAAACATATTCCATGTAGAAGAAGTTAGGTTCGATTCATAAAGGTTCTGCTCTGAGTTACTCTTACAGTGCTCCTGCTTTCAAGTAGTAAGCCAGGAGTAGAAAAACAGTAAGTCACACTCATTCATAGGAACATCTTTATGAATAGAGCCAAATGAATTCTTCTGTCTTGTGTCCACTGAGCCCTGTTACATAAAATTGTAACACAATACAAACACGTGAAAAAGCTACACTGTAGACGTGTTATTTACGTGTTATATTAATCACCTATATAATTAATGCTCTGCACCCTGGCACTAAATAGATATGCAGGCTTCACAGGGTCTTGTAGGCGCAGATCTGTGCCTTCTTGGGAAGATCTGCAACAGTGACAGATTTGGGCTGCACCCAAGGCTGATGCAGTCCTTCATTGTGACTCCTCAGTGCAGGGTGCCACATAAAGCTGCTACCCAGTAAGGGCCCATGGATATTGCTTCCACCCACACATAACTCAGATGTAAGATCGCCCTTGGTTGGCCTTAAGAGGTGCACCAAGTTGGGGGTACTGAATGTACGCACACATTGGCCTAGATTTACTCTGCGTTTGTGCCCACGCTCACACAATGCAGGGCAATGCAAATAGCAGCATTAATCACTTTTCCATCACAAAATAAATTTTGAACTCAGAAGCTGACAGGCATACAACACCAAACAACTTTGCGCTGCATGCAGCCAAACCTCTGGTAATAAGTGCAAAAAGGACCATGGACGTCATTTAGGGGTTGCAACTGCAACCCCCAACTTGCCCCTTGTGACTCATGGCACTGCCTTTGCAACCCCTGACATCAGAGGTGGCAAATTCGGTGGCAGGAACACAGGAACAGCTCATCCTTAACCCCATTAGGGCGGGCGTCGGCCACTGGCCGACGCCCACACTACCTCCCTGGTGCGGGTCTCGACTAGTGGCCGACACCAGGGAGAGGGTTAAAAAATCCTCCGGTGCAATGCAAAAAATGGCGGGGTCGGCCCTTTGTACATGGGCGACCCCTGTGGGGGTAATATGTTAAATAGTATTCCCTGGAGGGCAGGGCGATTGCGCCTTGGGCTGACCTCTATGGGGGCATTTTTTTTTATATGTGTGCATTGCCATGGGGTCATGATTGGCCCCAGGGAAAGCACATATGTATAAAAAAAAAGAGAGAAGTTATTTAGAGAGTCTCTCTCTCTCTCTCTCTCTCTATATATATATATATATATATATATATATATATATATATATATATATATATATATATATACACATTTAACTAGACAAATCTCTCTATAGATATGTATGTATATATATATATATATACATATATATATATATATATATATATATATATATATAAAATATTTTTTTTTTTTACATGTGTTGATTTCCGGGAGCCACGATCGGCCCCCAGGGACACCACACATATATAAAAGTGATATATATATATGTATATATATATATATATATATATATAGAGAGAGAGAGAGAGAGAGAGAGAGGGAGAGAGAGAGATATCTGTCTTTTGTCTAGTGGCAGTTTTGATGACATGAAGTAGCGCAGATGGTTTATTTGCCTGCTGCAAAGGATATACATGTATTTAGCTGAGTGGATTAGCAACGGCAGGCGTTAGCTGTGCTTTAAAATAAATTAAATGTATTTGGAGGGGGCTATGGAGATATGAGGGGCACTTTTGCTGGGTGGTACTGAGGGAATTAGAAGAGGAGGTCATGGGAGGCAGAGCACCAAAAACGACTGTCACTCTGGGTGCTACCAGCGCTAAAGGCTGTGATGATGGGTATGTGGTGAGATGAAGTAATAGTATGTCTTTTTTGTTTTTTTCAGTGTCTTCAGAGAATCTGCTGAATCAGAGAAGAAGTGAAGGTAAGGTGACGACATTTACTATTGGACACATCACACACACCCACGAGCAATTTTGTGACTCTATCTGCCTTCTACGTAGGCTAGTACTTTAGGGGGACAGATTAGCCAGTAGCAGAGATGGCGTCTCATTGGATGACTGCTGCTCAAGCCCTAACTCAGGTTATGGAGGTTAGCTCTGAGGCAGGATCAGAGACTGAGACAGCATCTGAGGGACAGGACAATGGGGCAGAATCTGGGAGCGATTTTTCAGTCGGCGGAGTCCTATCCAACGACACCTCTTCCAGTGATTCTGAGGGAGACGATGACGACAGTTGTGCTGTCCCTTTGCAAGCACAATCTGTGCAGCGGGCCAACAGCGGGTTAGCTAAACTTAGAGAGCAGGTGTGTGCAGCCACAAGCACAGAGAGATTTCTCTCTTGGCATCCCCCCAATTTAGTTCAGCCCCAAATTCCACCTTTTACTGGTGATGCTGGATGTAAAGTAGATACAGCCAACTTTTTGCCAGTCGACTTCATCTCTCTGTTTTTGGATGTTGACTTCCTTCAGGAAATTGTGCAGCAAACAAATTTGTGTGCAGACCAATTTCTGAGGAGGCATGGAGGCACTCTATGGCCTGTTCTAGGGCACGCCAGTGGACTCCCACTTCGCTGGCGGAGTTGAAGATATTTTTGGGCCTTACGCTCAAAATGAGGTTAGTGCAGAAACCCACCTTGCAGTCCTACTGGACGACTAGGACAGTTTGGGTAACCTCCATCTTCACACCATACATGAGCAGAGATAGTTTTTTGCTATTGCAGTGCATGCAGCATTTCAATGACAATTCTGCTGCATTGCCCCGGGACCATCCAGACCATGAAAGGTTGTTCAAAATTCGGCCTGTCGTGGAACATTTGTCTGCCAGGTTTCCAGAGTTCCAGACTCCTGGAAAGAATATAGCAGTCGATGAGTCCTTGATCCTGTACAAAGGACAGCTGCTGTTCAGACAGTACATTGCGAGCAAAAGAGCTTGCTATGACATAAAGCTGTACATGCTATGTGAGAGCTCTTCTGGCTATGTGTACAGCTTGAGAATGTATACAGGGAAGGACTCTACCCTAAACCCTTTAGGTTGCCCTCCCGCGTTAGGAGTCACAGCTAGGATTGTATGGGAACTTGTCCAGCCACTCCTTCACAAAGGTCATAACCTTTATGTGAACAATTTCTATACAGGAGTAGAGCTGTTCAGTGAGCTCTACAAAGCTGGCACTGTGGCCTGCGGTACAGTTCATTGTAACCGCAAAGGATTCCCGCAGGAGCTTGTTTGCAAGAAGCTCCAGAAATCCCAGAGTACTGCGTTGCGTTCCAACAAACTGCTCGCAATCAAGTTCTTGGATAGGCATGATGTATACATGCTCACTACAATTTATGATGAGAACACTTCCCCCATCAAGGTTTGGGGTCAGATGGCTGAAGTCCACAAGCCCATCTGTATACTTGATTACAATAAGTACATGGGCGGCATGGACAAGAACGACCAGGTTCTTCAACCATACAATGACTGTCGTAAAACTTGCACTTGGTACAAGAAACTGTTTATCCACCTGATTCAGATGGCAACATACAATGCATATGTTGTTTACTGTGAGACAACCACAGGAAGACTCATGACTTTCCTTGACTTCCAGTTTTTTGTAATTGAAAGCCTCCCTGCTGTTACAGAAGCAGCAGCAGCCTCCACCTCATATGTTCTGGAGGATGTGGCAAGGCTGCAGGAGCGACACTTTGCTGATCGTATTCCTAAAACACCCAAAAAGGATTGTCCATGTTGTTGCTGTAAAGTGTGCTTGAAGCATGGAAAATGGCAGGAGAGTCGGTATTACTGTCCCCAGTGCCCATCTCAACCAGGCCTCTGTGTCCCTACTTGCTTTATGTTATATCATACTAAAGCAAAGTTCTAGGAAATCGACTGAGGTGGAGCTGCCGTTGTGTAATCCTTTCAGTGTCTGTGCATGGATACCGAACGTCCATGGGCCACTGCTTCGTTCGGCAAGCAGCCATAGAATTTTACTTTATCTACTTCAGGAAATTACGGACTTCCTTATGGCCTGCTTGACACCTATGTCCACCGTCAGAACATAGTAGGTGTTCTGTTCAATTAATATGCATTATAGTCCCCATGCTGCACATACTAGTGGACAGAACATATGCCACATTGTCACGGAGTACCCTGCGTGGCAAAATGTTAAAGGCATGATGGAATTTTGAAGTACTTGTTAGGGAACTTAAGTGGGCTACAAAAGGACCACCAGGATTGCCAACGAGAACCAGAGTAAGTGTAATAAGTCAAACAAATGTCTTGTCGGACAAATTCACCAATTCTACTTGTTTGAAAGTGTGGAAACTCAATTTGTAGCTTCACTTTCAAAGAAAAAGTAGAAGTGTTGGTGAATGAGTCCCACAGGATATTTGTTTGACTTTTTACTTTAGATACCTTAGGATTTCTTCACCAGAATGTCTGCCTTAGTTTCAATGGTAGATATGCTTTCTCAGTTCGAGGCATAGGCCTCCCAAGACATATTCGACACCCCAACTTGCATCCACAAACTAGTATAGGTTCACGTGCCAATTATACAGGATTAGTCAGGACTCTGACGAGGACAGACATGAATGGGTAAGGAAAGCTTATGGTAGGTGTGGCTTCACAGGGATATTGCACAGGTAGAAGGAAGATAGTGAAGGTAGTACAGATGTACATCATCTACACCTATGGGTTCAAACCCATTGGTGCCATTCCAGCACTGAAGGACAATGACACGTATGGGTCAGTGTTTGACCTGCTTTTGATGTTCATCCTCCATCAGAACTTAGTAGATGTTAAATTTGCTGTATGATAAATGCATTACAGTCACAGCACTGCACATCATGTTGGCTGGGACATATGCTACGTTCTCACGGACTCCCCTGTGTGCCAAACACTACCCTTTTTCATAGCCTATGACCTTCTCTGTAAGGAACATCGTGAGAAATCCCCAGCATGTCTGCCTTAGTTTCAAAGGTAGATATGCTTGCTCAGTTCGAGGAATTGCTTCCCACGGCATACTTGGACACCCCCAACTTGCATCCACAAACTGGAAGGAGGGTTATTTTTTGTTATTTTTTCTTGATTTCGGTGTTGTCAATCGTGAGCACAATATTTGTATTTCTCTTTTTATCTCTTTTATGCATGTCTTGCTTGAATGATATTTTCTTTCGCAGGTCTATTCTGTTCACTTTACTTGTTAGTACCCTTACCCTTAGATCAGTGTTTCACTTCCGTGGTAATTTTTCATATGTAACATTTTATGAGATGGTTTTTCACAAGTTAGATCTTTGGTAATTGGTTCATTCTAGCCTGCTATTACTTTGTCACTCGGACTTCGGCAACACCTTCGACTTCTCTTCTCTTTTTGTGTTCTCTTCCAAACAGATGGCTTGTTCTGAATTTGTTTTTTGCATCTTTACAGCCTTGAGAAAGCCCCAAGGTGTATACACCATTAGGGGGAGCAACACGTGTTGGCACCTGCTTATTATCCATGTATGTCAAACTGGCTACTTTGTTATTCATGAAGTTAAAAATAAACTTCTATTGGAATCTCTGCCTGGAATGGATGGACTGACCATAATTGAAATTGGAATATTTAAGATGCAAATTATCTGATTGAATCATGAGTTTACCAATATTGTGCTACTAAACTACATTTACAGAGGTCAATCTAAGAGGTCCACACCTCCTTGGTAACCCATAACTGTTAAAGAATAGGGCATTTAGGAAGATAATTCTGGACCCTTTTTGGAGTATACAAACTGGAAGGAGTTGGATTTAGCACAGTGAGTGCGCTAAAGGCACATGAAAACCATGTCTTCCTGAGCCTCGGGTGGCTGTCATGGGAGTCATTAGTAAAGGTTCGTTACGCATGTCTTCGGTAATGTTGAGGAAGAAGGAGGCAGTTACTTGACAGGTGGTAAAATGTAGTCAAACGTATTCCGTCCTGTGGCGTATGAATGTGATGGGCCCTTGTCGCCAGCAGTAAGTTATTGTGCGTGCAGTGATTGGTTGGATTGGTCCCGTGGTGGTGGTATGAAAGGGTTGTTTGTTATGCGTGAATAGTGTATGAATGGACCTTAAAGAGGTTGGTGCCTAGACGCTGCTTTATGGCCCACCTTCAGAAGGCTTGGTTTCAGTATTCAGATACTTTGATAAGTATTAATGCTTTGTAACCATAATTTCTGGAGGTGCTATAACCAACCAGTGTGAGTGGTGGATTAACTTTAACATACTAGTACCAGGGAAGTCCAAGGCTGCAGGACTTGCGTGGCTCTCACCAGTTTTCCTTCGCCTGGAATCCCCTTGAAATCACAAACTTTGCTTAAAAAACACATTTGCCTTCAGTGACTTCAGTGAGGGGAAGTCCTGGAATCTGTAGGCAGCCACACATTTTCTACCACCCAGCATTCCTCTAAGTCTCCAGAGAAAAACGTTGCCTCACTTGTGTGGGTGGGCAAGTGACCGCAACAGGGAAGAGCCCAAAATGGATTGTGGAGACATCAAAATTACCTGCCACAAAACAGCCTCGTTTTGTAAGACAGTCACCTGAGTATTTGGTCCTGGGCTTGGCGGCCATATAGGGAAACCTACCAAACCCAGACAATTCTGAAAACTAGACACCCGAGGCAGTCCACGGAAGTGTGGCGTGTTTGGATTTCATAAAGTTTTCTTACCCAGAATACCCTGCAAAAGGGAAACGTTGGTTAAAAACACTATTTTTCCTTGCTTTTTCATCATAGAAACTACAGGAATGTGCAGAGATTCAAACAATTCCTACCACCCGGTGTTTTTCCACTTGTCCTGATAAAAACGCAACCCCACTTGTGTGCCTGTGCCTAATGCCTGCGTCAGGAATGGATCACTCCAGGGTTAACAGTAGCCCTCATGCAAGAACTACCATTGACCCTTGTGTGATCCATTCCTGTTGTGGGCACTAATCTACCCACACAAGTGAGGTACCATTTTTATTGGGAGACATGGGGGAACGCTGTGTAGAAGGAAGTTTGTGGCTTCCCTCAAATTCCAGAACATTCCATCACCGAAATATGAGGAAAAAGTGTTTTTTTTGCCACGTTTTGAGGTTTGCAAAGGATTCTTGGTAACAGAACCTGATGAGAGCCCCACAAGTCGCCCCATTCTGAATTCCCAAGGTGTCTAGTTTAAACAAATGTATAGGTTTGCTTGGTTTCCCTAGGTGCCGGCTGAGCAAGAGGCCACAATTCACAGCAATGCACTTTGCAAAAAACAGCTCAGTTTACTTTGGGAAAATGTGATGTGTCCATGTTGTATTTTAGGTCATTTCCTTTGCGGGCACTAGGCCTACCCATACAAGTGAGGTAGCATTTTTTTCGGGAGTCCTGGGGGAATGCTGGGTAGAAGGAAGTTTGTGGCTCCCCTCAGATTCCAGAACTTTCCATCACTGAAATATAAGGAAAAAGTGTTTTTTTGCCAAATTTTGAGGTTTGCAAAGGATCCTGGATAACAAAACCTGATGAGAGCCCCACAAGAAACCCCATTCTGGATTCCCCTAGGTGTCTACTTTCCATAAATGTATAGGCATGCTAGGTTTCCCTAGGTGGTAGCTGAGCTAGAGGCCAAAATCCACAGCTAGGCACTTTGCAAAAACCAGCTCCGTTTTCTTTGGGAAAATGTGATGTGTCCACGTTGTGTTTTGGGGCATTTCCTGTCGC
This sequence comes from Pleurodeles waltl, assembly GCF_031143425.1. Classification (NCBI taxonomy): domain Eukaryota; kingdom Metazoa; phylum Chordata; class Amphibia; order Caudata; family Salamandridae; genus Pleurodeles; species Pleurodeles waltl. The sequence goes on along the minus strand of NC_090440.1, from coordinate 1,636,345,667 downwards.
GAGCACTAGGCCTACCCACACAAGTGAGGTACCATTTTTATCTGGAGACTTGAAGGAATGCTGGGTGGAGGGAAATGTGTGGCTCCTCTTAGATTGCAGAACTTTCCATCACTGAAAGTTGAGGAAAAGGTGTTTTTATTCGCCAACTTTTGAGGTTTGCAAAGGATTCTGGGTAACAGAACCTGGTGCGAGTCCCACAAGTCACCCCATCTTGGATTCCCCTCGGTGTCTAGTTTTTAAAAATGCACAGGTTTGGTAGGATTCCCTAGGTGCTGGCTAAGCTAGAGGCCAAAATCCACAACTAGGCACTTTGCAAAAACACAGCTCAGTTTTCTTTAAGAAAATGTGATGTGTCCACGTTGGGTTTTGGGGCATTTCCAGTCACGGGCACTAGGCCTACCCACACAAATAAGGTACCATTTTTATCGGGAGACCTGGGGGAATGCTGGGTGGAAGGAAATTTGTGGCTCCTCTCAGAATCCAGAACTTTCTCTCACCGAAATGTGAGGAAAAAGTTTTTTTTTTTTGCCAAATTTTGAAGTTTGCAAAGGATTCTGTGTAACAGAACCCAGTGAGTGCCCCACAAGTCACCCCATCCTGGATTCCTCTAGGTGTCTAGTTTTAAAAAATGCACAGGTTAGGTAGGTTTCCCTAGGTGCCGGCTGAGCTAGAGGCCGGAATCCACAGCTAGGCACATTCTAAAAAACACGTCAGATTTCAATGTAAAAATTTGATGTGTCCATGTTGCTTTTTGGGGCATTTCCTGTCGCGGGCACTAGGCCTACCCACACGTGAGGTACCATTTTTATTGGGAGACATGGGGGAACACAGAATAGAAGAACAAGTGTTACTGCCCATTGTCTTTCTCTACATTTTCTCCTTCCATGTGTAAGACAGTGTGTAATGAAGTGTATTTGAGAAATGCCCTGTAATTCACATGCTAGTATGGGGACCTCCGAATCCAGAGATGTGCAAATACCCACTGCTTTTCAACACCTTATCATGTGCCCGTTTCTTTGATACCTATTTTTCACACTTTATATTTCACCAAATGAATTGCTGTATACCCGGTGTACAATGAAAACCCATTGCAAGGTGCAGCTCATTTATTGGCTCTGGGTACCTAGGGTTCTTGATGAACCTACAAGCCCTATATATCCCGACAACCAGAGATTCCTGTATTGGTTTTGAAAATCTGACATAACAGGAAAAAGTTACAGAGTAAAACGTGGAGAGAAATTGCAGTTTTTTCTCCTGAATTTCTATTTTTTTTTATTTCAGCTGTTATTTTCTGTAGGAAAACCTTGTAGGAGCTACACAAATGATCCTTGATGAATTCAGAATTTTGTCTACTTTTCAGAAATGTTTAGCTGTCGGGATCCAGCATTGGTTTCACACCATTTCTGTCACTAACTGGAAGGAGGCTAAAAACAAAACATTTTTAAAAAATGGGGCATGTCCCAGTAATATGCCAAAATTGTGTTGAAAAAAGTGGTTTTCTGATTCAAGTCCGCCTGTTCCTGAAAGCTGGGAAGTTGGTGATTTTAGCACTGCAAAGCCTTTGTTGATGCTATTTTCAGGGGAAAAAACACATGCTTTCTTCTGCAGCCCTTTTTTCCAATTTTTCTGAAAAATAACGATATTTCAGCTGTATTTTGGCTAATTTTTTGGTCTCCTCCAGGGGAACCCAAAAACTCTGGGTACCATTAGAACCCCTAGGATGTTGGGAAAAAAGGACGCAAATTTGACATGGATAGCTTATGTGGACAAACAGTTATGAAGACCTAAGCGCAAACTACCCCGAATAGGACGTTGCTTGAGGCTCCACTTCCTTGTTTTCAATTAGTTTTTTTTATTACATTAGTATATAATAATATTATATTACTCTCTGGTAGTGTAATAAAAATGGAGTAGCTGGAATATGACACTCCTTGGTAGCTGACATAAGTAAAAAAACACTTTTAAATGTATGTTGTGTGGGTGATTGCAGGTGAGAGTGCCTTTATGTAAAAGAGAGTATGTGTATGAGTGATTGTGTGTGTATGTGTACGCATGTGTGAGTGACAATAAGATGAAATTGTGTGTGATGTCACTTCCGCTACCCCTAGCATTTTGGTGCACTGGTGTCAATGAGAAGGACATGATTTAATACAAAGCGAGATCTATTAAAATAAATTCACAAGGCTGGCAATTAAATTGTAGCGCCAAATGTAGGCACAAACAATGGGCAAGAAGAATATAGTGTGATATTCAAGTGTGTAAAGTGTGATATTTTTGAAATTACAGAATTTACGCGGCTTACCCTTGGGCGGTTCACATCTTGTAGACTGTATTTGAGGTTGTACTGTAACCACAAATGTCGTGCATGACCAGCTGCCTTTTCTTTGCACCATGGTGACAATTTTAACATAGTGCTAAAACTGCAATTTTTGTGCGAACATGGCCGACAACATCATTGGCACGTGACTCTGTGTAACTGGTGTACTGCACAATGTTTTACCATTCAGCATGTATATTTTATAAGCGCTCACATTGAAAGTGATCTGATTAGCCTAAACTCCTATCTTGCTAATGATATTTATCACGTGCACAATATGTACCACGTCCCATGTGCATAAAGCTTATTGCTTAAGAGGACCAAAGCAGGCCGGTCAATGCAAAGCCATTGATTACGCTTGTGAGTACTTCTGAAATGGGAACAGGATACAAGCATCAACGCTCATGAACCAATCAGGCAGAGAAAACAACTCATCCTGAAACTTGGGACATGATTGTGGAGGACATTATTGTGAATTATAATGTGACACATCCTATGTAGGCCGAAGTGAAATGTCATTTACGGTGGCGTAATCTCACATACGTTGCTGCATTTCGCTTTACAATTGCTAGGCGGAATATCTGAGATAAGGCCAGTATGTGTAATTGAGACTTCGAGTAAAGATACAATTGTGGGAACACAAGAAAGCAAATGAACCAAATGCAAATGGCTGTTGTTCACCGCGCATGTGAACTTGTGCTAAAAAATTAGTGCAAAATACCAAAGCTGGCCTTTTGCGTAGTAACGTCTTATTTTGCATCATTTTGGGCTTTCATGTATGAAATTACACTAATTTCATCCGGGCCTAGAATGGCTCAATTAAAATGATAAGTGGCCACTTAATACTGCGTTTACTGCCCTACAGAGTGACATAAAAACTAACGTTTACATTTATGGTGAACCCAAACCAACCACGTATTCTTGGAAGTACAGTACGGGGCCTGTGGTTTCATCAAACTTCCATCCAGTCTCATAGCAATAGAACACAGTCGCATTACATGAGAAGGTGCATCGCTGCCAATTACTTGCTGTCTCTTCCTCCTAAGGCGTTAGGAGGTGATTTACTTCAGGGATTATTCCGAATTGGTCTATTTTAGTTAACTATTCATATTAATCTTCCAAAGGAGCGTCTTCCAGATGCGAGTAATTATCTCTGGTGGTTTCCGAAATAGATCATTAACCTGAGAGGAGAGATCACAAATCAGAAGCTTAATTTGATTCACATCTCTTCGGCGTGAGCTTCTAGACATGGGTGCGCGGTACTTGTGAAACATGAAAACGCCGAGAAATATGTTTGGACAATGTCTGTGTTTCCTGGTGCTTTATTGTAAGCCATGTGCACTAGCGCCATCCAATGTTGGGCTCAGCGCAGAGGCGGGCGCCTGTTTAATACGCATGCAGGGTGTAAGTTAATTAATTTAACACAAAATTCCTCTGGTAGTGCTTCATTTTCAGAAAACGCACCTGAGAATCAGATAAAGGTAAACCTTGCACACTCTTTCCAAACTGTACTATCATACAACAGATAAAACAGGTGCTGGGCTCTGTGGTGCACCAGAAAAGCCCATCAGGATGTGTTCCCTCTGAGTGAGCTTTCCACTACAGGCGTTTTCATGCACTTTCTCTTCCTAAGATACAAGATCATAGTCTAGTGTATAGATGTCGCGATTTGCTGTCTCTATTTGTCAGGCACAACTAACCGAAGTGAACCCTTGGTTGAGGATGGAGAGCAGAAGAGGTTAGTGAAATATCGATACAAATGCCCTATTGCTGGGGTTATTACGCTTTCAGAACCACAGCCCATAAAACTACAGGGACATTGTCAAAAGTAAGCAAGCACGTTTCCCATGTAAATTTATTCCACGTGTTGTTGATTGATTATGTTATCAAAAATGCTTCCATACTGCTAGAGTGATTCTGCTTCTGCGTTTTGTATTCGTGTTATAGCTTCTTTCCTGTGAGGAGGGAGCAGCAGCATGGTGGTTGTTACATCTTTAGATGGCAGTGATCAGGCAGCATTCCATTTACAAAGGGGCCCAGTGGTTTAAGAGAACATGTGCACATTAAAGTAGAAACTTCAGTTCAGGAATGTAATATGTCTGGTGAATTAAACAAGCAATGATAAAGGCAACTGGTCTGGCTTTAAATTATTAATGCATGCAAACTCCGTTTGTGCCTGCACGTGTTTGAAGGTGATAGGGCAATAAAATCAGATCTAGAAAAGAAGTGCTTGACAGCTGCTAAAGAGAAGACATACAAATAAAGAAATAGATGGGCCTGGTGGAATTGTAAAGAAGCCACAAGAGACAAAAAAGAAGCAATACACGGGCATAGTAACAATGTAAAGAAGCTGCCAGAAAGCTGTGATCTTGCAAGACTTTGGGATGGCCATCTTGAGGTCAGGCCATCCCAGTGTGCACTCGGCCCTGGCAGTAATGAAGAGATGAGGCAGGGAGTTTAAAACAAGCATTTGCAATTCAATAGGTCTCGCATATTTAAAACAAGTTAATTGTCATCTTTTGGCACCAGCACCCACGAGCAAAAACAAAAGAAAACATGCATGGAAACTGAGAAAAGACGACTTGGCAAAATGAAAAAGTCAGCTTTCAAAAATAAAACTTAGCAATTTCAGTTGTCCTGCTGGACATGTTTTTGCCAGCCACAAGCCTTCTGTTTGCGATTCACTAAAAGTTAAAAAGAACAAATAGTACCTCGATCATGTCGGGAGCAGCAAATGGGCACTAATTAAGTTGAATCAATTAATGCTTCATCCCTGCTCCACAGAGAGGAACGGAAATGATGCCAGGCATGCCTTGCCGAATTACAAGGCTGTAAAGAAGAGTGCCATGCAAACCAACAAATGGTGAGTGACAAGTGGGTTTCAAACCATTCACTGAACACAACAGAGTCTCCCAAGCAAGATGCATTCACTAGCACATGCACTCGCAGGCTTCACCCTAAAAAGTATAAAGTAAAGAAATGCTTGGCCATGGCAGCAGTGTAAAAAGACACAGAGAGCTTAAAACACGAGAATTACTAGGCCCCCGTAGCATTAAAGAGAAGGTGCCAGGAGCATAAAAAAACATTCTCAGTCCCAGGAGCAGCAAAAAAAGATGCTGGGAGCTTAAAAAAGAAGTAATCTTGTGAGACTTCGGGGTACCATCTTGGGGCCAGACTGTTCCACAGGGTGGGCTTTAACGCTGGTGGCGCCCTGTGCGACAGTCTTTTTTGGCACACCTATCCCCATGACCACCACCTCGGATTCCCTCACTACCACCTGGCAAAAGTGCCCCTCATCTCTCCAACGCCCCTCTCACATACATTTAATTTGTTTTAAAGCGCTTATAAAGGCCAGCTTCACTAATCCACTCAGCTAGCCACATAAAACATAGTTCTCTTCTTTGCAGCAGGCATATTAACTCTCTGCTCTACTTTATATCGAGTCAAAACTGCCACTGGACAAAACTGTGATCTCTCTCATTAGCAAGAACATTAATCACACAAGTTCTCTTGACATTTTAATTGTTTCCTGACAGCTGGACACACATCGAGTGCTTTTAAATTGCAAGTTTTGTAAGTTTATGCTAAACACAGCGGCCCCCTGAGATCAGCCCCCCCATCCAGGTCAGCATTCGGTGTGGCCGCACCGATCGCACCGCCCTAAAGCCAGCCCTGCTCTGCAAATATACAAAGAGAAAAAGCAATTAGGAGACACATTTAACATCAGAGTTCCACTCTAGTCTGGCAAATACATTAGAAATGCCATCCACTTACTGTGTTAACATTAAAGGATTGCTTTGTGTTTTGAATCTATATGTGGCATTAAGAAATGAATGTGACAAAACATAATGATTGGTTGTTGGTTTGTGATGTGGAATGCTTCCTTATACACTGCCATGGCTGCCCTCCCTGCAATACTGCACAAAGTTCTAACTTTCGTCCATCTCCTCTCATCAACTCAAGATTCCAAGTGCGTGCACCCATGCATTAAACACCCAAATAAATAAATAAATCTCCAAAAGTATGGGTGAGGAATGCTTGCCCTGTGAAGGACACTGTACGCATATTATTTTTAGAAGACTAGTGACAAAATCTCAGCAAGACAGGTATGATGTAAAGCCAGATCTGAAAGTGGCTACTAAGCAGGTAACACATCATCTCAACTACTATTTTTTTGAATGAAGACCCTCACTTTACATCTTACACCTATGAATCTGCCTCTTTTGACTCTCTATCTCTCGCTCCACATTTTCTATCTCTCATGCTCTCTCTCCTTCTCTCTTATACTGTACACACACACACAACCCCAGTGGCGATTGCCACTGTGTAGGTATAGTTAAGATGGTGTTTCCATAGGGAATAGGAATTTCTTTTTTTGATTTGCTAATAACTTTGGTGCTTTCTGCCAAATCATCATGAAACTTTCCCAAAAATGTTTTTTTGCTTAGCTTCTTCCTGGAAAGTTGTGGGGTGATACGTCAAGCAGGGGCCAAGAAAAGGACTTTTCTTTCTCTGACTTTAAAGTGATATGATTTATGTGACAATCTTGCTGGACACTGGGGCTAGGAAAAAGATTTTATCTAGCACCCAACAACATTAAATGAACTGTAAGTATTTCAGAATATATCAGAATTAGGAACACAAATGAAGCACATTTTTGTTAGTTCTGAAGGTTATATCTCGAAACCACAAGTGCTTCAAGCACCCATGGCTCAACAACGAGTTTGGAACAACAAATTCGTTGGTATCACTAATGCCTTTACCACGAATGCCTTTACAGCGATTTTTCGTTGTAAACGCATTCCTGGTAAAGGCATTAGTGATCAGCATGCACGGTTCCAGCATGCTTCCCTCCTAGCCCCCCACCCCCAAAAATTACCATGACCCCCACAACCACCCCAACCCTCCACCCCCAAAATTACCACAACCCCAACCGCCCTCCCCTAAAACCTAAACCACCCCAACCCACCCCTTAAACTTAAACACTGACCCCCCCAACCTGATCGCCAGAGCCCCCCACCCCACCCCCAAAAAGTAAAAATGCCTGAGTCCCCACCCCACTCCTAAAACCTAAGCACCCCAACCCCCAACCCACCCCTAAAACCTAAACCCTGACCCCCCTCCCCCAAACCCTAATCACCCGAGCCCCCCACCGCACCCCACCCCTGCAAAAAACAGTCCCAGTCCAACTAACCTCCTCCTTCACCGCGTTGACTCCCTCCTTCTGTGCCTTAACCACGCATGTACATGGTTCAGACATGCATGGTTAAGGTACGAAAACCAGGAAGTCGTGGAAAACGAAACTGATGTTTTGCTTTCATTTTCCACGACTTCGTGGTTTAGGAGTCGTTGTTCCGTATGTTTCGCGTTCTGAAGTGTGCTGGAAACAAATACTTTAATAGGATCAAAACAAATCTTTACACTAGGTGGTGCAATTTCCACACATTTTCAACTTTGTACTGTATAGTTTTATTAGTAAGATTGTATGTCTGTGCAAACACAATGCTACTGCACTTTATGACACAATACTCTGCAACACGCTATTCCAGTGGACTCTACACTAGTCCACCCTACTGTATGCCACTCCAGTTATGCCACTCTACATGACTCCACACTATGGGCCTCATTGCGAGTCTGGTGGTCACTAGACCGCCAGACTCGTAGATGGCAGCCGGACCGCCACCGATGCGGTGGTCTGAGCGCCTCATCAGAACCCTGGCAGTTAAGTCACTAGGGAACCGCCAGCTCCACCAGGATTGGAGATCTCAGTGGTCCTAATCCGCCAGGGCAGCACTGCAAGCAGCGCTGTCCTAGCAATTAAGACCCCCTTCTCTGCCAGAGGTTTCATGGCGGTACAACCGCCATAAAAATGCTGGCAGAGGACAGGTGCAGGGGGCCCAGAGGGGCCCCTGCACTGCCCATGCACTTGCCATGGGCAGTGCAGGGGCAACCCTGGGCAGCACCATCGCAGTGTTCACTGCCTGCTTTGCAGACAGTGAACATTGCAAGGGTGCTGTTGCACCCTGCCCTGTACAGCATTGCCCCCGGCTTGATTACGAGCCTGAGACAATGCTGTACGCTGTTTCCTTTTAGGCCAGTGGGCGGAAACTCAAGTTTTGCCCCTGCTAATGTAGCAGGAAACTCTTAATGGGGTCAGCGGGGAGGTAGCCTGTATGGCGGCAACCTCACAGTTGGAAATTCAGCAGACAGTGTAAACCGTCTGCCGAACTCATAATGAGCCCCTATGTCACTTCAATACACAACACTCTCTGCCATTCCATTCTACAACACTTTTCTCCCCTCTACGCAATCCCACTCTACACCACTTGAAGTCCCTCTTCTCTATGCCACTAACTTTTAGCCATGCTGAACAGCAGCCATGCTGGTGTACAACATGGCTAAATCACATTGGCAAAACCAATAGCTCTTGCATAGGTGAGACCTATTGGCTTTGCTAATGCTTGTTGTGATTTGATGTAAATTTGTTCAGTAGTTTTTGAGAAATTAAGGTTGTATATCAGGACAGTTGGGTTTGCAAGACTCTTGTGGGAGTCTGATGAGCACAACTTCAAAAACTAGAGTGTTCTGATTGCCTTACGGGGCTTTTCTCCCTTGGGCCACCTCGCTGCTGTGGGAGTGCAGGGCCAGAGAGCACTTTAATTGGCTGGCCGCAACATGGAAACAAATGTTGCAGTGGCCATTACAGGGCTCAGGGAACCAGCATTGGCAATACAAAAATGTCACCCCCAGTATCATTTTTTAAAATTAAAATGACCCCTATGTGGTCCAGGCATGCCTGGGGCCTCTCCCCAAGCCAATTCCAGCCTTGGAACCCCATCCCTTGGGACCTGCCAAATATTTCAAAGGAGAGCGGGTGTAAGCCCCATCTCAGAGTTTTATAAGGCCCTAAGGATCACATCCCCGGATCCCAGCCCCTGTGGTTGATATTTTTTGTCCAAGGGAGTGAGACATAAGCCCTCTCTCCCAGAGCCTTTCTAAGGCACCAGAGACTCCATCCCCTGGGGCTGTCATATATATTTAAAGGGGAGGGGGCACGCTGCCCTGATCCTTGAGCCTGCGAAGGCTCAGGAGACTCCATCCCCTGCTGCCTCCCTAATATTATTTAAATAAAAATATGGGATGGGTGTTGCAGTGGAGCTGGCACGGCACTGTGGACCCTGTGGCTCCATCCGCAGCTCCCAACCAAAAATAAGCCTCTGGGTGTCCCGGGCGGGCACAGGGACACACAAAATATAAAAACAAAATTTAAAAAAGAATAATATATGAGGGGCAGCTACTCCCCAAATATATGTTCATGCTTATGGTGCCCCTAGAAAAAGCAGGGGCACCACTAAACATTTTTCTTTGATGTTTTGGGAGGCTGCAGAGAGTGCAGCAGCCCCCCAGCCACATTATTATAATTTTTTTTAAAACAAAGTTTCTTGGGTCATTGATTCTATCACCCCTGGAGAGCTTACCATATATTTTTTAAAGCACTCCTAGCTGGAATACAGAGCCATTTTGTGGTCAGTTCTATGGCTCCATTTTGAAGCTTGACAATTTAAAAAAAAGACTTTGATGTTTTTTGTAGATAAAGTTTTGTTATAGATAAAGTTTTGTTAAATATTTTAATTACAATCACTTTTATTAAACATTGAACTGTGTGAGTTAATAAAATATACATTTCATTATATTTTTTAATCATTTTCTGACAAAGACAATACAATGTTTAATATATATGGATATTCTGACTCCTTCATAAGCCATTATGCCTACTTTTATATTTTGATGTTATGATCCTCTAACAAAGTCCATAGCTCTGAGTTGCTCAAACTTACACCCCTTATATTGAGTTGCATGCGCCAACAAGAGTTTGGGCACCAGACCCTGCGTTCAACCCCCTATTGCGTATGGCTTGTGTGCAGCGAGGAAATTGGGCACCAGCAGGTGCTGGGTGCAGGGCCTAGCCTACAGACAACCGTGCACCGTACATTGTTGAAGGCCATGCATGGCTTGGGGTTGGCTGCCTATGTGGGGTTGGTCGCAAGACCTGGCCGAAGCTGTGCGCAGAATGGGGTTAGCGTTACGTATGGTAATAAAATGTTTCTTTACATTAAATAAAACCTAGAAACTCACAGTAAAAACACAGAGATTAAATGGACGATATAGCTAGGTAGGATAATAATATCTTACCTTCCATTAAGAAAAATCTTTAGAAATTCACTGAAAAAGCCAAAGGTTACATGGATGTTATAGTTAGGTATAGTAATGATATCTTACCTTCCATTAAAAAAAAAAAACATAGAAATTAACAGAAAAATACAAACGTTAAATGGACATTATAGTTAGTTATCGTAATAATATCTTACCTTCCATTAAAAAAAAACTTAGAAATTCAGTGAAAAAACAAAGGTTAAAGGGACTTTATAGTTTTGTGAAAATGTCAGTTACAACAAACAAGTTACTTGCCTTTGGTAACGCATTAGCTGGTAGAGACTATGGGGGTGATTCTGATTCTGGCGGGCGGCGGAGGCCGCCCGCCAGAATTCCGCCCCCATTATACCGCTCCGCGGTCAGAAGACCGCGGAGGGTATTATGAGTTTTTCCCTGGGCTGGCGGGCGGTCTCCAAAAGACCGCCCGCCAGCCCAGGGAAAAACTCCCTTCCCACGAGGATGCCGGCTCGTAATCGAGCCGGCGGAGTGGGAAGGTGCGACGGGTGCAGTGGCACCCGTTGCGTATTTCAGTGTCTGCAAGGCAGACACTGAAATACTTTGCGGGGCCCTCTTATGGGGGCCCCTGCCGTGCCCATGCCATTGCCCCCCAGGGGCCCCGCGACCCCCCCTACCGCCATCCTGTTCATGGCGGCTTTCCCGCCATGAACAGGATGGCGGTAGGGGGGGTCAGAATCCTCATGGCGGCGGAGCGCGCTCCGCCGCCATGAAGGATTCCCCCGAGCAGCGGTAAGTCGGCGGGAGCCCGCCGACTTGCCGCTTCTGACCGCGGCTGAACCGACGCGGTCAGAATGCTCGTGGGAGCACCGCCAGCCTGTTGGCGGTGCTCCCGTGGTCGGTGGCCCTGGCGGCCACCGGCCGCCAGGGTCAGAATGACCCCCTATGTCCTGCTGCAGATTCCTTACTCTAGAATTTCCAGGCGTCAGCTTAGAATACAGACCTTTTGCTGAGCAATACCCCTGTGCGTCATCGGGTGGTTCCGTTCGGATCAGCGTTGCACCATCTGCGCTGTTATAACCATTTATGATGTCACGGTCACCTATAAAGGTGCCACGAGGCACTCGTACATCAGTTACTTTTCCACAAACTTCCATGCCAGAAGCACAAAGCCATGGAAGAAACTGACAAATTTTGCCTGTGCCAAAACTAGGGACCTGAAAGGGACAACCTTCAACCCAGATAAATGAGTTAGCAGAGCGGGAAGGGATGGGTGGGTGTAAGGAATCTACAGCTAGATAGAGTCTCTACCAGATAATGCATTACCGAAGGTAAGTAACTTGTTCATCTGATAGAGACTTCTAGCTGCAGGTTCCTTCCCTTAGAATAGATACCCCTGCTATAACCTCCTGGTGGTGGGCTGCGGACAAATTCACTTCAGACTAGAAAGTCCTGCAGAACCGAATGGGAAAAATGCCTGTCTCTGTGGACCTGATTGTCCAGGCAGTAGTGTTTGCCAAATGACTGCTGAGACGCCCACATTGCTGCCTAGCGGACCTCGTGCTAATGCTGTGGTAGCAGCTTTGTCACTGGTGGTATGAGCCTCAGGCCCTCAGGAGGCTGTTTGTTGGCCAGAGCATAGCAGATTTCTATGCAGAGAACTACACAGTGTGACATGGTTAGTTTCTGCACCGCCCAACCTTTCTTAGCTCCCATGTACCCCACAAAGAGTTGGTTATCCACCTGGAACTCTTTTGTGCGCTCAAAGTAGAGCGACAACGCTCTTTTGGGTCCAGTCAATAGAGTCACTCCTCTTCCTTAGAGGGATGCAGGGGAGCAAAGAAGGTAGGTGGGCAGGGCGATAGTTTGACCCAGGTGAAACAGGGTCACCACCTTAGGGATGGAAGAGGCACAAGTGTGAAGCACTACTTTGTTTGGAAATATTGTGAGATACAGAAGCTTGGATGACAAAGCCTGCATCTGACTTACCCTCCAAGCAGATGTTATAGCCACTAAGAAGGCTGTCTTGATGGTGAGCTGCCAGAGGGGACAGTTGTGCAGTGGCTCCAAGGGAACGCACACAAGATAGGTGAGAACTAGATTTAAGACCCACTGAGGCATGACAAAGGGCGAAGGAGGCAACATCTGTTCAAGCCTTTTGAGAAATCTGTGAACAATAGGTGATTAGAACAAGTAAGGCTGATCAGGCAGCCGTAGAAAAGCAGACACAGGAGACAGATATCCCTTGAGTGTGCCCAATGCAGATCCCTCCTGGGCAAGGGATAATATAAAGAGAAGGATATTAGAGAGGGTGGCAGAAAGAGGATCATTTGATCTTTCTGTATAATAATCTACAAATCGCTTCCAATGGCAGGCATATACCAACTTGGTGGAGGGACACCTGGCTGCCAGAATATCTTTTTCAGACTTTGGGAGGAAGGTCCAAGGCTGTCAACTGCCACCGCTCAATCTCCACTCATGAAGGTGTAGAGTTGACAGGTTCAGATGGAGAACCCTCCCCTGCTTCTGCGACAGAAGATCTTCCCAAAGTGGGAGCCTGATCGAAGGATAGATGCTCATTTTCAGAAGCTCGTGATACCAGAATCTCTGTGCCCAGTCTGGAGCCAAAAGGGTTACTTGGACTCGGTTGTTCTTGATCTTCTTGAGAACTCTCGGCAGAAGTAGTATGAGCAAAAAGGCGTAAAGGAGGCCTGAGCTCCACTTGTGACAAAAAGCATTGCAGAGGAAATGCCGCCTTGGAAACTCCAATGCGCAATACTGCTGACATTGTGCATTCTCTTCGGAGGTGAACAGATCTAACCAGGACTCTCCCCACTGCTGAAAGAGTCCTTGTGCCACCTCCGGATGGAGATGCCACTCATGATCCTCTAGGCATCGATAGCTGAGTTGATCCGCTCTGGCGTTTAGAGAACCTGCCAGGTGTTGAAGCACCAGGGTTATGTCCTGTTTTTCCAGCCATATCCAGAGACGCAAGGCCTTTTGACAAAGGGTTCACAAACCCACACCGGTCTGCTTATTGCAGTACCACATTGCAGTGGTGTTGTCCGTGAACACCTGCACAATCTTCCCCCTGACAAAGGGAAGAAATGGCTGTAATACTAGCTAGATCACCCGGCGCTCCCATGAGTTGATATGGAGTCCGGATTCCACCGGAGACCAGATGTAAGGAAATGCCTCCTTGGCATGGTTGCCCCCTGACTTTTTGCCTTTGCTGATGCTATGTTTACAATTGAAAGTGTGCTGAGGCCTGCTAACCAGGCCCCAGCACCAGTGTTCTTTCCCTAACCTGTACTTTTGTATCCACAATTGGCAGACCCTGGCATCCAGATAAGTCCCTTGTAACTGGTACTTCTAGTACCAAGGGCCCTGATGCCAAGGAAGGTCTCTAAGGGCTGCAGCATGTCTTATGCCACCCTGGAGACCTCTCACTCAGCACAGACACACTGCTTGCCAGCTTGTGTGTGCTAGTGAGGACAAAACGAGTAAGTCGACATGGCACTCCCCTCAGGGTGCCATGCCAGCCTCTCACTGCCTATGCAGTATAGGTAAGACACCCCTCTAGCAGGCCTTACAGCCCTAAGGCAGGGTGCACTATACCATAGGTGAGGGTACCAGTGCATGAGCATGGTACCCCTACAGTGTCTAAACAAAACCTTAGACATTGTAAGTGCAGGGTAGCCATAAGAGTATATGGTCTGGGAGTCTGTCAAACACGAACTCCACAGCACCATAATGGCTACACTGAAAACTGGGAAGTTTGGTATCAAACTTCTCAGCACAATAAATGCACACTGATGCCAGTGTACATTTTATTGTAAAATACACCACAGAGGGCACCTTAGAGGTGCCCCCTGAAACTTAACCGACTGTCTGTGTAGGCTGACTAGTTCCAGCAGCCTGCCACACCAGAGACATGTTGCTGGCCCCATGGGGAGAGTGCCTTTGTCACTCTGAGGCCAGTAACAAAGCCTGCACTGGGTGGAGATGCTAACACCTCCCCCAGACAGGAGCTGTAACACCTGGCGGTGAGCCTCAAAGGCTCACCCCTTTGTCACAGCCCAGCAGGGCACTCCAGCTAAGTGGAGTTGCCCGCCCCCTCCGGCCACGGCCCCCACTTTTGGCGGCAAGGCTGGAGGGAACAAAGAAAGCAACAAGGAGGAGTCACTGGCCAGTCAGGACAGCCCCTAAGGTGTCCTGAGCTGAAGTGACTCTAACTTTTAGAAATCCTCCATCTTGCAGATGGAGGATTCCCCCAATAGGGTTAGGATTGTGACCCCCTCCCCTTGGGAGGAGGCACAAAGAGGGTGTACCCACCCTCAGGGCTAGTAGCCATTGGCTACTAACCCCCCAGACCTAAACACGCCCTTAAATTTAGTATTTAAGGGCTACCCTGAACCCTAGAAAATTAGATTCCTGCAACTACAAGAAGAAGGACTGCCTAGCTGAAAACCCCTGCAGCGGAAGACCAGAAGACGACAACTGCCTTGGCTCCAGAAACTCACCGGCCTGTCTCCTGCCTTCCAAAGATCCTGCTCCAGCGACGCCTTCCAAAGGGACCAGCGACCTCGACATCCTCTGAGGACTGCCCCTGCTTCGAAAAGACAAGAAACTCCCGAGGACAGCGGACCTGCTCCAAGAAAGGCTGCAACTTTGTTTCCAGCAGCCTTGAAAGAACCCTGCAAGCTCCCCGCAAGAAGCGTGAGACTTGCAACACTGCACCCGGCGACCCCGACTCGGCTGGTGGAGATCCAACACCTCAGGAGGGACCCCAGGACTACTCTGATACTGTGAGTACCAAAACCTGTCCCCCCTGAGCCCCCACAGCGCCGCCTGCAGAGGGAATCCCGAGGCTTCCCCTGACCGCGACTCTTTGAATCCAAAGTCCCGACGCCTGGGAGAGACCCTGCACCCGCAGCCCCCAGGACCTGAAGGACCGGACTTTCACTGGAGAAGTGACCCCCAGGAGTCCCTCTCCCTTGCCCAAGTGGAGGTTTCCCCGAGGAACCCCCCCCTTGCCTGCCTGCAGCGCTGAAGAGATCCCGAGATCTCTCATAGACTAACATTGCGAACCCAACGCTTGTTTCTACACTGCACCCGGCCGCCCCCGCGCCGCTGAGGGTGAAATTTCTGTGTGGGCTTGTGTCCCCCCCGGTGCCCTACAAAACCCCCCTGGTCTGCCCTCCGAAGACGCGGGTACTTACCTGCAAGCAGACCGGAACCGGGGCACCCCCTTCTCTCCATTCTAGCCTATGTGTTTTGGGCACCACTTTGAACTCTGCACCTGACCGGCCCTGAGCTGCTGGTGTGGTGACTTTGGGGTTGCTCTGAACCCCCAACGGTGGGCTACCTTGGACCAAGAACTGAACCCTGTAAGTGTCTTACTTACCTGGTAAAACTAACCAAAACTTACCTCCCCTAGGAACTGTGAAAATTGCACTGTGTCCACTTTTAAAACAGCTATTTGTCAATAACTTGAAAAGTATACATGCAATTTTTATGATTTAAAGTTCCTAAAGTACTTACCTGCAATACCTTTCAAATGAGATATTACATGTAGAATTTGAACCTGTGGTTCTTAAAATAAACTAAGAAAAGATATTTTTCTATACAAAACCTATTGGCTGGATTTGTCTCTGAGTGTGTGTACCTCATTTATTGTCTGTGTGTATGTACAACAAATGCTTAACACTACTCCTTGGATAAGCCTACTGCTCGACCACACTACCACAAAATAGAGCATTAGTATTATCTCTTTTTACCACTATTTTACCTCTAAGGGGAACCCTTGGACTCTGTGCATGCTATTTCTTACTTTGAAATAGCACATACAGAGCCAACTTCCTACATTGGTGGATCAGCAGTGGGGTACAAGACTTTGCATTTGCTGGACTACTCAGCCAATACCTGATCACACGACAAATTCCAAAATTGTCATTAGAAATTGATTTTTGCAATTTGAAAAGTTTTCTAAATTCTTAAAAGACCTGCTAGGGCCTTGTGTTAGATCCTGTTTAGCATTTCTTTTAGAGTTTAAAAGTTTGTAAAAGTTTGAATTAGATTCTAGAACCAGTTGTAGATTCTTAAAAAGTATTCCAACTTTTAGAAGCAAAATGTCTAGCACAGATGTGACTGTGGTGGAACTCGACACCACACCTTACCTCCATCTTAAGATGAGGGAGCTAAGGTCACTCTGTAAAATAAAGAAAATAACAATGGGCCCCAAACCTACCAAAATACAGCTCCAGGAGCTTTTGGCAGAGTTTGAAAAGGCCAACCCCTCTGAGGGTGGCAACTCAGAGGAAGAGGATAGTGACTTGGAGGAAAATTCCCCCCTACCAGTCCTATCTAGGGAGAACAGGGTCCCTCAAACCCTGACTCCTAAAATAATAGTCAGAGATGCTGGTTCCCTCACAGGAGAGACCAACACCTCTGAAATCACTGAGGATAGCCCCAGTGAAGAGGACATCCAGTTAGCCACGATGGCCAAAAGATTGGCTTTGGAAAGACAGATCCTAGCCATAGAGAGGGAAAGACAAGAGATGGGCCTAGGACCCATCAATGGTGGCAGCAACATAAATAGGGTCAGAGATTCTCCTGACATGTTGAAAATCCCTAAAGGGATTGTAACTAAATATGAAGATGGTGATGACATCACCAAATGGTTCACAGCTTTTGAGAGGGCTTGTGTAACCAGAAAAGTGAACAGATCTCACTGGGGTGCTCTCCTTTGGGAAATGTTCACAGGAAAGTGTAGGGATAGACTCCTCACACTCTCTGGACAAGATGCAGAATCTTATGACCTCATGAAGGGTACCCTGATTGAGGGCTTTGGATTCTCCACTGAGGAGTATAGGATTAGATTCAGGGGGGCTCAAAAATCCTCGAGCCAGACCTGGGTTGACTTTGTAGACTACTCAGTGAAAACACTAGATGGTTGGATTCAAGGCAGTGGTGTAAGTAATTATGATGGGCTGTACAATTTATTTGTGAAGGAACACCTATTGAGTAATTGTTTCAATGATAAACTGCATCAGCATCTGGTAGACCTAGGACCAATTTCTCCCCAAGAATTGGGAAAGAAGGCGGACCATTGGGTCAAGACAAGGGTGTCCAAGACTTCAACAGGGGGTGACCAAAAGAAAGGGGTCACAAAGACTCCCCAGGGGAAGGGTGATGAGACAACCAAAACTAAAAATAGTAAAGAGTCTTCTACAGGCCCCCAAAAACCTGCACAGGAGGGTGGGCCCAGAGCCTCTTCACAAAACAATGGGTACAAGGGTAAAAACTTTGATCCCAAAAAGGCCTGGTGTCATAGCTGTAAACAGCATGGACACCAAACTGGAGACAAGGCCTGTCCCAAGAAAGGTTCCACTCCAAACTCCCATCCAGGTAACACTGGTATGGCTAGTCTCCAAGTGGGATCAACAGTGTGCCCAGAGCAAATCAGGGTCCACACTGAAGCTACTCTAGTTTCTGAGGGTGGGGTGGATTTAGCCACACTAGCTGTCTGGCCGCCTAACATGCAAAAATACAGACAGCAACTCTTAATTAATGGGACTAGAATAGAGGGCCTGAGGGATACCGGTGCCAGTGTCACCATGGTGACAGAGAAACTGGTTTCCCCTGGCCAATACCTGACTGGAAAAACTTACACAGTCACCAACGCTGACAATCAGAGAAAAGTACATCCCATGGCAATGGTTACTTTAGAATGGGGAGGGGTCAATGGCCTGAAACAGGTGGTGGTCTCCTCAAATATCCCAGTGGACTGTCTGCTTGGAAATGACCTGGAGTCCTCAGCATGGGCTGAGGTAGAACTAAAAACCCATGCAGCAATGCTGGGTATCCCTGAACTGGTGTGTGTGAAAACAAGAGCACAATGCAAGGCACAGGGTGAACAAGTAGAGCTGGAGTCTGGAAGAATGGCCCAGCCTACCAAGAGAACAGGAAAGTCAGTTGGGAAACCAACTGCAACACAGCAAAAGAAAGGGAACCTCTCTTCTCAGGAAGAAGTTCTGCCCTCTGAGGGAACTGAGCCTTTGGAGCTTGAACCTTACCAGGTTGAGCTCTTAGGCCCAGGGGGACCCTCAAGGGAGGAGCTGTGTAAGGGACAAGAAACCTGTCCCTCTCTTGAAGGCCTTAGGCAGCAAGCTGCTGAAGAGTCCAAAGGCAAGAAAAATGGAACACATAGGGTCTATTGGGAAGATGGACTCCTGTACACTGAGGCCAGAGACCCCAAACCTGGTGCCACTAGGAGAGTGGTAGTGCCTCAGCTGTTCAGGAAGTTCATCCTAACATTGGCCCATGACATTCCCCTTGCTGGACATTTGGGACAAACCAAGACGTGGGAGAGGTTAGTCAACCACTTCTACTGGCCCAATATGTCCAACATGGTTAAGGAGTTTTGCCTCTCCTGCCCCACCTGTCAAGCCAGTGGTAAGACAGGTGGGCACCCAAAGGCCCCCCTCATTCCACTTCCAGTGGTGGGGGTTCCCTTTGAAAGAGTGGGTGTGGACATAGTTGGTCCACTAGAACCTCCCACAGCCTCAGGAAATATGTATATCCTGGTAGTAGTGGATCATGCTACCAGGTATCCTGAAGCTATTCCCCTTAGGTCGACTACTGCCCCTGCAGTAGCCAAGGCCCTCATTGGTATCTTTACCAGAGTGGGTTTCCCTAAGGAGGTGGTGTCTGACAGAGGTACCAACTTCATGTCAGCATACCTAAAGCACATGTGGAATGAGTGTGGGGTGACTTATAAATTCACTACACCATACCATCCACAAACTAATGGCTTAGTTGAGAGATTCAACAAGACATTAAAGGGCATGATCATGGGGCTCCCAGAAAAACTCAAAAGGAGATGGGATGTCCTCTTGCCATGTCTGCTTTTCGCTTACAGAGAGGTGCCACAGAAGGGAGTAGGATTCTCACCCTTTGAACTTCTGTTTGGTCATCCTGTAAGAGGACCACTTGCTCTTGTTAAAGAAGGCTGGGAGAGACCTCTCCATGAGCCTAAACAAGACATAGTGGACTATGTACTTGGCCTTCGCTCTAGAATGGCAGAGTACATGGAAAAGGCAACCAAAAACCTTGAGGCCAGCCAACAGCTCCAGAAGTTTTGGTATGACCAAAAGGCTGCACTGGTTGAGTTCCAACCAGGGCAGAAAGTCTGGGTTTTGGAGCCTGTGGCTCCCAGGGCACTCCAGGACAAATGGAGTGGCCCTTACCCAGTACTAGAAAGGAAGAGTCAGGTCACCTACCTGGTGGACCTGGGCACAAGCAGGAGCCCCAAGAGGGTGATCCATGTGAACCGCCTTAAGCTCTTCCATGACAGGGCTGATGTCAATCTGTTGATGGTAACAGATGAGGATCAGGAGGCAGAGAGTGAACCTCTCCCTGATCTTCTGTCATCAGACCCAAAAGATGGCACAGTAGATGGAGTGATCTACTCAGACACCCTCTCTGGCCAACAGCAAGCTGATTGTAGGAGAGTCCTACAACAGTTTCCTGAACTCTTCTCCTTAACCCCTGGTCAGACACACCTGTGTACCCATGATGTGGACACAGGAGACAGCATGCCTGTCAAGAACAAAATCTTTAGACAATCTGACCATGTTAAGGAAAGCATCAAGGTGGAAGTCCACAAGATGCTGGAATTGGGAGTAATTGAGCGCTCTGACAGCCCCTGGGCTAGCCCAGTGGTCTTAGTCCCCAAACCTCACACCAAAGATGGAAAGAAAGAGATGAGGTTCTGTGTGGACTACAGAGGGCTCAATTCTGTCACCAAGACAGATGCTCATCCAATTCCAAGAGCTGATGAGCTCATAGATAAATTAGGTGCTGCCAAATTCTTAAGTACCTTTGACTTGACAGCAGGGTACTGGCAAATAAAAATGGCACCTGGAGCAAAAGAGAAAACAGCATTCTCCACACCTGATGGGCATTATCAGTTTACTGTTATGCCCTTTGGTTTAAAGAATGCCCCTGCCACCTTCCAAAGGTTGGTGAATCAAGTCCTTGCTGGCTTGGAGTCCTTCAGCACAGCTTATCTTGATGATATTGCTGTCTTTAGCTCCACCTGGCAGGATCACCTGGTCCACCTGAAGAAGGTTTTGAAGGCTCTGTAATCTGCAGGCCTCTCTATCAAGGCATCCAAATGCCAGATAGGGCAGGGAACTGTGGTTTACTTGGGCCACCTTGTAGGTGGAGGCCAAGTTCAGCCACTCCAACCCAAGATCCAGACTATTCTGGACTGGGTAGCTCCAAAAACCCAGACTCAAGTCAGGGCATTCCTTGGCTTGACTGGGTATTACAGGAGGTTTGTGAAGGGATATGGATCCATTGTGACAGCCCTCACTGAACTCACCTCCAAGAAAATGCCCAAGAAAGTGAACTGGACTGTGGAATGCCAACAGGCCTTTGACACCCTGAAACAGGCAATGTGCTCAGCACCAGTTCTAAAAGCTCCAGATTATTCTAAGCAGTTCATTGTGCAGACTGATGCCTCTGAACATGGGATAGGGGCAGTTTTGTCCCAAACAAATGATGATGGCCTTGACCAGCCTGTTGCTTTCATTAGCAGGAGGTTACTCCCCAGGGAGCAGCGTTGGAGTGCCATTGAGAGGGAGGCCTTTGCTGTGGTTTGGTCCCTGAAGAAGCTGAGACCATACCTCTTTGGGACTCTCTTCCTACTGCTCGACCACACTACCACAAAATAGAGCATTAGTATTATCTCTTTTTACCACTATTTTACCTCTAAGGGGAACCCTTGGACTCTGTGCATGCTATTCCTTACTTTGAAATAGCACATACAGAGCCAACTTCCTACACCAGAGTCCCCTGATCTTCACCTCTCCCAGATGGCCGCATCATCCCAGAAGTGACGCATCTGTCACTATAGTGAGATCTGGTTGGGGAAGGGAGAGTAGTCTGCCTCTGATCCAATCACGGTTTGTTAACCACTTCTGCAGGTCTTTTGCAGTTACCTCCTTGTTGGAGAGATCACTCTGATGCTGTGCCCACTGGAACTTCAGGGCTCACTGCAGGGCTCGCATATGCCATCTGGCATGATTTACTAACAGGATGCATGAGGCCATGAGGCCCAGCAGCCCCAGAGCCTGTCTAATCGAAATCCAGGATAGAGGCCAAAACATCGGAGTCGTAACCTGTATATCCTGAACTCTGGAGGATAAGACCAAAACTGCATTGTGTCCAGAACAGTTTCAATGAAAGGGAGCATCTGAGAGAGAGACAGATGTGACTTTAGCATGTTTACAGTTAACCCCAGCAAATTCAAGAGGTTCACCGTAGTCTGGAGCTGGGAGACAACAGCCTGGGGCAAAGGAGCCTTCAACAACCAGTTGTCGAGGTAGGGAAAGATTGAAAGCCCTAACCTGTACAGATGAGCTGCAAAAACCACCATCACCTTGCTGAACACCCGAGGGGCACTGGGAAGGCCAAACAGGAGCTCAGTAAACTAAAAGTGCTCACGGCCTAGCGTGAGCCACAGGTAATGCCTGTGGGTAGGCAGGGTGGGGATGTGGAAATACGCATCCTGCAAGTCTAAGGCTACCATCCAGACTCCTTGGTCTAGGGCAGACTAGAACTGAGCTAGAGTGAGCATTTTGAACTCCTTTTTGAGGAAGAGATTGACATCCCAGAAATCCAGAATAGGGCGAAGACCCTTGTTCTTCTTGGGTATCACAAAGTAGCGGGAATGACAGCCACTGCCTACTTCTGATATTGGGACCCTTTCTATGGCTTTATTGACCAAGAGAGCTGTAACTTCCTCGTGGAGCAAAACCAAATGATCCTCCATCAGCTGTTCTTATAAGGAAGGCATTGGAGGAGGAAAAGAGTGGAAGGGGAGGGAGTAGTCCTTCTGTATGATCTGCAGGTCCTATTTGTCTGATGTCATGGACCGCCAGTGAGGGAGATGATGGCATATCCTCCTTCCACCTGGACAAGTATGGTCTTGCAATATCACAATAGGAGGGCTTGGATGCTGTAGAGGATGGGGTCTGGGTGGCGGAAGACTTCTGGCCAGACCCTCTAGGTCTTAAGGCACCATGACTGCGTCCTTGCACAAGCTGTGGGCTTGGCGCAAGACGGTGGCTGGCCTGTGGGTTGTTCGGTGCCATGCCCCTTTCGTAGCAACAAAAGGGGCGAAAGGAAGACGGTTGATGAGGGGTCACTGAGAAGCCCAAGGACTTGGCCGTAACCCGGAAGTCCTTAAAACGATCCAGGGTCGAGTCCACCTTCTCATCAAACAGGCTAGACCCATCGAAGGGCATGTCCATACGGTTTGCCTTGACATCCCCCGAAATGCTACATGCACGTAGCCAGTGTGGGAATAACGGCCAATAAGCATGAGGTGTTCACTGCCCTCAATGCCAGGCTGGTGGAAGAAAACATCTTCTTCCCAAGCTGGTCCTGCCTATTGGATTACCTATCCGGGGGGGTGTAAGGGAAGCCACCCTGGGATGTGGAGGATTGAACTACCAAGCTCTCAGGGGTAGGGTGTTGGGAGATGAAATTAGGGTCGCCCAGAGCAGGGGTGCTGGGTTTGGACCAGGTCCCTAGTAGGACATCAGTGAGGGCCTCATTAAAGGGCAACATTGGTTCAGAAAAGGAAGCACTTAGCTAAAGCACCTCTGTCCAGAGGTTATTCCTGACTTGCACTGAGGGCATTTCGAGGTCCAGGACCTCCCCTGCCCTATGCACCACCATTGCCTAGGATGCCCCTTTCCTCCATAGCCACAGTAGGGGGAGAGAGCAAAAAATCTGGCGAGGTGTCCATTCCACTGGCCTCTCTTAGTTCCTAAAACCAGCCCAAAGATTCAATTTGGGATTCTAAAGGGTCCAGAGACCCCTGCTGTCGGTGCTGGAATCTAGCTCTGGATCATCAGAAATTAGAATGGGGCTACTACCACCGGTGGGCACCGGGAGCATCGACTTCTGGAGTGGCACCGGAGAAGGTCGACTGTGTGCGACTGGCGCTGTTCCGGATCTGGAATCGGATCCATGAGGCCCATCGAAGCTGAGGCCAAAGTTGCTGGCGCGGCACCTGTTGGGGGCCTCCTCTGACCCCGCAGGGCCCAATGTGCTCAGACGGGGCTGGTGCACTCAAATATGCGGTGCATGGCCTCAAAAAATTATTTCAATTGAGTGGGAGTCGCTCCAGTTCAGGGGAAAAGGGGGAGGCTTGGAGTCGGCCCTGGCAACGATTGTGCTGAACTATGCATGGAACGTCAACGTTCCTGACTCGCCTCTTGGGCCGAGATGAGGTCAAAGTCTGTTTGGACTTCTTTTTCTTCTTGTGCCTCTTCCCTGACTGCCTGGAGGACCTTGAGTGGGAAGAAGAGGACTTGGGGCTTCTGTAGTCCTGGAGCAGTCCTGCGACCTTCTCTTCAACTTGGACCATGACCTCCAAGGAGTCGTGCTTGCCGATGTCGGCTAATGGGCCACAAGGAGCTTTACAGACCGCTCCCTCAAAGCTTACGGAGCCATGGCCCAGCAGTCCGAGCACAATTTTGAGTCGTGGTCACGGTCGAGACACCAAAGGCATACCAGATGGGGTTCTGTCACTGACATGGCACGATGGCAGGCGCCACACGGCCTGAATCCTGTGTTCCTAGATGACATCCTCAGCACAGATGAAAATATCTCCAACAAAAAGGTAAAAAAAGGCCTGTCAAAAAAGACAAAGGGGTAGCTCTATCTGGATCTGTGCTAACCAGAGCAGAAGGAAAAGAACTGACATACGCTCACCTGGTGGTACCTTTATAGGTGACCGTGATGTAATATATGGCTACAACGACACCAACGGTGCCACGTGGATCCGAACTGATCCACCTGACGGCATGCAGGATTATTGCTCAGCAAAAGTTCTGGATTCCAAGTGACGCCTGGAAATTCTAAGGTAAGGAATCTGCAGCTAGACGTCTGTATCAGGTGTACCATTTTAAACTAACAAACCCACTAAACTTCACCAGTTATAATACTCTCAAGTAACTATAACTAATGCTCTAAGGTAACTATATCTTGCACCCTTGCCATGTACTGCTGATTAGCCCACATATTACATCACTCATAGCATGATGAATAACATCATTGATAACAGACTGCAACATCTGAAATGACATAATTGATGACAAGACTGTTCATGGTGGGGACTGAAGGTGTCTCCACAGTATACTGGGTACTTGTAGCCAATACCACCAATCCCTACAAGAGAAATGGGAACATGACTTGTGTGAATTGAAGGAGGAAGACTAGGTGGAGGCCAAAATGGCCTCACGTCATTTGATTATTTTGTCTCACCTCCACCTAATAAACTTTAACTTTTTCTACTGTATCTATTATATGTTGTCCCGGTTGCTTAAGATGGACAGGGGTGCGGATGGTCTGTGCTTCAGGTGTTGATTGACAGGAGGATCTTTCTTTCATGTAGTGTGGGATTGCACAATAATTCAGGCATACTGGAAGAGTCTATATACTGCACTTGAACAACTCATGGTGATGCTCCAGGGTCTACATCCACGGACTGCTCTGTTCGGCATTTGTCAGACGAATTAGTAAGTTGGGCAGTGTGTATGTTCACCTTCACAAGCATGTTTATTGCTACAAGGGACTTTGCAAAACAATGGAAGGCTGCCCATGCCCTACCCATGGACAAGTGGTACAGGGACATGACCAAGTGTGGAACAGCGGAGAAGGCTGTGTATAAAAGAAGGGAATGCCCCCAGAATGAGGAAAACATGGGGTGAGTGCTGGGCTCATTTTCAATCAATGAGTGCCAAGATGTAATATTGCGATAATCAACACGTAGTGTATGTACTTACCTCTTTGGTCTTGACTTTCCTATCCCTGCTAGAAGACTAGGATGCAATGATTGTTCTTTAGGGCAGTGACTAAGGAATGTTAGGGGGTATATGTTTCTTGGTTGATTGCTGGTTCTAAACAATAATGAAACGAATAAACAGCAATTTAAAAAAAATCTCTGCTAACAGTGTGATTTATAAGATTCCCTTACCGCAATATACTGTTGTAAAATTGCCTTTTCTTCAGTGCAAAGCTATATTGAGGACTCTATTCCACCTCGTAATACTCCGAGGATATATTCTATGGACCAGTGATATTTGGGAATGATCTAGACCCAATATTCTGAGGCATATTGTTTTCTGACACATCACGGGACCTTCTTTCTACTGGGCAGACTACATTGCAGAAGGTAATGATGTTCCTACCAAGCTCGGAACATCGTTACCTTCTGAAATGTAGTCTGCCAAGTTTCCCTAGCTTATTTCCTTCCTAGTTTTCCTCATGTTTAAACGACTTTTCCAATCATAACACAGTGCTTCTGTTGTCTATCATTTATCTTGTCCTCATATGTATTATAAGAAGTACATCTGTTGTGGAACAATGGTTCAGATAGATTTTTATTGTGACACAAACAATTACCTGTAGTGCATTCATTCAAACAGAAGAAGAAGCTATAGGATGGGAGCTGGTTATTTCATCGGTATAATGATAATGTAATGCTTTATGGGGCAGGCCTGACCCAGAATGTACGTGAAACAAGCCGACCAGCAAATATGAAGCTGTCTGTTGCAGACTATACACAAATTTGAAACATAATTTGGGTTCCCAAAATCCTGCCTGCTCATTATTACAGCAAATAAATACAAGTCTGCAAACTAGGCCTTTTTTAACAAAACATGTTTTAAAGTCCTCTGGAGCAGGGCAGATCCCCATGGAACACTGCCATTATTTGCTTTAATTGTGTGGCCCTGTGGAGGAAGGCTAGTGCAACAAGTTTTAAATGATATGCTTGTCCTATAAACATGGTAGGAACATTTTCTTTCTATGATCTTAACGGCATCTAAAGCCTTCTGGAGCTAGTCACAACGAATGCTATTTGTCAACTATGCATGCATTGAGAGCTAGTGTGTAAGTGTGGACTTTGGCTTATGGTTATACACGAAGCATAGTCTTAAATATATTCATAGTGCACGTCAGAAAAAGCACTGCATACCCTGCAGGAGCCTGCCCTCTCCACAGGGCATTATTATAAGTACAATTATTGCACTGCGAGCAAGGGTCTGTGCATACCCTTACCATTTAGGGAATTACATCAAGCACATAAAAGGTGGTAGGACGATTGCTTGCAAATAGTGTAAACCACTGGCAAACTCTGTGCTGCACAATGCGAGTTAAACACCACTGACAAAGCCTACCAAGTATAAAACCTTCTTGGGGTTGCCTTTGGTCTCTTCTGGTGGGGGCCTCGCTGGCAGTTCAGGATGGATTATTCCCAAGAGGAGCTGGGTCTGTAATGATTTGGAAAAGGTGGGCCTCTACCTAGGGTGGCACAGTGGCTGAATAACAATGGCTTGGAATGCAACTCAGAATGATTCCCAGTGGTTTAGATTAATTACAAGCGTTCCTTCCATCACCTTTTCTCTCTTTTATTTCCACAGTAGACAATTTTATCTCTAAAAATAATGGAAAGCACAACCTTTTAATGTAAAATACACCTTTATGGTTTTGAATGTGAGTTGAGAGTAGTATCAGAGATGGAAAATGTCACTTACCCAGTGTACATCTGTTCGTGGCATGAGACGCTGCAGATTCACATGCTGTGCATATCCCGCCATCTAGTGTTGGGCTTGGAGTGTTACAAGTTGTTTTTCTTCTAAGAAGTCTTTTCGAGTCACGAGATCGAGGGACTCCTCCCATTTCGGCTCCATTGCACGTGGGCGTCGACTCCATCTTAGATTGTTTTCCCCGCAGAGGGTGAGGTAGGAGTTGTGTATATAGTAATAATGCCCATTCAATGGAGTAAGTATGTATGTACATAATGTGACTAAAAGTATTATATTTACAAATTTACAAATGTACGAGTTTAATTTTAATCAACTTACACTGGCTACAGGCTCCCGGGGAGGTGGGAGGGCGCATGTGAATCTGCAGCGTCTCATGCCACGAACAGATGTACACTGGGTAAGTGACATTTTCCGTTCGATGGCATGTGTAGCTGCAGATACACATGCTGTGCATAGACTAGTAAGCAGTTATCTCCCCAAAAGCGGTGGTTTAGCCTGTAGGAGTTGAAGCTGTTTGAAATAAAGTTCTTAGTACTGCTTATCCTACTGTGGCTTGTTGTGTTGTTAACACATTCACGCAGTAATGTTTAGTGAATGTATGAGGCGTAGACCATGTGGCTGCCTTACACATTTCTGTCATTGGTATATTTCCTAGAAAGGCCATTGTGGCGTCTTTCTTTCTAGTGGAGTGTGCCTTTGGTGTAATAGGCAGTTCTCTCTTAGCTTTAACATAACACGTTTGAATACATTTCACTATCCATCTGGCAATGCCGTGTTTGGATATTGGATTTCCTGTATGAGGTTTTTGGTAAGCTACAAACAATTGTTTTGTTTTGCAAAACTGTTTGGTTCTATCAATGTAGTACATTAGAGCTCTTTTATGTAATGCTCTTTCAGCTACAGAGTCTGGTTGTGGAAAAAACACTGGGAGTTCCACAGTTTGGTTTAAGTGGAACAGTGATATAACTTTTGGCAAAAATTTGGGATTTGTACGTAGAACCACTTTATGTTTGTGTATTTGTATAAAGGGTTCCTGTATGGTAAAGGCTTGTATTTCACTTACTCTTCTGAGAGATGTGATAGCTATTAGGAAGGCTACTTTCCAAGTTAAGTACTGCATTTCACAAGAGTGCATGGGTTCGAATGGTGGACCCATGAGTCTCGTTAATACAATATTGAGGTTCCACGAAGGAACTGGTGGTGTTCTCTGTGGAATTATCCTTTTTAGACCCTCCATAAAAGGTTTTATGACTGGGATCCTAAATAGTGAAGTTGAATGTGTAATTTGCAGATAAGCTGAAATTGCTGTGAGATGTATTTTAATGGATGAAAAAGCTAACTTTGATTTTTGTAAGTGTAGTAAGTAGCTTACAATGTGTGTAGCAGATGCGTGTAATGGTTGAATTTGATTATTATGACAGTAATAAACAAATCGTTTCCATTTATTTGTGTAGCAATGTCTTGTAGTAGGTTTTCTAGCCTGTTTGATGACCTCCATACATTCCTGTGTGAGGTTTAGATGTCTGAATTCTAAGACTTCAGGAGCCAGATTACTAGATTGAGAGATGCTGGATTTGGGTGTCTGATCTGCTGTTTGTGTTGAGTTAACAGATCTGGTCTGTTTGGTAGTTTGATATGAGGCACTACTGACAGGTCTAGTAGTGTTGTGTACCAAGGTTGTCGTGCCCAAGTTGGTGCTATTAGTATTAGTTTGAGTTTGTTTTTACTCAGTTTGTTTACTAGATACGGAATGAGTGGGAGAGGGGGAAAAGCGTAAGCAAATATCCCTGACCAACTCATCCATAACGCATTGCCCTTGGAGTGAGGCTGTGGGTACCTGGATGCAAAGTTTTGGCATTTTGCGTTTTCTTTTGTTGCGAATAGGTCTATTTGCTGTGTTCCCTAGTTTTTGAAGTTGGTTTGTAGTATCTGGGGATGAATCTCCCATTCGTGGATCTGTTGTTGATCTCGACTGAGATTGTCTGCCAACTGGTTTTGAATTCCTGGGATGTATTGCGCTATTAGGTGAATGTGATTGTGATTCGCCCAATGCCAAATTTTCTGAGCTAAGAGACACAGTTGTGATGAGTGTGTGCCTCCCTGTTTGTTTAAGTAGTACATTGTTGTCATGTTGTCTGTTTTGACAAGAATGTGTTTGTGGGCTATTAGCGGTAGAAATGCTTGCAACGCTAGAAACACTGCTAGTAGTTCTAGCTGATTTATGTGAAGTTGTTTCTGCTGAGGGTCCCATTGTCCCTGGATGCTGTGTTGGTTGAGGTGTGCTCCCCACCCTACCATGGAAGCATCTGTTGTGATCACGTATTGAGGCACTGGGTCCTGGAAAGGCCGCCCTTGATTTAAATTGATATGATTCCACCATTGTAGCGAGGTGTGTGTTTGGTGGTCTATCAACACTAGATCTTGAAGTTGACCCTGTGCTTGTGTCCATTGTGTTGCTAGGCACTGTTGCAAGGGCCGCATGTGTAATCTTGCGTTTGGGACAATGGCTATGCATGAGGACATCATGCCTAGTAGTTTCATCACTAATTTTACCTGATACTTCTGGTTTGGGTGCATGCTTTTTATTACGTTTTGGAATGCTTGTACCCTTTGTGGACTTGGAGTGGCAATCCCTTTTTTTGTGTTGATTGTTGCTCCTAAGTATTGTTGTATTTGACACGGCTGTAGGTGTGATTTTTGGTAGTTTAGTGAGAAACCTAGTTTGTGAAGGGTTTCTATGACGTATTTTGTGTGTTGAAAGCACTGTTCTTGTGTGTTGGTTTTGATTAACCAATCGTCTAGATACGGGAATACGTGTATGTGCTGTCTTCTGATATGTGCCGCTACTACTGCAAGGCATTTTGTAAATACCCTTGGTGCTGTTGTTATCCCGAATGGTAACACTTTGAAGTGGTAATGTACTCCTTGGATTACAAACCTTAAGTATTTCCTGTGTGAAGGATGTATGGGTATATGGAAGTACGCATCCTTGAGATCTAAAGTCGTCATGTAGTCTTGTTGTTTGAGCAAGGGGATTACGTCTTGAAGTGTCACCATGTGAAAGTGATCTGATTTGATGTAAAGATTTAGGGGGTCATTACGACCCTGGTGGTATAAGGCGCTTACCGCTGTGCAGAAGACCGCCAATACACCGCTGCGGTGGCGGTAGACCGCCACAGCTATTATGACACACATCACGGAATCCGCCGAAATTCAGACACCCACACAATACCGCCACACCAAAGGTCAGCGATAAACTGGCGGAAACACATCCTCCACCTCCACGCCAACAGAAACACGCCCATGCTATTACGACCCACGAATACACACACCTTTCAACCGCGGTATTCCATTGGCGGTACACACCGCTGCGCTCAAAATACACACACATCTCCAAAACGCCGCCACATTGGACATTTCGAAATACACACACATGAGACACATACCCACACCACTCCCACACACCCAACACAATATAAAAAACACACCCACATCATCCACAAACCCCTACAACCAGAAATTCTGAGAGAAGGCCATTGAGAGGGCACAGAATAGACAACCCCATCACACAGAGGCACACAACCCCATCACCCACACAACATCCAAGCACAAAACACCACATACCACTACACTCACCACACTCATAACCACTTACACCACCCCACACATCACACACACCACCCCATGTCACGCCAAAGACACCCCCGCTTCTCCGAGGAGGAGCTCAGGGTCATGGGGGAGGAAATCCTACGGGTAGAGCCACAGCTATTTGGATCACAGGTACAGCACACATCAATTGCAAGGAAGATGGAGCTATGGCAAAGAATAGTGGACAGGGTCAACGCAGTGGGACAGCACCCAAGAAATAGGGAGGACATCAGGAAGAGGTGGAACGACCTACGGGGGAAGGTGCGTTCAATGGTATCCAGGAACCACATCGCGGTACAGCGGACTGGCGGCGGACCCCCAACTCCTCCCCCTCAACTAACATGGGAGGAGCAAGTCTTGACCACCTTGCATCCTGAGGGCCTCGGAGGAGTCGTCGGAGGAACGGACACTGGTAAGTCAAATCTTAACTATCACATCCCCCACCCTACCTGCATGCTATCACACACCCCCACCCTCACACCCTCCCCTATCACCCATACTCCTCACTAATGTACTAATAACACCAACTACACATCCCAACCCCAAGACCTGCATGACACAACTAACCATGGACACTCATCACTAAAGCATGCCCACTGCACATACCCAGAACACCCCCCAACCATCAGCACACAACCCCACACACAGGAATGCCTGCACTGGGGTTCACGCACACCCAACCATTGCACACCATTACACACACACATGCAATAATCATGTACTTATACCCCCGCAGGAACCCGAAGGAATGTCACCACACCAGAGGGTCCAGACAACACCCCTCCACCCCCAGAAGAGGCCCACAGTGACGAGAGCAGCTCTGCCCTACTGGATCTTGATGACCAACCCGGACCATCGTGGGCCTCAGGACAGTCGGTTCCCCTTGCACAGGCACAGCCCAACACTGACCTTCCACCCTCTGGTAACACCAGCGCAGCACCCACCCAGCGGGCCCAAACCTCCCTACCCAGGACAGGTCAATCAGCGGTGTGTCCACCACTACAGGGCACCCAGGCTAACCCACCACCTCAACAACAACTGGGACCTGGGGGCAGTGGTAGTGGGCACACGGTCCAGGGGACGGAGGCACAGGAACACAGGGGAACTGGGAGGGCTGCTGTGCGACAGAGGCAGGACAGGCCAAGGGAACCAACTCTCCACGAGGCCCTATCCTCCATCATGGGAGCATACCACCACTCCCAGGAGACGATGGCCACGGTCCTGGACAAGTTGCAGGAGACCCTGCGTCTGCAGGAGGAGCAGTATTTGGGGTTCAGGGAGGAGCTCAGGACCATCGGCTCCGCCCTGGGCACCATCGTAGGGGTGCTGACGGACATTCAAAAGACCTTGAGGGACACCGTGGCACTCCAAGGGGCCCCTGACACTAGCCACGACGATGAACTGCCTACCACCTCCGCCGGCGCTAGTGGACAGGACACCCCGCCACAGGACCACAACACCAGCACCCCATACCCTGCAGACGGACAACCACCACGCAAGCGGGCCCTGAGATCCAGGAACAGGACAGAGCAAGATGGCAAGACCCCCGCCGGGAAATAAGACCACCCTGATTGTCCCCCCACTGTCCCACTTTGTTACCTGTCCAAATCGGAACTGCCCCAGCTCCACTTCCAATGGGCAGATGTGCAATGTACCTGTGAAACTAATAGACTGGACTCTGCCATGGACATTCCTCCACCATCACCCGTCACCATTTTACAACCCCCCTTCATTTTTAGCACTTAAATAAACACCCTTGAAACACTAAAAAAACTGGAGTCAGTCTTTGATTTGCATTTTTCTATTATCAATGACAGTGTCATAATGGGTTACCCATTGGAAGGCTAACATACCAATGTCACACATCACAAGCCCTTCAAGGATGCAAGCAGTTGACACGTAGGTTACCACATTTGTGAAACTGAAATGGAAGGGGACAACTCAGTTAACAAATAGTGAGTGAAATGTCGGTACAGGATAGAGGTAGACGTGTGAAAGTTAATGTAATGTTACACCGGAAAATGTACTCACCTGAGTTTCACTGGAAATATTGCTGTATGACTGACTCCCTGTTGTCGTTTTCTTCTTCCTCAGCTTCATCCTCATCACTGTCCACAGGCTCCACAGACTCCACAGCTGCAACAACACCGTCATCTGGATCATCCTCCTGCAGAAAAGGCACATGGCGTTGCAATGCTAAATTATGGAGCATGGAGCAGGCGATGATGATGTCGCACACCTTCTTCGGTGAGTAGAATAGGGACCCACCTGTCATATGAAGGCACCTGAACCTGGCCTTAAGAAGGCCGAAGGTGCGTTCGATAACCCTCCTAGTCCGCCCATGGGCATCATTGTAGCGTTCCTCTGCCCTGGTCCTGGGATTCCTCACTGGGGTCAATAGCCAGGAAAGGTTGGGGTAACCAGAGTCCCCCAATAGCCATACACGGTGCCTCTGGAGTTGACCCATCATATCAGGGATGCTGCTATTGCGCAGGATGTAGGCGTCATGCACAGAGCCAGGGAACATAGCATTTACCTGCGAGATGTACTGGTCTGCCAAACAGACCATCTGGACATTCATTAAATGCTAACTCTTCCGGTTCCTGTACACCTGTTCACTCCTGCGGGGGGGACACCAGAGCTACATGGGTGCCATCAATGGCACCTATGACGTTCGGGATATGTCCAAGGGCATAGAAGTCACCTTTCACTGTAGGCAAATCCTCCACCTCAGGAAAAATGATGTATCTCCTTACGTGTTTCAGCAGGGCAGCCAACACTCTGGACAACACGTTTGAAAACATAGGCTGGGACATCCCTGATGCCATGGCCACTGTTGTCTGAAAAGACCCACTTGCAAGGAAATGGAGCACTGACAGCATCTGCACGTCAGGGGGGATTCCAGTCGGATGGCGGATTGGTGACATCAGGTCTGGCTCCAACTGGGTACATAGTTCCTGGACTGTGGCACGGTCAAACCTGTAGGTGACGATTAAATGTCACTCTTCCATTGTCAACAGGTCCACCAGCGGTCGGTACACCGGAGG
The DNA here is from genome assembly GCF_031143425.1 of Pleurodeles waltl. Classification (NCBI taxonomy): domain Eukaryota; kingdom Metazoa; phylum Chordata; class Amphibia; order Caudata; family Salamandridae; genus Pleurodeles; species Pleurodeles waltl. The sequence continues at coordinate 1,636,311,855 of NC_090440.1, read as the reverse complement.
ATTCCGCCATCTTCTCACATGTCCCAGCTGACGGTGCCTACGAAGGACAACAGTGAAGAACCAGTCAATATTCCTCCAGGTATGTACCCACAGTCACACACAAGACTACACCAGACAATTAACCCTTCCTGTATGTGTGTTGAGTGTAGGCCTCGGTATGTGTGACGCAGTTGAAAAAGAATCCATGTGGGCCCCTGAAATGGCGGCTGCCTGACCTCTAAACTGGGACAATGGGATTGTGGGGTAACAGCGCTGGCGTTGCACACCGTCGTGGTAGGCGGTCGTAGACCGCGGCGCACTGCTGCATTGGTTAACATTGGACCCTATGGGTCCCAGGAGCCAATGAACAGGTGCGCTGGCGGTGATGATGCGCACCGCCGCGGACGTCACCGCCATTTGCTATCTGTTAAATCACTAGATACCTGACCTTCGACAGGAGAGGACCTACACTGCTAGTGCTGCTGTGACCTCGGTCTGGAAGTGACGATGGCTGCTGCGTCTGGGGAAGGGCCCCTGCCTTCACTGCACAGGAGTTGGAGAAACTTGTGGATGGGGTCCTCCCCCAGTACATGCTACTCTACGGTCCTCCAGACCAACAGGTTAGTACACAGGGAGCACGTTGTATGGGCTAGGTCTGGGTGGACAGGGCTGGGGGGAAGAGTGAAGGGGGCAGAGTTCATACTACAGTAAAGAATGGGAATAAATGGGCCACATGGTCAGAGTAGGGAGGGGGCCACTCACATTGATGGTGCAGTTGGTAATGACTGTTCCTCTTCCCTTCTGCGTGTCATGTAGGTCAGCGCCCACCAGAAGAGGGACATTTGGCGTGCCATCGCCAAGGAGGTCTGGACCCTGGGGGTCCACCACAGACGGGGCACCCACTGCCGGAAGAGATGGGAGGACATTCGCCGCTGCAGCAAGAAGACGGCGGAGGCTCAGCTGGGGATGGCCTCCCTACGTGGGAGGGGTGCCCGTCGCACCATGACCCCCCTGATGTTCCGGATCCTGGCGGTGGCCTACCCGGAGTTGGATGGGCGCTTGAGGACATCACAGCAGACACAAGGGGGTGAGTACAACCTCATTCTGCGGACTTTGAGTGCAGTGGAGGTGTCTGGGTGGGGAGGTGGGCTGTGGGTGTCCCTAGGCCAGGGCGAATTTGGAAGGCAAGGCCCCTCTGTAATGTAGGCCATGTGGCACTCTACCCCACCTCAGAAGAGTGCCAAGTTGAGGTATAGTTGCCCCTGTGGCATCCATGTGCGCAGATGTCCACCATTGCCATGTAGGCCATATCCCAGAAATTGCATGTGCAGAGGCCAGGAGCACGGCGTAATGCATGGGGCTGCTGCGTCTGTCTTGTCCGCCAACGGTAGCGGTATGTCATGCACTAAAACTCTGTTACTTCTGTCTCCCCCCCTTTTTCTGCTCTCCCTGTCCTTTTGTACATCAGCATCATCAGGCGGCGGTACAGTGGCACTGGAGCACGAGGGAGCTGCATCCCACATGGCCATGGAGGGCCACACCACAGACTCTGAATGCACCAGTGGGACGGAGGGCGAGGGGAGCTTCACGTCGGCCACCGGATCAGCAACCAGCGACATGGACTCGTCCGACGATGGGAGCTCCCTTGTGGTGGCGTCACCATCTGTGCCCCACACTTCTACAGGTACAGCCGCCACCTCCCCTACCAGCACCGCCCTCCCAGCAGCCCCTCAGCGTTCGCCCCGTGCCCGCTCACCCAGGAGGGTGGGCATCACCTTCGCCCCAGGCACCTCAGGCCCTGCCCCAGTCACCCCTGCTGCCCTCAGTGAGGAGGCCATTGACCTCCTCAGGTCACTCACTGTTGGGCAGTCTACCATTGTGAATGCCATCCAGGGTGTAGAACAAGAGTTGCAACACGGTAATGCATTCCTGGAGGGCATTCATTCTGGTCAGGCTGTCCTTCAGCGAACCCTGCAATCTCTGGCCTCAGCACTAATGTCAGCCATTGTCCCTGTGTCTAGCCTCCCCCCTCCAACTTCCTCCACCCAGACCCAATCCCCTGTACCCCAGCCCATCCCAAGCACACCTACAGACCAGCATGCACACAAGTCAACACACACAAGTAGCTCAGGCAAACATAGGCACCACACACACCACAGGCACTCACACAAGCATCACACACATACGGATACAGCAACATCCACTGTCTCCACTGTGTCCCCCTCCTCTTCTTCTCCCTCCTCCCTCCCAGTCTCGTCTACACACACACCTGCATGCACCACATCTACAGGCACTAGGACTCGCACCAGGACACCCAGCACCACAAGCCGCTCACCTGCACTCACCACCTCCACTGCCATTTACACGTCCCCTGTGTCCTCTCCCACTGTGTCTGTAACGCCCCCTCCCAAAGTATCCAAACGCCGGCAATCACTCACCCAACATCCATCCACCTCACGACAGCCTCCAGTACCTGCACCTGCACCCAAAACACCTAAAGTGACACCTCCTACAACCACCTCCTCTTCCTCCACTCCCAGACCCCCTCCAGCTACCCATCCCAGTGTCCGTCAGAAACTGTCCCTCTGTCAAATTGACCTTTTTGCCCCCACCCCCCCTCCAATTCATCAGTCCTGTCGTAGCGCCTCAGCCAAAAAGCCTCCAGTATCAGTGGTGCGTGTTCCAGGTTTTTGGAGTGCACCGTCCACCAGGGCAGGCAGTAGGACCCAGAGCCAAGGCACTGGCAGCCCATCCCCTGTAAAGGCTCCAAAATTGGAGAGTGGACGACGGGACCGTGTCAAGACTCCTGGTGGGACAACAAGTGAAATGGGATCGAAGGCGATTGGTGAGTCAGCTGTAACTCCAAAAAAGGTGGGGAAGGTCCAGAGGAAGTATGCCCAGCCTGTTGTGAGTGTCACGGCGGAGAAGTGCGCCATCTTTTCCGGCGGTCCAGACACAACCGCCAGCACCGTCGTCACTGGTCCAGAGACCACCGCCAGAGTCACAGCCCAGGAGGGCACAAGTATCGTCACTGGTCCAGAGACCACCGCCAGAGTCACAGCCCAGGAGGGCCCAAGTATCGTCACTGGTCCAGAGACCACCGCCAGAGTCACAGCCCAGGAGGGCCCAAGTATCGTCACTGGTCCAGAGACCACCGCCAGAGTCACAGCCCAGGAGGGCACAAGTATCGTCACTGGTCCAGAGACCACCGCCAGAGTCACAGCCCAGGAGGGCCCAAGTATCGTCACTGGTCCAGAGACCACCGCCAGAGTCACAGCCCAGGAGGGCCCAAGTATCGTCACTGGTCCAGAGACCACCGCCAGAGTCACAGCCCAGGAGGGCACAAGTATCGTCACTGGTCCAGAGACCACCGCCAGAGTCACAGCCCAGGAGGGCACAAGTATCGTCACTGGTCCAGAGACCACTGCCAGAGTCACAGCCCAGGAGGGGACAGGATGCCACAGCCCCGCTGGCCAATGATGGAACGTCATGCCACACACCAGTGTCCAGTGTGAAGATCGTCATGCCACACACCAATGCCCAGTGTAGAGATCGTCATGCCACACACCAATGTCAGTATCAGGACCGCCATGTCAAAGCACCGCTGAACAGGGCAAAGACCGCCATGGCAAAGCACTGCTGAACAGTCCGGAACCTCAAGGCAAAGCACCGCTGAACAGGGCAAAGACCGCCATGGCAAAGCACCGCTGAACAGTCATGAATCTCAATGGTAAAGCACCGCTGAACAGGGCAAAGACCGCCATGGCAAAGCACCGCTGAACAGGGCAAAGACCGCCATGTCAAAGCACCGCTGAACAGGGCAAAGACCGCCATGGCAAAGCACCGCTGAACAGTCCTGAACCTCAATGGCAAAGCACCGCTGAACAGGGCAAAGACCGCCATGGCAAAGCACCGCTGAACAGTCCTGAACCTCAATGGCAAAGCACCGCTGAACAGGGCAAAGACCGCCATGGCAAAGCACCGCTGAACAGTCCTGAACCTCAATGTCAAAGCACCGCTGAACAGGGCAAAGACCGCCATGGCAAAGCACCGCTGAACAGTCCTGAACCTCAATGGCAAAGCACCGCTGAACAGGGCAAAGACCACCATGTCAAAGCACCGCTGAACAGGGCAAAGACCGCCATGGTAAAGCACCGCTGAACAGGGCATGCACTGTGTAGGAATGAATGGACCGCCACATCAGGCATCCTTATCCCATGTGCAGCTGGAACAGTGACAGGACAGGAACTTTCACGGGGAGACGCATCCAGTCTGGGCACCAGTCCCCCTCCAGAACAAGTGGAGACCTGCATCTACTTGAGAGACTGTGGCTTTGCACTCCCCAGGATGGCACAGTGGGCAAGCCACCCACTGTAGAGATTTGAGAGACTGTGGCTTTGCACTCCCCAGGATGGCACAGTGGGCAGGCCACCCACTGTAGAGACTTGAGAGACTGTGGCTTTGCACTCCCCAGGATGGCATAGTGGGCAAGCCACCCACTGTAGAGACTTGAGAGACTGTGGCTTTGCACTCCCCAGGATGGCACAGTGGGCAACCCACCCACAGTATAGACTTGAGAGACTGTGGCTTTGCACTCCCCCGGATGGCACAGTGGGCAAGCCACCCACTGTAGAGACTTGAGAGACTGTGGCTTTGCACTCCCCAGGATGGCACAGTGGGCAAGCCACCCACTGTAGAGACTTGAGAGACTGTGGCTTTGCACTCCCCAGGATGGCACAGTGGGCAACCCACCCACAGTATAGACTTGAGAGACTGTGGCTTTGCACTCCCCAGGATTGCACAGTGGGCAATGCATTTTTGGACTGTTGGTGCACGGACATTGTTGTGTACATATCTGCACTACTTCTTGTATTGTATATATAATTATGAGTGATTTAGACATATATATCTGTATATTTTTGTATGACATGTATATTGGCACATTACAATGTTTGACCGAAATTCGCTTTGTCTTTGGATTCTTCCGGGGGGATTGTGGGTTGTTAATGTGATATTTTTGACTGCATTGGTGTGTATGTTGTAATATGCGAGGGTGGGGGTGGGGGTGTTTGGTGGGTGTCCCCCTAACTTTTGCCTCCCCGTGTCGTAGGTGCAGTACTCACCGGTATCTTCTGCGCCTACTTCGCTGTTGGACGTAAAGGAGCAGAAAGACAAGGGCAGGTAGTATTTGGAGTTTGGGGTCCATGGAGTCGTTGTACCTCGTGGGATATGTTAAGGTGAGCGTTTTCCCATAGCACAAGCTGTTTCCGCCGTGTTTTTATCCACAGTGAATCCACCCCGGAAAAGGTGGCGGATTGGCGGGTTGTAATAGTGTGGGCGGTACATTGTCTCCCGCCTGTCTGTTGGCGGTGACCGCCGTGCTGCTTGTCTGTACCGCCGTGGCGGGCGGTGTTTTAAAGTGGCTGTCTTTGTTGCCGGTTTCCGCCAGGGTCATAATTCCCTTTTTTTGTCCGTCGGCCTGTTTGCGGTATTACCGCACCTTTTACACCGTCCGCCAGGGTCGTAATGACCACCTTAGTGTTCTGAGATCTAATATGGGTCTTAGAGTTTTGTCCTTTTTGGGTATGAGAAAGTACAGGGAGTAAACCCCTGTTCCTTTCTGATGATTGTGTACTAGTTCTATTGCATCTTTTTGTAACAACGCTTGGACCTCTAGCTGTAATAGATCCATGTATTGTTTGGACATGTTGTGTGTTTTTGGAGGCACATTTGGTGGTAATTGTAGGAATTCTATGCAATAACCATGTTGGATGATGGCTAGGACCCACGAGTCTGTTGTTATTTCCTCCCAATTTTGGTAAAAAACTGTTAGTCTCCCCCCCACTGGTGTTATGTGTTGGGGATTTGTGACACTGAAGTCACTGTTTGTTTTGAGGGGTCTTTGGACTTTGGAACTTCCCTCTAGTTTTAGGGAACTGTCCACCCCTGTATTGTCCCCGAAAGTCTCCTCTCTGATACTGGCTCTGGTATGTGGGCCTGGTTTGTGAGGTTCAGGGTTCTGTGGTTTGGCCCCGAAACCCCCCTCTAAATTGTGTCTTCCTAAAAGTGCCTCTGCTCTGTGGGGAGTAGAGTGCGCCCATTGCCTTGGCCGTTTCTGTATCCTTTTTCAGCTTCTCAATAGCTGTGTCCACTTCCGGGCCAAACAACTGCTGTCCATTAAAAGGCATATTAAGCACAGCCTGTTGGATTTCGGGCTTGAATCCTGAGGTGCGTAGCCATGCGTGTCTCTGAATTGTGACCGCTGTATTTACAGTTCTTGCAGCTGTGTCTGCTGCGTCCATTGCCGATCGTATCTGGTTATTCGAGATACTTTGGCCCTCTTCCACCACTTGTTGTGCACGCTTTTGGAATTCTTTGGGCAGATGATCAATAAAGTGCTGCATTTCATCCCAGTGGGCTCTGTCATATCTTGACAGCAAATCCTGTGAATTGGCAATGCGCCATTGATTGGCTGCTTGTGCTGCCACTCTTTTCCCCGCTGCGTCGAACTTGCAACTTTCTTTGTCGGTGGTGGTGCATCTCCGGAGGTGTGTGAATTCGCCCTTTTACGTGCTGCGCCTACTACCACTGAGTCAGATGTCAGTTGCCGCGTGATATACATAGGGTCTGTTGGGGGAGGCTTGTACTTTTTCTCCATCCTAGGAGTGATGGCCCTGCCTTTTACGGGTTCTTGAAATACTTGCTTTGCGTGTTTCAACATTCCCAGTAACATCGGAAGACTCTGGTACTGACTATGTGTGGACGACAGAGTATTAAATAAAAAGTCATCTTCAATCGGTTCAGCGTGCAATGTCACGTTGTGAAAAGCAGCTGCTCTGGACACCACCTGTGTGTAAGCAGTACTGTCTTCAGGTGGTGATGGTCTTGCTGGGTAACATTCGGGACTAATATCTGACACAGGCGCATCATAAAGATCCCATGCATCTGGGTCATCTTGGCTCATGCCTGAGTGCGTTGGAGACTGCATCATAGGTGGGCTAGCAATTGGTGATGGTTGCGGTGAGCGTTGTGGTGATGGTGGCGGAGTTACTTGTTTTGCCACCTTTGCCTGTGGTTGTTTATCTTTATCTTGGAAAGCAAGTTTCCTTTTCATCCTTATAGGAGGGAGAGTTCTTATCTTCCCCGTCTCCTTTTGGATATGGAGCCTTCTCTGTGTATAATCTGGCTCCCCTGCTTCTAGCTCTTGTCCGAATTTATGTCTTTGCATTTGTGTGGAAAGCCCTTGTTCCTCTGTGTAGGAACTTGTCTTTGGCTCCGAAACCGGATGTTTCGGTATCGAATACTTTTCAACAGTCTTTTTCGGCTCCGAAGCCACTTTTTTGAGTTTCGGTGTTCCGATCTCTCGGTGCCGACTCATCTCGGTGCCGGTATCCCGATGTCGAGATTGTTCTGAACCAGTGTCTCGGGCCGAGTCTGTTCTGTGCCGGTATCTCGACCGGAGTCGGATGACTTCGACACATGTGTGCCCTTTTTCAGTGCCGATGGACGGTCACCGATTTTTTGGGTTAAGCCATGGCCTGACGGCGGTGGCGTCCCCTGGGCTTTGATGATTTTTACGTGAGTTTTGGCCGGGGCTGTTTTACTCACGGTTTTCGGCATCTGTTCTGTTTCGGCCTCGTCCGAGTCCGAGTCAGCAATGGAGAAGGTTTCTTCTTCCTCCAAGTCGTGGTGTTCTGACGGCGCCGACGCCATTTGAAGCCTTTTTGCTCTCCGGTTCCTCAGCGTTTTCCTCGACCGAAACGCTCGACAGGCCTCACAGGTATCCTCTTTGTGTTCGGGAGACAAACACAAATTACAGACCAAATGTTGATCTGTGTAAGGATACTTGTTCTGGCATTCGGGGCAAAAGCGGAATGGGGTCCGTTCCATTAGTCTTGTAGACGCACGTGGTTGGGCCGACCAGGCCCGCCGGGGAATCGAAACCCCGAAGGGCCACCGGAGCTCTTCAAAATTCAGTGTCGATCTGGGTTAACTAAACCGATACCGAACGCAAACAATACCGTAGAATTTTCTAATATCTAACTAACTTTCCGAACCGAAACACGGAGCAAAGAGGAACACGTCCGAACCCGATGGCGGAAAGAAAACAATCTAAGATGGAGTCGACGCCCATGCGCAATGGAGCCGAAATGGGAGGAGTCCCTCGATCTTGTGACTCGAAAAGACTTCTTCGAAGAAAAACAACTTGTAACACTCCGAGCCCAACACTAGATGGCGGGATATGCACAGCATGTGTATCTGCAGCTACACATGCCATGGAACATAAAGATATAGTGAGATCAAAATCTGCCTCCATGTCAGGCTGCCGCCCTAAACAAATGCACATAACCACCAGAAAGGCAGGCTCTTTAGTGACCAATGACACACACCACACTCTGGTTGAATCTCAAGAAAACACAATGCAAACAACAAATGCTGTGTTTGTTGAATAAGGGTGCATTATGTTCCATTGAGGAACAGTTATAGTGTAGGATGAGCAGACAAATAAAAATATAAGACTCTTCTTATTTGGGTGAAGGGGGACAATAAACTACTGTGGAGAGACATATTGTATTGCACCCATTGACAAATATTCTTGGGTTGCTATAGATATTCTTTCTCGTAATTAAATCACTAAAGGCCATATGTCCAAAAATTAGGTTTTGTCAGAGCGACTTGCAAATTGCGAGTCGCAAAACCTGATGTACAGCAGTGTCAATGACACTGTTTGCGATTCGCAATGGGGTCGCAAATGACCTACAGCATGAATATTGAAGGGATAGGTCGCAATTTGTGAACCCATTGGGAATGGCCGCCTTCACAGGGATGGTGGCCTGCTGGAGACACCAGACCGCCATGTCTATGACTGCTTTTAAATAAAGCAGTTGTTTTTTTTTTTTTAAATGCAGCCCGTTTCCTTCCTCCGTAGGACCACTGCCTACTCGGAAAAAGTATTTTCTCTACTATTCACAAATGGGGACCCCTTCCCGTTTGCCAATGGGTTAGCACCTGTTTGAAACTGGGGCTAACTGCGATTGATTTGTGACCGCATTCGCAGTCACAAAACAATCATACATACGATCTGGATTCGGTATTAGAAAGGGACGCCCTTGTCACGCCCCGTCCTAATACTGAATCGCAAAACCCAAACTACAATTCAGCAACAAGTTACCGAATCGCAGTTTGAGCTTTGTACATCCCAAATACCAGTTTTCAAGTCGTAAACGGGCCAATTCGCCGTTTGCGACTTGAAAACTGCTTCGTACATCTGGCCCTAAATTATTGTAGTGGAATGCAATTTCAGAAAACATGTTTTGATTGGCTTATGTAATTTGGAACCAGACCATAGACTATCCCATAATTTCAATGTAAAGTGGTGTGAGTTCCATATAGAGCTTTGAGGCTGGGAACAGCACAGAACTTGAAAATCACACAATAGTAACACAAAACGGATGAACCAGCGACCACCTTCATAATGGAAAGGAAGTTTATCAGCCATAATTTAGAAGTTTAAGAATCAATTTTCATAACATCTTACACCAATAACATATCAGACGTATGCCATGACATGAAAAATACTGAGACTGATCTACACTCTTCTACAGACATGAAGAGAGAGAGAGACAATATAACAAGATCATGAAAAGCGACTTCTTTAAACAAATCTACTCTAAGACAACAGAGACCATTGTTCACAGGTGTCTCACTCATTGACCTTTCTTGCTATTATGCTTTGCACAGGTTGCAGATATTGACATGTTTGCTGAATTGCACATTGAGGACGTTATGCCTATAGGGCCAGAGCTGCTGACTTTGGAACTGGTGAACCAGTTTCGAATCATGGGCTTGGCTCAACTTATTGTGCTAGGCAGCCCACATATTCTTCCTGTGCGTGCAAAACTTTGTAATGTAATCCGGTGCTCATGTGAAGTGCTCTAATGCCATCGGGCCAAGCTTGCGCAATATAAAAATGACAAAATAGAAATAAAGATAATTTGTCCTGGCACTTACAGCCTTCGTATTTCCTAGTCGGGATGATTCCCCCATTTAAGACAAATAGCTGATTTATTACTACCACTCAATGTGATCATTGTTCAACTTACAAAGGAGTGATTTTAGTATATGGAAACCGTTCCATCCAAAGATCAGCCATTCTTTAAAAGTACATTATGATACACTGATATTAGTAAAAAAGAATCTGCCTTTGATGATTTTGTGTTAATACTTGTGCGTGTTTAATTTGAAAATAAATATCTCTAAATCTAAAACTGGACATGATTCCGTTTATTTTCTCACCAATCTCTGAATAACAGTACAAAATAGTAGACACAGATATTAATTTTATTGTGCACTACCATGTTTTCCCATATCTTTCACAATATAGAAAGATACGTATACTCAGCTCAGCATCCAATTCAGTGTGAAGTTAACTACAATTTTAGTTTTAACTGGGGAGAGAGGGGAGAGGCTTGAGGAGGTTAGGTCAAAGTCACACAACATACCAAGCAAAGTGAAGGTTTCTGGGGCACATTTTGTCTTCATTTTGTAAAGTATCTGCATAGTTCAATAGTGAAAAGCCTGGGATTACTTTTGGATTTATAGAGCTGGAAATGGGAAGCAATGGTGTCTCACTGACATGCCTGAGGTACCCGTCAACCAACTCGGCCATAAACTATAATATATAATCAATCTCACCTCTGATTGTTTCAAGAACTACAATTGATGACTGTGTCAGATCTAGTCTCCAATTCAATTTTTGTGACTGACCACAGCAAATCTGTGAATACGTTTTCACGCTTTTGCACACCTTTTTTTCTTTCAATATTCCTTACAACGCAAATATATAGAAATAAGAATTTCTCTGGTGGGGATCTACAAAAATGTGATGTTCCCCATAGGGTTTTCTCTATAAAGGTTCTGGTGTTAACAAGAAGGAATTGGCATTCTCTCTGGTACCACTAATATGTTACAGAAACCGAATCATGCGTTTGCTTAGTTTATGCTTTCCAACAAATGGGACATCTCAGTCCACCAAGGCATAGAAGAAATAAAGAACAAACAACAAAGTGAAGGAGTGAATGCTTGCATTAGAATCAGCCACCCACGATTTCTTTAAGCTGCATTCCAGTCCATTGTCTTTCTCTCATTGGACAATTTAGACAGAGCAACGATATTCAAGTGAGGCATGGTTCTGCCTACAGGAACCCACCAGTATGAACAGCCAGACCACGCCCCACCCAGACAGGAACACAAGCAACCCCAAACTGGTTTTGACCAACAGAGATCTCATGAGTGAAGTATAGCCTGATTCCTGTGTCACAGGGAGAACGGGACCAAAGTCTCAGCATACCTGTCACACTTGACATGTCATCTGAAACAAACAACAAACTGATGGCAGGAATGCTTGAATTAAGCTCAGCCCCTGGTGATCACTCTGAACTGCATTCCATTTCACATACTATGTACATGGTAATGAAGAAATACACTGCAGTTACATCTTTTGAATGTTTTGTAATGAAACATGGAAACTCAGTGAATGTATTTCTAATTTATCTATTCATTACTGCATGTCTGAATCCACCGTTCATTATAGTAATTATATACTCATGATTTAAAAGACCAACTTCCTTCATATCAATCATGTAAATCTGAGGTTTTGTCATTTCCTGGTGCTTCAAATAAAAAAGTGGCGCAGTTTCTCAATTTAGAGATATTCAGTTTCTGAATTTTAGAAGAGCATAGTCAGAGTTGTCCAAACATCAAACCCATTCATCCCACACACCCACTCCCCTCTGCACCTTACCTGTCATTGCCACAGCAAGATGCATGCAAGAGGGCAACAGATGCTTTGCCGAAGCTACACCCCACCTGCAGATCTACAAGCCCCCCATGAATACCTGCATGCGCCCACCATCATGCTCTTTAGAGCTAAAATAAAGACACTAATTTTGACAGAGATTAATGGGTCTTGTAACTGATATCAACCACACAAATTAATCCTCAATGCTCACACCACAAGAATATCCTTATCTTAAAACGTCATCACCACTATTCAGAAAAGAACAAGAACACAACACCCCATTATATGTCTTCAATTGGCCAAGAGCAATTGCTCTTTACTTTGCCCCATTATGAGCGAGCTATGAAAATGCCTGCTCATGAAAATGCTCTATTCACAATGTCAAGGCAACTGCCGTCATTGCAACTGTAACAGCCCTAGTGCTTGATCTTGTAAATATTATGGTCTCTAGGTCATGACCAGAAGCACCATTGAAACCACACACCCCTTGCCCCTGTGCCATCCAATTTCCCTCTCTCAGCTCTGAAGTACCTTAAAACAAACTTGTTTTGCAGTGTGAGCAATATACAAAAGCAAACATAACCGTTGGTCAAACGTGACCTGAATATCACTCACAGATGTTAACAGCAGGTGTTCAAATTTTAGCCAACTAAGACTCCCAAACCATGTAAAACATAAAAATGCCCATAGGAGTTTAACACCAGAATTAGAAGGTCTTCAGATTCCACTTGGATGCAACCATCCACATAAGATCTCCACCACGATTCTAACGCGACCAGATGGCCTCATATTCAATGCTTTGAACTCAAAGAACCCTTATTTAGGAGCATCTCTAATCTTAGTCGGCAAAGCTTGCTACAAAACGTGAAAGTTGGCGGATGGCCCAGAAGTGGCTGGAAAGGGTACATAGAGGTCATTTGTGGTCAAGACAAGAGTACCAGCCCAAACCATTCCACACAAGTTTCCTCTTCACCCTTCAGGGCAAGTAGGATCCAAGACTTAAAAAGGAGAGGTATGTCCTTTCTTTGGCCTGGCCTGAAAATAATACATTTAGGGGGTCATTCCTACCCTGGCGGTCCGAGACCGCCAGGGTAGGGGACAGAGGAAGCACCGCCAACAGGCTGGCGGTGCTTCTGGGGCTATTCTGACTGCGGCGGTAAAGCCGCGGTCAGAAAAGGGAAGCCGGCGGTTTCCCGCCGGTTTCCCGCTGCCCCTGTGAATCCTCCACGGCGGCGCTGCAAGCAGCGCAGCCATGGGGATTCCGACCCCCTTTCCGCCAGCCTGGTTCTGGCGGTTTTCACCGCCAGAACCAGGCTGGCAGGAACGGGTGTCGTGGGGCCCCTACAGTGCCCATGCCACTGGCATGGGCACTGCAGGGGCCCCCTAACAGGGCCCCACATTGATTTTCAGTGTCTGCTTGGTAGACACTGAAAATCACGACGGGTGCAACTGCACCCGTCGCACACCAGCAACTCCGCCGGCTCCATTCGGAGCCGGCTTCCTCGTTGCTGGTGCTTTCCCGCTGGGCGGGCGGGCGGCCTTTTGGCGGTCGCCCGCCAGCCCAGCGGGAAAGTCAGAATGACCGCCGCGGTCTTTTGACCGCAGTACGGTCTTCTGGCGGTTCCCGCTTGGCAGGCGGCGACCGCCGCCCGCCAAAGTAGGAATGAGGGCCTTAATCTTTTTTTAATGTGGAATATTGGTAATGTAACGTGTTCACTAGCTATGTATCACCATTTGTAAAAAGAAGAAAACAACCTTTCCACTCATTTTCTGACACTTTACAGGTATGTCAGTGGACTCCTAAGATGTGTAAAACATTTGAAGAATCACCTTACTTTAATCGTGGTTCAGCCACTAAATTAACACAATTTATACTCCTTAGTCAAAGGTTAGATTAGGGTTTTTCCACACAGGCTCTTTTGTTTCTTGTTTTTTCACAATTGTTTATATATTTAGCCCACGTGTAGCTTAAGATGTTAGGGTATTATTTTCTCTCTAAACCTTCAACTTTTTTATTCATCATTTTACTTAACTTTTTTGTGCTCTATACTTAATAATGATTTCTTCAGTTTTGTGAACATTGATTGGACATTGTATTCTGTTAATTGTCTTCAAATTTCTGAGGCTTTTTCTTTGTAGTCCTTAACAGTTCCTGACAGAACGCTTTGATCTCAGACCATAATACTAAGGCAATAGCTCCAGGTGGATTTCCAAACTTGCTTTTCTGAGTGTATCTAGTCCTGGAATTATCGGGTCTCCAAACTCCTGACGTGGTGTTTCCAGGCCCGGAGACACCAGACATTTTCTCTGCTACAAGGGCTTGAGGCAGCAGAATAGACTCAATTCCTGCAGTGGCACAGTGGGGAAGCAGACAATGCCAGGACTCTCTGCTCTCCCACTGAATGCACCCCAATTGCTGTGACACTTTCTGCTAGCTCTCAGCAGGCAAAGAACTCCAGTAGCTTTCTCTCTGGAAGAGGGTTTGTCGAAATGAAGATTACAACTACCTAGTAGGGTAAAGTTGGCTAATTGCATTGTAAGGTGAGCCTGCGCAGAATCTGGAGATTTAACAAATTTGCCAGCATAGCCTAGAAGGCAGTAAATCAAAACGTGTAAGACACAGCTGCGCTGAGACTAAGAGGTGAAATCCCAGACTCTTATGCCCGTATTTATACTCCGTTTGCGCCGAATTAGCGTCGTTTTTTTCGACGCAAATTCGGCGCAAAACTAACGCCATATTTATACTTTGGCGTTAGACGCGTCTAGCGCCAAAGTATGGGCAAATAGCGTCATTTTTTTGCGTGAACGCCTTCCTTGCGTTAATGAGATGCAAGGAAGGCGTTCCCGTCTAAAAAAATGACGGCGACGCAAATGCGTCGTATTTATACTCCCGGGCAAAAATCACGCCCGGGAGTGGTCGGGTCAAAAAAACCTGCATTTGCGCCACTTTTTAACGCCTGGGTCAGGGTAGGCGTTAAGGGTCCTGTGGGCTCAAAATGAGCCCACAGGTGCCCTCCCATGCCCCCAGGGACCCCCCTGCCACCCTTGCCCACCCCAGGAGGACACCCAAGGATGGAGGGACCCATCCCAGGGACATTCAGGTAAGTTCAGGTAAGTATAATTTTTTATTTTTTTTAATTTTTTTGGGTGGCATAGGGGGGCCTTATTTGTGCCCCCATACATGCCACTATGCCCAATGACCATGCCCAGGGGACATAAGTCCCCTGGGCATGGCCATTGGGCAAGGGGGCATGACTCCTGTCTTTACTAAGACAGGAGTCATTTAAATGGCGTCTGGGCGTCGAAAAAAATGGCGCAAATCGGGTTGAGGCGATTTTTTTGCCTCAACCTGACTTGCCCCATTTTAAGACGCCCTAACGCCATTTTCCCCCTATGCCGGCGCTGCCTGGTCTACGTGTTTTTTTTCCACGCACACCAGGCAGCGCCGGTCTGCTAGCGCCGGCTAACGCCATTCCATAAATACGGCGCCCGCATGGCGCTTCAGAATGGCGTTAGACGGCGCAAAATTTTTTGCCGCTAAACTGCGTTAGCGCAGTTTAGCGTCAAAAAGTATAAATATGGGCCTTAGCTTCCAGGAGCTCAAGTAGGTCAAAGGTGGAACCTTTTAATGTCCGCTCAAAAGCAAATGCAACCCCAAACTTCTTGTGAGTCCTTTCTAAATGTATCACAGAGTAACCTTCAGGGATCACAAAAGAAATATCTGCAATAGCTAGTGCTTAATTTGTTAAAAAATAAGGGCCAAGACCCTCGTCAGAAGGCCACAACAGCATGCACCACCCATTGTCACTGCCAGTGACAATGACAACACAACTACTATCCATCACACTCCTTCATGTTTGACAATCCAGGCTATTCTAGGCCCCCAAAGCTATAAGAATGGCCTGGGCAGCATGTATTCATTATTCAAATGTATGTTGAACTAATAAACAATTGTTGTTGGGCTTGTCTCTAAATTAGACAAACAGTGCCACCATGTTGTAGACTGTCATAAGTGCCGGTGCCGACAAATAAACTACCGGCTCAAATTAAGCACTGAGGATAGTTGAGACACAAAGTCAGGTCTCAGTTTTAAAAAGTGCTTCCAGTTCTAGGTGCCTCCAAAGATCAAAAATATTCACTGCATGCGTATACAAAGAACAGATATTAATTAGCATAGCTGATATCTTTCTTACCTGACCAGTTCTCACTCCTACCTCCACCACCCGATTGAGACATCCCTCTGCTGCTTGCCTTGCATGTCTCTCTACTGGGAGCTCAGTGTGACAATGAAAGTCTGCAACCTAACCCAGGCTAGTCCCACCTTTAGCTTCACAGGGCAATGCAATAGCAGTCTGAGTGCTCCCAGCTCCTGCGACGAATACCTAATGCAATGTGACCAGGCTATACTTCCTTGGGCAGCATGGCTGGCACTGGCCATGGCATGGGCACAGATGCTGCATGCCAGTGGTGCACCCGCTGTATGCATCCACCTATGGCGCTCCTCAAATAAGGAGTATTCATCTGACTCCCCGGCCGACTAGGGCATAGCCTGCCCAAAATGTCACTTCTAGTCGGCCACAAGGAGTGAAAATGGCCCCTGGCTCTCTAGTGCTTCTATGTCCTAGAGCAATTTAGGACTACTGTTGCAATGGAGATGCCCCCGAGATCCCTGGGTCCTACAAACCCCACTAGAAAACTCCCTTGATCACCTGCCCCCTAAAACAAAAAAGGCCTGTGGAGGAGCAATTGCTCTCAAAATTACTACTTGCGACCAGAGATATAGGCAAGAGTTATTTATGATTTCATACTTCCTCTATACATTTTTGTGCACTAACCCCAAATTTCTTAAAGAGCTTCCAAACTCTGTACATCACTCCGAAAGTAGAAAAACTAATGTACTTAGAAAATAAAAAACATACCTAGAGGTAAACTTCGTTCAAAGCATGATATTGTTGACTTTGTTGAATATAAAATGCTTCCGCTAATTACATGTGCTTATATTTTCCACGTGGAAAAATAGAGAACAAGACACTTTTTTGAATCTCTGTTAATATTTTAATAGCCTTAAACATATGATTTAGTTTTTAATTTAAGGATGTGATTATGAATCTAGAACTTACAAGTCCATTTTTACTGCAGCCTGCATGCATAGGCAGGCACGTTTAGCTGTCTCAGGTGTCAGAAAATGAATGACAAAGACCCTGTCCAATAATTATGGTTGTTCCAACCTGCATGTAAGCTGTTCATACCCATGAAATGTCACAACATGGGCTCTGGAAGTCATACTGATGCAGAGTGGGTAATTTAAAACAAGGACATTTTAGGATAGTCATACTGATGCAGAGTGGGTGATTTAAGACAATGACATTTTAGGACACAACTGCACATATTACTTTATCAAACAGCCTGAAGCAGATTGAGAAGCATTGATTGCATGGGTTAACAAGCACCTGCATTTTCTGTGACAAGAAATACATATTGGTCTAAAGAATACTGCAATTCAGTGAAATATGGTTGTAATATTATGGATCTTAAGTAGAGCATACATGCTGGGGCCAGCACACAATAGACATTACACTAGATGCTACACAATGTACTAACTTTTTCCATAGTGTTTGGTCACAGCCCTTCAAATAATGACCAACTGATGTAGTACACTTCCAACACTCTCAAAATACCATCTGAATTCAGGAATTAACATTTCATGGCCAAGCCAAAGCATTACCTGCACGATGCACTGTTTCTGATGGACCTTTGCAGTTCTCAATCGCATGAGATTTGATGGCAGTCTGTACTTGGACCCCGTGCACAGGGTGGGTCACAGCAAATTGTGACTCATGAATGACGCCAGGGTCCTAGGCAAAAAGCAACAGGCCTTTTAAAATGTTGAAAAAGTCAGCATGTGAAAGGATGTGCTTTCGCGTTCTTGAAATCAAGATATATAGTCCTTAGGTGGCCTCTGTGTGCTTTGTCTAAATATTTATAGGGTTGTACCTGTGGTCACTAGTAGTAGCAAATCTCATTAACAGAACATTGCCATTTTGTAAGACGGTACGACATTAGAGATGGAAATTATATTTATGAGCCATGTGCAGATTTCCTCTCAAACTTCATTTAAATGTAATGGAAATGACACTATAGGAAGGTATTAATCTGCTTAACATTTTTAAATTCATCATCGAGAGGATTTTTTAATCTTACATATGCTCAGCAGAGTTACTGGCAAAAACTGTGTATTTTCTTTATTTCATCCTTTCAACATCAAATGGTAAGCAGCAAAAATTGGATCAGACTTCAAAGACGGCTGTGCTGCGAGTCACAGAGCAGCCCCTCCATTTCACATATTGAATTCGAGCAGGATATCAAAGTGCTACCAAAGAACCTCAGGTCCTTACTGAAAAAAAGAGGCTCTAACATCTGCAGAAAGTCAAGTGCGCAGACAAATCACCTCAGGGAGCAGCTCGCGTTTACTCTGAGCAGCAAATCTCCAGCCTTTTATTGTCTGCCCCCCAACCCCCCGTACCTCCCTGTCTTTCTGCAGCATTAAAATCCTGAGCAAGCAGGCATTTGTCTAAGCGACTACAAAACATCAGTCCTGGTTTCATGTTCTCATGGCTGCTCCAAGCGACCATGAACTCATTTGAGAACTGTGAACTGAGGAATTTGGCAGCAGAAAGCAATGTTACTTTAGAACCAAACATTAACAGTACCTGTTCTCTTCCGGCGTTGACACACTCTAGAGCTGCCGGGGTCCTGTCGGGCTTTTCCTGGCTACTAAAGAAAACGCAGGGTTATATCAAGGGTATCATTTGGCCTTGCAGCAAGTGATCAAACATGTCATCTGATTACTCTATTTCATCCAGGGGAAACCGCCTTTTAACTAGCGAGTGAATATCTGTGTAACAATGCAGCTGAGTGTTCAATAAATAAATGTTTTGTGCGTTAGTGAACTATCCTTGTGTTGCGATACCGCAGAAAGCAAGGAAAGGATTCTAGCTAACCAAGAGACCTACTGAAGCTTCATTTCAGTATTTAGAGAGGTGTTTAAACAGCCTAGCGAGGAATGCTTATATAAAATCGACTACTGATATTGCATGGATTATAAGAGCAGGTGTAATGATCCCGGAATAAATGGATCATTAAATATGGACAATAGCAAATGTTTTTTTCATGTCTTCATTTGCATTATATTTTTGAGGCTTTCAATGTTTTAGCCAGAATTCAGTAAGCAGGGGCCTACTCACAAACTGCACTTTCATGGGCATTGACTAACCAAAATGCCAGGGAAGCGGAAGCAACATCATACACTCTTTGACCTTAATGATGGCAAAGGAAGTGGTGTCACATGACCTTAACTCTCATGACATCACAATAACTGTACTCACTCTTACCCTAACTCACTCATTCTCACTCTCTTGCTCACTCTTATTCTGACCCACCTATACATTCTCACTTACTCACCTTCACACACATGCACTATTCCACATGCTAACATACATGCTCACACATACACTCTCTCAGCCAAATTCTCATACACCCATATGCACGCATATAATATATATTGAAAAGTAATTTAACTCACTTACTTAAGATGTCAGTGGAGGTTCCAATCAAGATCCTGTTGTTCCACTTTTTTATTGCATTAATAGTGAACAATAGATTATTAATCACTATTAATGTAATAAAAATAAAATAAAAAAAAGAAGGCTGGGGCCTGACACTGGTAATGCGAGCTGCCTTTGTGTTCTTGGCACTAATTTTGCCACCTCTGAGGCCAGGGCTCACAAAGGCAGTGCCAGGGCTCACAAACAGCAAGCTAGCGGTTGCAGCTGTGACCGCTAGTGACCCCTAAATGACGTCCATGTGCACTTTGTAGTATATTTTGTGGTACTTGAATGCTTCTCACAAATTACATATAGACTTACGTCTCCTCTTGTCCTATATTTCTGCTATGCAGAGATCTCCATCCGACTGCAAAGTATCCACAAATGTAAGTAGTAGTCAATTTGGAAGGGACTAGAAGAAGTGGCTTGAAAACAGAGATGTTTTACAAATAAAATGGAGGGGTTTAGGTAGGAGTAAAGAGGGGTTAAAGGAGGGTTAGAAGGTGATTATGGAGGGACATTCACTCACCCACCTTTGAGTAAGCCCACTTTTATTCACAGACTGTACTTCTATAGTTACTATTGTGAAAAATGACCCAAAACTGTTGTAACATACTCCTGCTCAGAGCTGGAGTAAGTCCAGCACTACTCAAGGCCATCACAGGCACCGCAACACCCTCCCATGGAAAATATCAGTGTGGGGCTTAAAATAAAACCCCAAAGGAAATAATGATGAATTAAATTCAATCATTTAAAATAGTTTAAAATATAAAGTTTTAATTAATTTAAAAGATCTAAATTTAGCATATTTTAATCACTTTTTTTAAATTGAAGAATTAAGATAACTTTAATTTTTATTAAAATAGGAATAAATTATTTGTAATTAATTTTACACATTGACTATTAATTATTAACAAAAGAATATATATTTGCTTATACTAGGTGGGATTTGTTTAACATGTAAATTTAAAAATAATTTTAATGTAATAATAGTCAAAATAATTACATTTTAATTTTACAATGAAATATTAATGCTGTAGCAGTACATACATGAACTGATTTACATTTATATTTAATATAAAAATATTTTAAATCATTTATTTCGAGCAAAGTAAACTATGTAAAATGAAAAAAAGGTACACAATTATTAATTGATTTTAAAATTAAAGTAATATGTTGAATATATTAAATTAAATTATCATTCTTTGTTTCTAAAGCTTAAATTATAAAAAAAACCACCTTAGGTGAAAAATATATTGTTTTTTATCATTTATTTTTATGTATTAACAACAATTTAAAAATATGTACAGATTAATTAGAATGAATTAAAATTATTGATTATGTTTCAATTCAAATTAATGCAACATTAATTTTTAAATTAAAAAATGTGATATATAAGGTAAAAGAAGCCAACACAAAATAATTTTTATTTTTATTTTTAGATAATTGCCTTAACATTACAATATATTTATTTATATACATATATATATATTTTAAATCTCTTTATTATTTGAAATACAACAACATATACAATCGACAACTGAGTCGCTACTTGCGGTCCATAATAATCGGATCAATTTACAATAAGGAAAAAGACAAAGGGAGAAGTCTCTGGCGGAAGGGGGGGAGGCCACAGGGGTTTTCATATCTCAGTATTATTATTAACAAGCGATGTAGACCTTCCATTAACACAATCAAATCACAATAGGAATCAAGCAATCATATTTATTTATATTTTTAAATAAATTAATACATTTAATATTTCCCACAGGGTTCTATTCAGGTATTGGTGGAATGCATAGAATTGGTGGAATTTGCAGAGTTCTTGGCGAATTCAGCCAATCGCTGATTGGCAAAAACAAAATTCCCACGAGGCTTCAGAAATGCGAGCGCAAGTGAAATTTACGTCCCATAATGCGACTTTCTAACCCAGGCGGTCGCAGGTGATCGCAAATTGTCACGGTCGGAAGTCTGGTTATCTGATAGATTTGCTGCCCTTCAAGTAGCATTTATACTCGAGTGAGAGCAATATCAACTTGAATGGCCACGCACTCTTGCACACCGCATTGCGCCATTTGCACAGATTGTTCTATGCTGCTCTTGTACTGGCACTAAATGGCAGCACAAGCAGTGCAACATGCATATTTTCTGCCTGTTAGCTGAACTCCACCGAATTTTGAGGAGTACGCCATGGTCCAAGCAAACTGCTCGTTCATGCCACATGTGCCTTTGTTGAAGTGCTGAGTCGACGGTTGGCATATGTGAAGTCAAGGTGCAACTCCAGCTGGTGTGAAGCATGTGAAAGGAAAGAGAGCATCACAGAAAAATCTACGCATCCTTAGTCAAGAAACTACAGCCAAGATCCTACAAAAGGTACTGCACTGCCATTAAAAATGAAGTCATACAACAGAGCATTAACACTGAAGGCAGATTCAACCAGGTTTACAAAGAGCAGTTAAAGACATCAGATACCAAATAGCGCTGCAAGGTAGAAATCAACCAGGTGTAAGACAATACAAACTAAAGTGTAAAAAGAAAAAAATAGATAACTGACCAAGCCCGCTAGGCAGTCGTTGTGCTATAGCAGTCATTGAAGTGTCTCAAGGGGAGGTGCTCTGAGTTGTGCTCACAGAGCTGTCAGTGCCTGAAGTGGTTGCTTGTCAAGCTGCCAAGTGGGGCTCAAACAGCTTCATAAATCATACAAGAACAAAGGTTGAAGTCAACGGTAGGGTCTGTGAAATTTGAAGATGGCAGCTAAGAAACAAGATACCCTTCCTGTTTACATCAAAGATGATCCTGAGACTCACATGCCACAAGACTTTACACAGGATTTGTACAAACATGATCATTAAACAGCATCAGAAAGCGTGCTACTCTCAATGTCAGTAAATTCCACACTAGTCTACAATGATGCCAATTTCCTCAAACCACTACCACCATTTTACACTGTCAAAAAGTAAAATATTGGTGATAGATGGACTGCATGGACAGAGACATTTGAAGATTTAATAGATGCACTTGAAGAGACTGATAACAGGAAGCATCTCAAAAATCATGCTGGTGATGGTGTGAAAGAAGTCATTAAAAAAATGTCAAGAACTGATGAAGAAGTCACAAACCGTCAGACTAAAAATGGTTGAATCTCAAGTTTAATCCAGTACCAAATGTTGACTATGAAGAATACCTTTTTGGTCAAGAATGCAAAGAGTTGGCGAAACAATCATTGAATTCGTAGAAAGACTCAGCACACCTATCAAACACTGTAAGTTCAATTAATTTAATGATACAGAAATCATGCACCTTAGAGTGATTGATAGAAGCTTGCCAATTCGTTCAGATGACAAATGCTGAGATAAACTCTTAGGGCCTGATTTCAAGTTTGTTGGACTGAGCAGAATGCCAAAGTTGTGGGGAGGAGACTGCTGCAATACCAGCGGCCTCCCCCTCAATCATATTGTGATGTTTCCACCCGGCTGATCGGCGGAAACATGGTATTATGACGTTTATGCCAGACCAATGTAGAGGCACACCAGCACCCTCGGAATGCACACTGTCTGCATAGTGGACAGTGTGCATTCCGAAGGTGCTGGCAATGGCTCCTTGTGGCCCACAGCACTTGCTTTCCACCAACCTTTTCATGGCAGAGACCCCACCATAAAAAGGCTAGCAGAAAGTGGACACATGATCAGCACAGAGGTGTTTAACTCAGCGCCGACATGGCTGACCACAACTCCGACTGCTGGCACCACACCAGGAACCATGTTCCTGGTAGTGGCGGTGGTCCCCTTGCAGTCCAACCGCCAGGGTAGTAATCTGGTGGTCAAACTGCCAGAGATGCATTGGTGTATTGGTCTTAAGACTGCCAGACTCATAATGAACTTTCTGTACAGATGAGGTTTGTGAGTTATATATCACATTTATTAGAAACTTAAATTCAACAATTTAAAGTAAAGTAATTGAGTTCCTTCTGCATAATGGCACAGTGTGAGTGAATTATGTGTTTTAAAGTTTTAAAAAGGACTTAAACACTTTTCATGGAACGATCTAAGACGTTTCTGAAGCCATTAGATGGCAAAGTAAAAAAGTGGTATTTTTAACAACACACCAGGGCTACATGAGATAGAAGGCAAATTGTTATAGTTTTATTGTTAACACGTCTAGGATGTGTCTGAGTACAATCAAATAGGGGTGCTTCCTATTTCAATATTCTGTCCTGATGATGACTCGCCTGAATTAATTTCTTTGATCGGGGTCGAAACTTCGACATTGTATTGTGGATTGACTTTTTAAAAATTCAGCAGGCTCACAGTACCTATGGTTATAGGTGCTTATTTGAGACCTCATGCTTTTAACCACAGTTTGGTTTTAGTTTTTTATGTAAATAGCACTGCAACACTTATCCTAACACATAATTCACTCACACTGCGCCGTTATACATGAGCACCACAATTACTTTACTTTAAATTGTTGAATTTAAGTTTCTAATAAATGTGATATATTACTCACAAACCTCATCAGTACAGAAAGTTCTTTATGGTACAACCACTGTCATGGAGATTAATTCATATCCTTCCCCCAGAGGGACCAACACTTTTTTCGTTATATTATTCACTTACCCAGGTCCCAGGGTAATGGGTTGCCCCATTTTTTCAAAATAAGACTCATAATGAGGCCCTTAGTCTGGAGCAAGTGCTGATGGCTGCCAGAGCTGAGGAACATGCTGAGAGACGAGCTGTGGACATGGAGGCTGGAGGTGGCCAGAGTGAGTCAGTTATATGTATGAAAAGTAATTTGAAACAAAAGACTGAAGGACACAAAGTGATGTCTACACAAAATAAGAAGTTGTGTTTCAGGTGTGGATTTGCATTTCCACCCAAAGGAAAGTGTACCACCATTGTTCAGCTATGCAAAGGCTGTTGTAGAGAGAACAATTTTATGAAGACATGCAGAGTGAAGGAAAAAGTAAGTGCATTACGGCGCGAAGACAAAAGGCCACCAGAACATTTCAGAAGTAACGTTCGATGAGCGAACACAAGGTGAAGCTGTGACCTCAGTTAAGGTAAATAGATACTAAACAAAGTCAACCGTCATTGAAATCATAGTCAAACAATTATCTCGCCTCACATTATAAGTGAAATTGAATTCTGATATTAAGGAATGAGAAAGGGAATCTGGTTGGCACAGACAAGATGATAAACAGGGCCTTTAAGACTCATCTGAGTAACCTATGCAGGAACCATCTTGACTTACAGGAGGACAAAGAATCTGCCTTTTTAGCAAGGTTTCTCTTCTGAAGGAAGAGCAGACCTTCTCGGATCAGCCCCTCACTTGAGAAGAACTCCATTCAGCATCTTAATACTTCTGAAATTCCAGGTAGCGTTGGCCTTCTTGCAGAATTTTATCTATCAACTATACGCAGGTAGGATAACAGAGAAACTGCTGGAGGTATATACTGAGGCATGCGAAAAGGGCTAATTATATGTCTCTGTGCATGAAGCACTTAGGGCCAGATGTACGAAGCCTTTTGCATGTCGCAAACTGCGAAAAACGCAGTTTGCGGCATGCAAAAGGCCGAACGTGATGCTCACCCCCAAATTGCGAGTCGGTACCGACTCACAATTTGGGGATGCGACTCGCAAATAGGAAGGGGTGTTCCCTTCCTATTTGCGACTGCATCACCATTCAGAGTTGCTTTGTGACCGCGAATGCGGTCGCAAACCAACTGGCAGTTACCACCAGTGTCACACTGGTGGTAACTCATTTGCAAAAGGGGAGGGGTTCCCCTTTGTGAATGCCGAAAAAAACAAAAACAAATGGTTTCGGTTTAGTTTTCATTTTGCAGCTCGTTTTCCTTTAAGGAAAACGGGCTGCAAAATGAAAAAAAAAACTGCTTTATTTACAAAGCACTCACAGACATGGAGGTCTGCTGACTACAGCAGGCCACCATCCCTGTGAGTGCAGGGACTCGCTATGGGGTCGCAAACTGCGACCCACCTCATGAATATTGATGAGGTGGGTCTTTGCGACCCCATAGCGAGTCGCAGAAGGTGTCTGAGACACTTTCTGCACACAATTTTGCGAGTTGCAAAATTGTAGTTTCCTACATCTGGCCCTAATTGTTTTACTCCCAAAACCTGATAAGGACCCATTAGAGCCTTGATCCTATAGCCCTCTGTCCCTCCTCAATATAGATGCTAAAATACTGAAAAGTGTTCTTGCTGTAAGACTACCCCCTCATCCCCAGAAGCATGTACATACAGACCAGAGTGGTTTTGTTCCCCACAGAAGTACTATGTATTGCCTAAGATGCCTCATGCATGTATATCATGCACCAAATTTGAGGGGAAAGTCATACACCATTTCTGACAATGAACAAGCATTTGATTCAGTAAACTGGAAATACATATAGTTGGTATTGAGAAAAATAGGGCTTGGCCCACAATACATAGCATGTGTTTGGTTACTTTACAAAGACCCTGGAACCCTAGTACGCACTGGCAGCATGGTATTGGACAGGTTTATACTTCATAGAGGAACACAGCAGGGTTGTCCCTTGTCGCTCCTTTTGTTTTCATTGGCAGAGGAACCTATGGCAGCATTGCTGCTTCAGGTGCTGGGGCCCTGTGGAATCACAGCAGTGGTGTCTTTATACATGGATAACGTTCTGGTGTACTTAAGGCAAACTGCTTATTTCGCCCCTGTACTATTGAATGCCCTACAAGTATTTGGAGAATTGTCAGGGTTATGTGTGAACATACACATGTCTCAATTATTTCACCTGGGTAACCTGACAGAGATACAACTGAGACATCTCCCATGAACGGGAATTTAGGAATAAGAATGGCCTACATGGAACAGAAATTTTTAGACCTTAATATGGGTAGGGTGTTGCAAGGCCTGAGGGCGTCAGTACAGTTTTGGAGGTATCTTCCCCTGTCATTGATGGGTAAGGCAGCTGTGGTTAAGATGGTGGTACTTCCCCGATGCCTCTATGGACTACAGGGCACCTTTTATGAGATTCCTCAGGGATTGTTTAGGGAGCTTGATTGCTGGTTAGTAGATCTCCTATAGGCCAATAAGCAGAAGCAAATTGGCTAACCCATGCTCAACCAGACCTGGAAGTGAGGTGGGATTGAGACCCCATTGATGGAACTCTACTATTTCACAGCCCACCTGCAGCCTGCAGTCCACCAGCTAGACAAGCATGATAACTGGGATAAAAACCTTCTAAAAGGTACACATGGCACTCATGCCTTACCTGCCTTGCTTATGATTAGGGCACTGACATATGAGGGGCCCCATACATTACCCAACAGGTCTGTAGAGTGTGGGAATGTGCAGTTACTTATAACCTATGGCACGGCCCTTATGCGAGGGTTATGATGGTCAGGGACATGCAGGTGGCAGAGGTTATGTCCATACAGAAATGGAGGGAACATGGCTGTGAACTATTGAGAGATCTCTATCAAGGTGATACGTTTATTACAAAAGCAGACACTATTGATTCATTTGCACTGGGAAACAGGACAATACCAGTAGTTTGCCATAATGGCAGCAGTAGCCCCTGGGTTATGGCCATGTTTCCCGGATAAACCTGACATCTCACATACGCTAAACACATTGCTGGCCATGGCCAGGAGCCGTAGACTGATCCCTCACATATAAAGGGAGCTTAGGAAGGACTTGCCCAAAATAGCCCCCAAACCACAGGCAAAATGAGAAGCAGCAATAGGATTCAACCTGACGGCAAGGGGATGGGAGAGAATGCATAGAGGAAAACAGGAGGTGAGCTCAAATGCACAATTCAAACTAATTCAATATAACTACCCTCACCAACTGTACCTGACACCCAAGACACTACATCAGATAAACAATACCCAGCCAGATACTGCCCCTGGTGTGTGCACTGGTGGCTGATTTCTTCCACGTGGTGTGGCACTGTCTGGAACTGACTCATTTTTGGGGGGACGTAATAGTAAACCTAAACAGAGCTTCAGGATGAGAGATATCACATACGCCACAGGTCCTCTTGCTAGGGCTTATACCATCACCAAAAAAGAAGAAACTTAGCTGAACATTTGTGTTGCTTCGACTATTGCTTAGGTAATGGGAAAATTGCTATTAAATGGATAGGGCTATGGCCATCCAGTTATAAGGAAACGCTTAGAGACAAGGTGGAGTGGGCGGTGGTGCAAGAAGTGAGGATGAGGTATGTGCAAAAGGACAGCAAGTTGGAGAATGACTTGGCTGAATGAGCACAGATGATACTAGAATTCCGAGAACCACCACATGAGGCATTAGGGGATGCAAGAACGCATGTGGATTCCTCTTTATAATCTCTTGGGGACATGGAACATGGGTACAGCATGTGAATGATGCCCAGTGGAGAGGAATGTGGACCAAGGGACCCGTAGAATGGCTAGAGAGTATACCAGAGGGCCTGGAGGTGGACAGTGGAATAAGGGTGGGTCATCTGGACAATGGACCTTTGATGCATGACAAGCAACTGGCATCAATGAAAGTGAATAAAAGATGTATGAACTGTGCTTGCAGACTGCAGATGGCAGCAGACTAAGATTAGCATGGGGGAGTAGGATGGTGGGGCGATATGTTTTTGAAGGGGATGTTTATGTTGCACAACTTGAAACACTCTAGTCTTACTACACTTACACTTCTGTATCTGTATTGAAAAATCAATAAAACGTTTCTCAAAAAAAGTGAACATGAACAAAGTGATTGTGCCATATCAATCTTTACCTCAGAAAAATGTGCACATGTCGGACTGGTTGCCTATGAGGAGAAGGGTCACTCAAAGAAAAATCGACATGTCAAAGCAACAAAATCATACACATATTATCCAAAGATAAAGGTTCAGTGCCTTTCATTATTGATAGAGGTGCCATGAAAAATATAAAGCCTGAGGAAAAGTACAATGAACTATAACCATTACAGCTACTTATGCCGTCAAAGACCAAAATGTACACTTGAGCTGTATCAATGCCCATAAAGAGTTGAGGTTCATTTATAGCGACAGTGAAACATTAGAAAACAGAAGTACAAACACGGATCCACATGCTTAAAGGTACATCAGTAAGTGCCTGCTTTCTAAGTTTCAACATGTCTGCTGACATGGGACTGACCTCAGTGAATTACAGCATGAATGCCTATCACAAAATAGTAAGTCAATTCACTTCATTGATTCATGGTTTAGAAAAGTTAAAGACTATCTGAGTAAAACTTTATACTAAAGAGGATGTCAGTTCTGCTGCTCAAAGACATAGACAAGTTGCTTTTCATTTACAAGCAGCAGTTGAAAAAGAACTTGAATCATTACCTGAGCATGAAATTATTGAACGTTCCATTGATCCCACGCCATGGGTTTCTCCCATAGTAGTAGTGCATAAAAAGGACCATGAAGGAGCTGTGCGCATATGAGTTGACATGTGCCAGGCAAACAAAGCGAATGAAGGAGAATGACATCCTGGGCTGCACACTGCCGAATTGGTCACACAATTGAATGGTGCTAAACTCTTCTCTCTACTTGATATGAATGAAGGTTATTGTCAGCTAGAGCTTGAAAAAAGCTGCAGATATATTACAACCTTTTCTACACATGTTGGTTTGTTTAGATGTAGGAGACTTAGGGGGTTCGTTATGACCCCTGTGGACGGTGATAATGTGGTGGTAGTACCACCAACAGGCTGGAAACATACCACCACATTATTACATTGGTGGGTTGGCTGCTGCCCCGGGTCCCACTTCTATACAATATGGGAGGGCCTTCATTAAATGAAGGCTGTGCGCCTCCTCCCCCGGCCAATCAAAGCTCCTGCCAAGTGAGAGCAAACATCTATGTCTTGAGGGTGGGCATCCCAGGACATGGCAGGAGCCGGCACTGGTGGGTGGCGATCCCCAGGGCCATTATTGGCTCCTCCAGTGGGTCGTGTGGCCCCCTCTAACCTTTAACTTTGCCCCAGGGAGGTGGTGGTGCCTGTGGCTGTGGTGGGCCGTGCGCCTCCCCTTATTTCCAATGAATTTCCCTGGGAAGGTGGTGGTCCCTGGGGGTCCGCAATAAGCCCTCTTCATCATTTTCTATCAGCCCCGGGGAGGTAGAGGTCCCCGGGCCTGCGGAGGGGAGCACTGACCTCCCACACAAATTTAGTATTCAGCCCCATGGAGGTGAGCAGTTCCTGCGGCTGTGGTTATTCAGTACATGCCCCCCTCCCTTTGGAACAACTGTTTTGCCCCAGGGAGGTGGAGGTTACTGGGGTGCAGGGCTGCGCAGCCCCTGCACATATATTTAATGAAGCCTCAGGGAGGTAGTCATCCCTGGGACTCAAAAAGCCTTAGGAGGGGGCCCCATGCACCCCTTCTTTTTTTAGAAAATGCCTCGGGACCTGGCCCACCTGGGGGCTCAACTGAAAACAAGTGGGAGCCTGCACTTGTTTTTTTTAAATGTTTGCAGTGAATTTGCGAATTCATCACAAATTTGCAGCAAAATTTTTTAAAAAGTGCTTTGTTGCCCTGGCTGAAGCCGCGTCCCAAGATGGCTGACAACACTTCCTGGTTGAAGTGAGCCAATCAGATCCCTGCAGGAGTTCTGAAGTATTTGTGAAGTCTTAGCACAAATCTATATTTAGACTTATTTTAATATCTCAAAAACTACTGAATAGATTTACACTAAACAAGAAAAAGGCTTCTGTCTGGACCAAGAGCTACCTTTCTGCCAAATTTGGTGTAATTCCATCCAGCCGTTCGGGCTACAGGTATGTTCAAAATCCCTATGGGAACTATAATGGGAAACACACCTTTTTTGACCCACCCCATCTTCTCGGTCCCCGCTTGACGGATCACCCAGAAACTTCCCAGGTACAACAGGATTCTTAGGAACACTTTTGTTTAGAAAATGTCATTAAGATTCTTCAAACGGTGCCAAAGATATAGGCAAGTCAAAAAATGCTTTTTCTATGGAAACATGGTCCTAAATATAACTAACTACTGGTGACCGCCAGTAGTTTATATATATAAATATATAAATATATATATATGTATATATATATATACACACACACACATATATACCTTCTTGCATTCACACTCCACGGATGTGTAACGCGGTGGTACAAAGCACCACAAGACCCCACTGCGAGTGCCGATATTTTATTCGATGATGTGCAAGGCTTCACCAGGGTCTCTCTAATCAGATAAAAAAATATATATATCAAACACAAGGTGCAATTGTGAAAAAGTGCAAGGTTACAAGTAAAAAGTAAAAACGTTCTGGCCAATGTGTTTTGGCGTGATGCCTTCTACTGGGCCGATTAAACCAACATGGCATGCGTGGCAGAAATATATAGTCCTTTATCAATTGTCATGCTCTCCATGACACTAGACCGTATGCTTGCAATGATTTAGTGGCTCGTGATGTATGCCATTAAGTCTATCCTGTCCTCATCAGTAATACCACACAATGAGTTAAAAACTATGAAAGCTAATTTTCATTACACTTTCAGTATTCATAATTGCTATCCAAAGCCATGTTCTCCAAAGAAAAAACAAATAGTAATAGCCGTGTGTTTTCTCGATGGTGAAAATTGGAATATATCCACAAGATCTTCCATGAGAGCATGGTTATCTCTAGACTTGAAAATGTGTGATATTTATTTATTCATAACTACTTGAGTGATCAGTGCACCTGAGAATTAGCATATACCTTAAAAAATGAGTGAAAATATATGAGCGATAAATGCACCTGAGACTCAGCATATCATATATTATATCATATACCTTAAAAGTGAGTAACACAGCACGTGTTCACCGTAACTCTGGGAGGGTGTCCCCACTCTCCACAAATAACTAATAAGGAAAGGGAGGCATATCTAACAAGACATGTGATCAAAATAGTAAATATATGACTCGCAAAATATAAATGACCAAATTCGTCCAATTCATAATACAACAATGAATCCTGAATTAATTGAGCAAATGAACACTCACAATTCAATTACATTTAACGATATATATCATATTAGCCTATTCTGAAACATGCACATAAAATCTCCAGGCCTAAATCAATTATTCTATTAGAAGACCACTAGGATTTGAGATATGGCTTACAAGAGAAATCATGACCACATGCCCTTCATTTACGTCACTGAGGATAACACCTTCACTAATTGTATAAATAGCACATCTCCCCTGGACCTGTGGATAGATGAAATAATGCATTTGTATACGTAGGTCTATTAGCCAGTGATTTCTAAAACGGGGTTTCCAATCTCATGACATAATTTAAAAAGAGAATCAAAAACATGCTATCATAATTATATAATGAAGCAGATACAAATCACCATTTACAAGAAGGCAGATTTGGGCAAGCAATCCTCTCTTTTAACCTCCACACCAAATAATAAATGCACCTAATGTTCTGTTATGGCCCTAAGGGGCTTTTATAGATCTTTGAGGAATTGCATTTAGATATAAGATAATGATTTGTCACAGAATATCCAGTCTCAAAACATGATTTACCCAATGGGCTTCTGTGGATCATGGGAGGATTACATTTAAATGAGGATATCTTTCAACCAATGATTTAACATGGAGTTACCAAACTCAATACATCATTTATAGCATGAATCAAAGTCATAATGTCATAATCATGCAGAGGAGCAAAATCATAAATGCACATGAAGTTCTGCATTATTGTTGTGGCCCCCGTGGGGCTTCCGTGACCAATGTTATGATCAAAAGGAACTCCTCCTGCCTGTTACTTTTCCCAACCACCCCCATGTTTCCTCATCCGTTCATGTCTTATTCCATACATGAAACCTGTCAATGATCCATTATGGAATTTCTCAAAGTGGGATGCCATTGGGTAGCTTCTATCACTAATTGTAATGGCCTGAATGTACTGTAATATTCTTAACCTTAGTCTATCGCTCGTACTGCCAACATACAGTTTATCACAAACACTCTTTAGAACATATACCACGTGGTTGGTGTCATATGTGATGCAGTCCTGGATCTTGATCACGCGCCCCTCGTAGGTTTGACAAGTTATTTGATTCAGTCCATACTGGCACGCTTTACCTGAACTACATTTAATGAATCTGGTCATTCTATCTGACAACTAATCCTTTCCTTTTTTTGGTTCATAAAAGCTGTAAATGAGAATGTCACTTAGAGATTTCATTTAAAAAAGAAAGTTATGTGCAGACCCTTACCAATTACATCCTGATGTGCTCATTGCTTTGCAGAATGCTCCAATTTTTGAGTATTATGTTCTTGATATTCAATTGTGCAGTGTGACATTTCAAGGATAACTGTTTCATTTGGTTGTTCATTTTCTTGTAGTCAGTTCCTTGTTGATATAAAACTTGCTCCCTTGTTTTTTATCAACTCTTACTTTGGTATCCTTGAGTATGTTGCTGGGATAACCCCTCTGTGTGAATCTCCTAATCAACACATTTGCCTCTTTCCCATATTTCTCAATTGTAGAGCAAATAATTTTTGCTCTTAATAACTGACCATGTGGAATGGTCCACTTTATTACTGCAGGGTGGTCACTGTTTGCAAGAAGGATTGAGTTTGTAGCTGTTGCTTTTTTGTGTATTTGTGTTATTAACTGCATGTTTTCAATGGTCAGTTATATAGCCAGAAATTTGCAGCATTGTCGGTGGATGGTTCTTGTTAACTGGATATTGTTGTCATTGGAATTCAGTTTAGCAATAAAAGTTTCCAACTGTGCTATCTCTCCTTCCCGAAGAATAAACAGGTTGTTGATGAACCGTGTCCTAAGCACCACATTTCTCATGTGCTCATCATTATCTTTGGCTCAGGACACCTCATTCTTCCACCATCCTGTGAACAAATTTGCATAGGTGGGGCAAAGGAAGTACCCATGGCTGTACCTTGTTGCTGTAAATAATACTTCTCATTGAAGATTAACACGTTGTTCATGAGACAGAACTTCAATATCTCAATTATCATGTGGATATGCTCAAGATATTCAATAGGTCGATCCCTTAAGAAGTATTCACAGGCCCGGATGCCATCGCCATGATTTACTGAAGTATACAGAGATACTAAATCCAATGTTTGCATCACATATTCAGCCTTCTATGTGATGCTGTTTACTTTCTTCAAAAAATCGCTTAAGTCTCTTAGATAAGAGTGTAAACTGGTGACATAAGGTTGAAGGAACAAATGAAAACATCTTGAACAGTTTTCTAACAATGAGCCCACCAAGCTTACAATTGGTCTGCCCGGAGTTGTCTTCAGGTCCTTGTGTATTTTGGGAAGGAAGTATATTGTTGTGGTTATAGCATTTTCCGTTCTCAGATACTGATATTCATCCCAATCCAGTTGATCTCTTTGGTACTGGCCCTGTAATTTCTGATGGATCTCCTTTTCAATATTTGTCATGGGATTATGAGGGAGACATTTATAGTGCATGGTATTAATCAATTGGCGCTTTGCCTCCATAAGGTATGCTTCATGATCCATCAGGATAATGTTGATGATGATTAGAGACTTGTTGTTCTTCAGTGTAATGATACCATGCCAATCCCTTGCTGTGAAATTCCCTTTGTTCCTATTGAGAGACCAACTCTTTCTCAAACGGTTAAGATCATTCACTACCATTTCATGGAACAGGTCAATTTTATTACCTGGTGGTAACTGTGGGCAGAATTTTGATTTTAATCTACAACCACTCTGTATGGTTGCGTCCGTGGTTAATCCCATCTTATTCAAGATAGAAATGTCTGTGCTTCTCTCATTATTCATGGCAGCATTCAAGTTCTCATTGGTATTGACACTGTGAATTTCCCTAGATCCTCTAATCTGGGGGTGGGGGTCGGGGGAGGCAGGGGGTTTGTGCTACTGTATTGTCCTGATTATCCAACGCAGTATTCAGGTTCACACTGACATTGACATTGTCAACGCCCCTGGATCCACCATCCTTAGGAGCTGATATTTGGACATTCTCTTTAACTAATTCCTGTATTTCCTTTAGTTCCACAGCATCCCCTCTGGTGAATCCTGATGTTTCTCGTCCAGATCCGATCTCATTTATGCCCTTCCTTGGTTTGAATACGAAATATTTGTGCAGTTTGAGCTTCCTAATGTATTTACAGGCCCATATTATAGCATCAGTAAAGTCAGGTGGTGCTAAGGGGCAAAAGCTCAGTCCCAAATTCAGTATCCTCTCCTGATTGGGGGTCAATTGTGTTTTGGAGGTGTTTATGACAAATGGTTTCTCCTTATCCTTATTCATCTCTGGTTTGTTATTATCTTCTTCTATGGACCATTTTAGTCCTGGTTTCTGCCTCTCCCCCTTCCTCTTACTTTTTCCCCTCCTTGTCCTGCATTTCCTTTTTAGTGATTCTGTTGGGCGCTGCTGCCCCCTCCTTGTCCCGCAGACATGCAAAGGGGACTCGGTTCCCTCTGAAAATCCAACTTCTCCATAGTGCTCTATCTGCGTTGCGCCCACATCTGAACTGGGTTCATTATAGCTAACTCTTTCCATAGTTGGTTTGTCCATCTTCTCCTTTACCCTTAGCTTGTCAAATTTCTTCACAAAAGTATATGTGCGTCCATATAGATAGTCGGTTGCCCCCGGGGCCCAGTGGGTCCATGTAGCCCCCATATAGTTTTTTTAATGTTGTCCCAGGGAGGTTGTGGTCCCCGGGACAAAGGGGGGGATCTGCATGACCCTGTAAGTTGTTATGTAGCCCCGAGGGGATGATGGTACTCTGGGCTGGGTGGCCTTTGTGGCCCCCAAAATATATATATTTAATGTTGTGCCCTTTAAGCTCCAAACCTCTTCGGCCATGTGTGGAGCGGGAATTGCGGCTAAGCGGACGAAGGCCGTGGGTGGCGCTGGGTTGGTATGGTTTTAGGGGGTTGGCTGCAGGGCAGTACAAGTCACTGCCTTGCATTACTCTACCCCTGGGAGGAATTCCATGGGGGGAGAGTGGGTGTTCCTATGCATTCACCCATGTGGAATGAAGAATTCCAAGATTTACTATGAATGGTAAACCTGGGAATGTGTTAAAATGCTACACCTTCTAGGGGACACATAACAAGGAAAGAAATATTTTTTTCTCCTTGTTTTTCCTCTTTCTATGTGTGCTGAATTCGGCATTACATGAAGAAAGAGGAAAAAAACTCAAAGGATTTTTTTATGGAGGAAGGTGCCCCTTCCTCAACAAAAACAATCCTGCTTGCAACACAGACACCATTATACCATGGTGCAAAGGTGCCTGTCTCGGTAGTTATGGCTCATTCCTGCCCTCACCCCTTCACACAGCGCAGCAAGGTGTCCTGCTGCATTGCATTGCATGAAAAAATGATAAATATTGCACTAGGTATATAGGGTAAGCATGAGAGTTGTGGCTGTGATTTTTGCAGTGCATGACTTCATGGCATTGTTTCCACATACCACTTCAAATATAGTTTAGTATGTGCAAGTGCAAACCAAAGCTCTATTGGTGCACCTTGCACCTACAAATTTGGATCATCCTATCAGTGGTGCTACTTCTCAATGGGGGTAGCAGGGTGGGGAGGATAAAAAAATAAAGCAAAGTGAAAGAAACGTGTATGTTGGGCAAGACGGTGCCATCTCCCCTTCGTCCTCTTCTCTTCCTGATTCCTGGAAGCACCCAGGCCTCCAGATTCCCCTCCAATCACGACGCTGCTGTCACCGTGCATGACACCAGCATTGTGATTAGTCCGAGTGGCCTGCTTTGGCACTCAGACATGGTGTGGGACCCTGTGCACTTTCTCTTCCCGGCTGTGCAATACAGCGGGGTAGAGAAATGCTAACTGTGCATGACTGTTTGACCGGCCGAATGGTCATGCGCACTTATGGAGCACTCACAGCTCCTCCTCCAGCACTCCTCATCCAGCCCAGCCTAGCCTCGCCACGCCCTCACCTGGCTCCCCAAGGAAAAATAAAATGCTAATAACGTTGCGTTATTATAATTTTATTTTCCCTTTTTCTTAACTGCACAAAGAAGTTGGGAAATGCTCTTTCGCCGTAGCGGACGAGCCGGCCGCTGCATCCTATACCATAAAATAAGCTCAACCATTTTCAGGAGCATGTTATTATGCTTAAGGAGGCTTACAAATAGTGCATTCAATTATTCTCAGTGACTTCTTTATCACACACGTGCTTAAACGATGTATTCAAGAATGCATCCAAAGAATTTCTAGTAGACTTTCCTGTTTTCAATTTCTAATTGTTGTGAATTCTGATGCCTTTTCAGTGTTTTCCAGAATTTTCAAAACTCATAAAAATCAGTGGTTATTGGTTTTTACTTTTTTTGCTTTGTAAATAATCACACAACTGTGTTTTTCCATGGCTGTGTGCAGTGTTTTTTCAGTATGTCCCAAAAACTTAAAAATCAGTTATGGGTATATACATTTTATTTATTATAACTATGCACACAGCAGCGTTTTCCCTTACTAATTACATTTGCGTTTATTTATTCTCTTCCATCTTTCATTCATTTTTTCAGCTCTTCCTTCTTCCCTGCTTCTCACTCTCTTTTTCTATCCTTTCAGTGAACTTTCTCTTTCATGTGGCCTTTCATCATTTCTGGGACTCCCCTTGCCCCTCGCCCAAAGACTAGTGCTTTTCAAAGTCAGTGATGTGCATAGCTGCACATGATTTTGCACTGGACTCAAATGTGATTGGAGTAAATGAAAGGTTAATGATGGGCATTTAGCATTCCATCCTGCTGCCCTTTTCTCCAGGTAAATTGTACTAATCGACTGAAAGAAAATTTTCTATTTACAATTAAAACTATGGGGGTCATTCTGAGTTTGGCTTGCGGCGGGCGCCGCCAGCCAAACGGGAACCGGCAGAATACCGCTGCGCAGTCAAAAGACCGCTGCGGTTATTCTGAGTTTCCCGCTGGGCGGGCGGGCGACCGCCAGAAGGCCGCCCGCCCGCCCGCCCGCCCAGCGGGAAACCCCTTCCCACGAGGAAGCCGGCTCCGAATGGAGCCGGCGGAGTGGGAAGGGTGCGACGGGTGCAGTTGCACCCGTCGCGATTTTCAGTGTCTGCTATGCAGACACTGAAAATCTTAGTGGGGCCCTGTTAGGGGGCCCCTGCAGTGCCCATGGCATTGGCATGGGCACTGCAGGGGCCCCCAGGGGCCCCACGACACCCGTTACCGCCAGCCAGGTTCTGGCGGTCAAAACCGCCAGAACCAGGCTGGCGGTAAGGGGGTCGGAATCCCCATGGCGGCGCTGCCTGCAGCGCCGCCATGGAGGATTCCCCAGGGCAGCGGAAAACTGGCGGGACACCGCCGGTTTTCCGTTTCTGACCGCGGCTGTACCGCCGCGGTCAGAATGCCCATGGGAGCACCGCCAGCCTGTTGGCGGTGCTCCCGCGGTCGTTGGCCCTGGCGGTTCATGACCGCCAAGGTCAGAATGACCCCCTATGTGTTGACTCTGGGTCTCAGTCTGGTCATTGGGGGGCTGCTTGCTAAGGAATGTGTGTACATACTGTTTGCTCAATTATATTTGGAGATAGCAAAGTGTGCTACTTTATGACAAAAATACCCAAGGCAGCCAAGAAACCTCATGGCCTGCATGAGGACTTCGTTTTTTCTCATGTGTAGGTCACAATGTGAATGAAATCGGGTATTGTGCCACTGACAGTGAACTATTAGATGTAGTTAAAATAGCAGGCAAGGTATATTTTGTGATTCTTTCCTTCTCATGTGTTTTTTCTTACGTTGTTGCGATCTTGTATTCACTTGGTAGTGTGAGAACTGTAAAGCATTGATTTCTGCCAGTCATGGGTCTCTGCGTTTATGTGAAAGCAGTAATGGAATGCCTTAATGCTGCTGGATGTTTGTGAGAGTTGCACAAGTTACTTGTTCCCCTAAATGCACTGCTTGGGTACACATTCTGCTGTTCGCCGAAAGAACAAACACAGCTAGAATTGTCATTGAATACACAGCAGCATGTAGGGACCAGCAGGCTTGAGCCAGGTGAGATGTCATGCTTCCAAAATTGCCAGGACAGGGATTTGAAAAAAGGGCCATTGGTGCTAGGCACCTTGGAGGCAGTCCCATGGGCATTTTGGTTTGCTTAGTATTAGCCTGGACTGGAACATCGATGGAGCATCCATAGAAAAGTGCCTAGAAATTGGGGCTGCACTTGTATTGCGTTGTCAGCGTGGAGCGTCAGAGCTGTACAAGTGTAGCAAAATTGAGTGATTACTGTTTTCCATTAGAAAGAAAATATTTGCCTCAATGAGGTTTTCTAGGTTAAATTTGCTTAAAAACCCTACTTATAGCGTAATGTGGTCCCATTTCATACCTTCAACTTTACCTAAACCAGTACATCTGTTACAAAACAGGATAGGTTTCATTCGAAAGAGGAAATTACCGTTTTAACAAAAATGGAAAGCTTGTCAGTTAAACAGCCCATAATTGAAAAATTGGAGGTTCGGATTCAGTTTTCTGATGATTTATGGCTGTTCTATTCTGCAATGCAGTGATGCTATAGGTCTGTAGCCAAACCTTGCCTGGATTCTTCAGTGGACACAATCACGTATAATGGGGCAGAATTGAATTTGCTACACTGGACTAAAAAACTACCTATAAACATCAGATACCAAAAATGATATGCTTGTATTATGTTCTGGAGCAGCTAACTATACATCCAAGCTGACTGGCCAAACGGGTAGACAACAAGAAGCACAAAACACACAGAATAACAAAGCACACATAATAGGTTTTTGTACGAAAACTGTAAAGCTTGAGTAAAGGGCTACAGTGCTCTCTTAAGTTCCGCTCCTCCCACTCCTTCTCTGCGGATGGGTTGGACACACGCACATATATAGAAAAATTAGGGAAAGCAGTAAAGGAGCGGGAGAGAGAGAGAAAGAGATAGAGGGGAGATGCCACTTGCTTGCTTCTTAAAACCACAAGTAGGTCGACAGGCTCAGTAGCGATGTTGATCTTGGTCACATACAAGCATATTACTTTCAGTTGAGTTGATACAATGAAGTAACCAAACCAAGTCAGCATTGTGTTTTCCCTACCAAACTCCTTAGTGGATTATGCTGAATTGAGCCCCACACTGACCAGGATTCAAGGGTGGAACCCCAAGTCTCCATATGAAGGAAGAATGACCAGAACAAGTAAGTAAAACAAGAACAATGCTTAACCCCTTCACTGCTAGGTCTTTCTCCCCCCTGTGTTAAGTAAGCCTTTTTTTGGCTATTTCGCCTAGTTCACTCTTCGGCCCCCATAACTTTTTGTCCACAGAAGATATCCATGCCGAATTTGCGTCCTTTTTTCCAACATCCTGGGAATTCTAAATCTATGCAGGGTTTGTGGATTCCCCTGGAGAGGGCTTCATTACGAGTTTGGCGGGTGGGATAACCTGTCTGCTGAACCTCTGAGGGGGGGTTGCTGCCATGATGGGTACCTCCTCTCCAGGCCCATTATGACTTTCCCGCTGGGCTACCGGTTCCGCCCATAGGACCACCGGGAAAGTGGTGGCAACAGTGAAGAGCCAGCAGCATATTTTGCATAATCGAGCCTGCAGCAATGCTGTCACCGCAGGGTTCACTAGCACCCTCGCAATGCTCACTGTCTGCACAGGGTGCTGGGCAGGGGGACCC
Organism: Pleurodeles waltl; assembly: GCF_031143425.1. Lineage (NCBI taxonomy): Eukaryota > Metazoa > Chordata > Amphibia > Caudata > Salamandridae > Pleurodeles > Pleurodeles waltl. The sequence goes on along the minus strand of NC_090440.1, from coordinate 1,636,271,822 downwards.
CTGCAATGCCCATGTGAAGTGCATCGGCAGTGCATGGGCCCCCTGCACCTGTTCTCCCCAGCCTTTTCATAGTGATGATACTGCTTTGAAAAGGCTGGCGGAGAACCGGGTCACAATCGGCAGGGCGGTGCTGCATGATTCTGACCTTTGCCACTGTCAGCCCATCGGGATCACCAATTCCGGCAGAGAGTGGTACCCTGGCAGTCTCAGCACCCGGGTCATAATGTGGCAGTTGGACCACCACAGCACCGCCACCGCCTCATAATCAGGCCCATAGTCCGTTTTCCTATTTTTTCTGCTTTCAACCTCTTTCCAGTTAGTGGAAGAAATGTGTATGAAACCAATGGTGGATCCCGGAAACCTATACATTTCTGAAGAGTAAACAAATTTCTGAATTCAGCAAGGGGTCATTTGTGTAGATCTATCAAGGTTTTCCTATAGAAGGTAACAGTTGAAATAAAAATAATATTGAAATTGAGTTGAAACAAACTGCCCTTTGTATCCACATTTTCATCTGTAACTTGTTTCTGACTATGGCAAATTTTCAAAAGCAATATACCATTATGTTCACTGGACCCTTCTGGTTGCAGGCATATATATAGCTTGTAGGTTCACGAAGACCCCGAGGTACCCAGAGCCAATAACTGAGCTTCACCTTGCAATGGTTTTTCATTGTGTACAGATTATACAGCAATCCATATGGTAAAATAGAATAGTGAAAAGTAGGTATCAATGAAACCAATGAATTTCTGAGAAATGGGAACAAGAGATGGAGATTAGAAGAGGGGCTATTTGCACATCTCTGAATTTGTAGGTACCCTTACTAGCATGTGAATTAGATGGTATTTCTCAAAATTACTTTTATATTACACACTGTCTTACATTTTGAAGATGCAAATGCAGAGAAATGCAATTGGTAATAACACTTCTACTACTGTGTGTTCCCTTAGGTCTCTTAATAAAAATGGTACCTCACTTGTGTGAGTAGGCCTGGTGCCCATGACAGAAAATGGCCCAAAACGCAACATGGGTACATCAAATGTTTCCATGCGAAACAGACCAGTTTTTTGCGAAGTGGGTAGCTGTGGTTTTTGGGCCCAACCTCACCTGGCACCTAGGGAAACCTAGCAAACCTATACATTTGTGGAAACTAGACACCTAGTGGAATCCAGGGTGGGGTGGATTGTGTGGCTCTCATCGGGGTGTTCCACCCAGAATCCCTTGCAAACCTCAAACTTTGACTAAAAAACACATTTTCCTCACATTTCTGTGATGATAAGTTCTGGAATCTGCACAGATCCACAAACTTCCTTCCACCAACCATTCTCCTGTGTATTCTGATGAAAATGGTACTTCACTTGTGTGGTTAGTCCTAGTGCCCGCGACAGGAAAAAGCAAAAAACACAACATGGATATATCACATTTTCTACGCAAAACTGACCCTTTTTTTGCAAAGTGGCTCACTGTGGTTTTTAGACCCTAGCTCAGCCAGCACCTTTGGAAACCTAGCAAACCTATACATTCTTGAAAACTAGACACCTAGGGAAATCCAGGAAGGGGTGACTTGTGTGGATTCCTCCACATTTGTTTGACACAGAATCCATTGTGAACCTCAAAATTTGTATAAAAACCACATTTTCCTCACATTTCGGTTTAGGAAAGTTCTGGAATCTAAAGGGAGCAACAAATGTCCTACCACTCAGCATTCCCCTCAGTGTCCTGATAAAAATGATACTTCACTTGTGTGGGTGGGCCAAGTGTCTGCGAGGGTCAAAAATATGAGGGGGAACCAAAGGGGGTGAGAAAAGAGCAGGTTTTTTTAAATACGTTTTTAGGTTGACTCTGCCTTGGGCACCCACAAAAGTAAGGTATCATTGTTGTCAGGAGAGAGACTGAGGGGAACGCTGTGTAGTAGGAAATTTGTGGTTTATTTCTGGTGCTGGAAGAATATGGTTCAGTAATGTAAGGAAAATGTGTGATTTTAGTCACATTTTGAGGTTTGAATGGCATTGTGGGTAAGAAAATGGTGTAGGGCTGATGTAAAGCACACCACCCAGGACTCCCCCATATGTCTATGTTTTAGAATTGTCTGAGTCTGGTAGGTTTTTCTAGGTGGTAGCCTACCCAAGCCCAAAAAGTGCAGCTGTTCACCACTCCAATGAGATGATACTGGGAGTTAGCCAAACTCTCCTGACCAAATTTGTAAAAACAACCCCTTACATAATCAAATATCATCTTGCTTGCCATTAGGGTGAAATGCTTTAGTCTTTAGTGAAGGGGGTGGAGGTATGGCCAGGGCCATGCTGGGCAGCCCCAACCCCTACAAAACAAAGTAATCCTGGTGTCTAGTGGGCTTTCTGGCCCACTGAGGGGGTGGTTGGGCAGCCCCACCAATACAAATTAAAATAAAGTAATCCATGGTGTTCAGTGGGCTTTCTACCCCCCCCCCACCCCAGGAGCAGATGGAGATAATTTGCTCCACCTGTCCCCGGGGGGGCAGAAAGACTGTTGCCCTATTTTGGGGAGCGGGGCACGGCCATGCCCACGCTGGGCAGCTCCCACCAAAACAATAATGCCCTTGACATCAACCAGACAATGCCTCAAATTCTTGACAAAAATTTATAAAAGAGGGACCACATGGAGTCTCTGTAACAGTCAAAAACATGCTTCCAAATAAGCTACTATTAGCAATCATAATCTAGGTATGGGAAAAAGAAACAACAAGGTCATACCACATGAACTCTTTATATGATCCTGTTCAGATTATTTCAGGAGCCCTTTCCTTTGCACACTCTACAGTATTTACTTGTGTCTGGGCTGCTGTTTGAGATTATACTAACATACTATAATAGACTAATAACAAGCCCATCATTTCAGTCACCTACACAAGCTTATAGATAAGAGCACAAATCTTTCTTAAATTTCAAATAAAACTACTCATCCTTCTGGTTTAAAAAGACTATGTCCAATTTATCTCATAGTATGGACCTGTTTTTCTCTGAAGTGACCAAACTTGACAATGGTGTTGTTAAAACACCTTCTTTGCGTTCCAGCCAAAGCAGGAAGGATTGCTACAACAAATAAGCGACCAAAAAAAGTCCAGCCTTCTCCAATTAAAACTCCTGGTAACCTATCCTTGGAAGTTTTATTTGAGGAGATTAGAGTGCTTTACCCTTTTATGGAGGAGACTAACAAAGTACTTCAGAGGCTAGATGACAAGTGGTCCATCCAAGTGGTCCATTTCAGAAAGGAGATTCTCAGAATGTGGAAGATGAAATTCCTAAAATGGTTAAAATGGAGAATGAAATATATTCACCTGAACTTCAAATTGAAGATTTAGAAAAACAAAATTGCAGAAATAACCCAAGAGTTGATACTTTCCTGCAATACTGCATGGAGGTGTTTTATGTACATTTCTGACACATTCTTTTTACAGCTATTGGGCAATCCTGAACTGTCGAATGTTAATATCCAACAAGCTCACAGAGCGGGGAGAATAATTATCAACAGTAAAAGTACCTCTAAGCCCAGATACATCATCATTTATTTTTTGAAATATACCGATATTTTAAAAGTGGTTCTAGGTGCAAGAGAGTAAAATAACTTGAGTTGGAATTGCCAGAATATTTTTATTTCTCAAGATGTTGCAAGAGCTACAGTCACAAGATGCAAAAAATATCTTGACTTGAGACCTGAGTTAAGAAAGCTTAATGCTAGATATGGCTTGTCCACTTATGTTTTTTCAAAGTCACACATAAGAATAACCCTGCTAATCCTAAAGAATATATCTTTAGTCTGAGAGATGAGAACATTGATCTTTATAAACAGGGAATAGAATTCATGTTTTTCTGTTTATATATTTGTGTTACTGTTGTAATAATGGAATGTGTTTATTTTTCCTCAAATGTTAAATGCTATATTTCACAAATGGAATGTTTCCTATTTTTTCTGTTCCTTTATAGATTTGTGTCACCCTTGTGACTCCTTGTTTTGCATGCTGTTGTGTTTCCCAATAAAGATCCTCATCTATTGCAGTGAGAATCGAGCTGTTTCTGTCTTCATGTGGCAATCACCATGTCCTTTGATAATTCCTTTCATTATTAGGGTCGCCTTTGTTGTCTGTATCTTTGGATATTTGACTTTCTCTTGTATATTTTTTATTTGTTCTCCTTTTCCTATCCTATTTTTTATGTTCTTTGGTACCAGTGACTTAACAATTCTATTATTTATTTTAAGCATTTTATGATGTTCTCTATTATCTGTTTAATGGTAAGAGATGGTATGCACATTTCCATAGGGTATCAATGGTCTACATAACCCATTTAAACATCAAACAGTGTTAACTCATTGTTTCAGATTACATGTAGATATTGTGTTACAGAAGACTTATTTAAATGATATTGCATACAAAATTTTGAAAAGAATTTGGGTGAGAAATGCAGTTTACTCACCAGCTTTAGGGAAAAAGAATGAGGTAACTATAATTTTTCACAGATCTCTTCATATTGTTGTGATTTCTTTAGAAAATAATAAGTAAGGAAGATGATGTTTTACTTGTGTTACAGTTAATAGTATGCCTCTCTCACTATATGATCTATAAGTCTTAAAAGTGTTAATTTAATATTTTGGTCTTCTGTGAGTGAGATATTAACACATTGTGATGATTACAATTTAATTGTAGCAGGTGACTCCAATTTGCCCTTTGATTTCTTTTTACGTAGGAAATTGGATACTAAGTGCATTCCTAATAAAAATACATAAAATATTCTACACAATTATTAAAAAAGAGAAAAATCTCAGACTCATATAGGATTTGTAATCTCAATAAATTTGAGTTTACATTGTATTTACAAGTATACTATTCACAGACTTGAATAGTTTATATTACATATTTAATCTTACTGCTAATTCAAAATATTCTGAAATTGGTTGTATTTTGATTTTGGATCATGTCCCAGTTTTTTCTGATTTAGGGGGAAAAAGGGAATAACAGATTGAGATTTAATCCTGCAATAACTAAATAAGTTAATTTTAATAAAGAAGTTTCAAACTTTTGCTAAATAAGTTGATGAAATCAAAGTGTCAGATAATCAGGGATATACTTAAGATGCTTATAAAGCAGCTTCAAAAGAGTTTATGATCTAACATGTTTCCAAAATTGAAAATGCCAGGAGAAAGTAAGACAAACTAAATTTTAAGAAACATTACGACTTTGAAAAATGTACACTATTCCTCTACATATAAACATGCCATAGTGAACCCAAGTAAAGCCAAGTTTGACGTTATTAAGTTCATTACGGAACAACCATGTAATTATTTATTCAGAATAAAAAGCTAAAATGGCTAAGAGAGACCTATTATTGATTTAATTATTTAGGAAAATACTGTTAGTATTAAAGCCGTTCATAGGAACATTGCAGATATTTTTCTTAATTTTTACTCTAACTTGCATACTCTTAATTCCTCACCTTCTTTAAAGGCAATTGATAAACATTGCATAGAACTCTCAAGAGATATATACCCTTATTTAGCTCTCTTGCCCTGGGACTATAATTTGCCCCCAGACGAAGTACTAAATGCAATACAATTATGTGAAAAAATGAAAGCCATCAGCTGGAGGGATTTTTCTAAGACTTTTATTCTAATTTTTCTGACTTACTCGCCCCTAACATTATTGTTCCTTTAGAAGCATTTTTGTTCCACTAATAATCCTGAAGGCACTTTTTTGTATGCTATCATATGCCTCATTCCTAAACGTGGAAAATACACTTACAATTGTAAAAACTACAGTCCAATATCATTAATATTGGTCGCATTATTTACTAAAATATTAGTCAATCGACTAGAGAGTTTTGTTCCTGATCTCATTAAACCAGAGGAGGTTAGGTTTGCTAAGGGAAGAATTGCCTCAGCGAAGGATGGAGGCTTCTTAAATATTATCAGCAAAGCAAACCTGCTGAAGTCTCCATTTGCAACATTGTCTTTAGATGCTGAAAACGCTTTTGACCGCCTCAACTGGGATTTCATGTTAAAGGCCATAAATTGGCATGGTAGGACCCAAGGAACAAGTTACTTATCTTCAATAATGCATTATTTGGTGCAGACTAGGGTCTCATTACGAGGCTGGCGGTCCTAGGACAGCCAGCCTAGCAGTGACGGTCAAAATGCCGCAACTGTGGTGGTCCAACCGCCACATTACAATCCTGGCATATAGATCCGCCAGGAGATCGCTGTCTCTGCCAGGAACATGGTTCCGAATGCAGTGACAGCGGTCTGAGTTGTACTCAGCTAGGGCGGAGCTGAACTCAGCACTGCATGGCTGATTACAACTCATCTTACAGTCAGTCTTTCCATGGCGATCTGACCACCATAGAAAGGGTGTAAGGTGGTAAGGGTGTGCTGGGGTCCACATGGTGGTCCCTGAACTGCCCATGCCATTGCATGGGCAGTGCAGGGGGCCCCCTGCCCAGCACCCGTGGAATGCACACTGTCTGCTTTGCAGACAATGCGCATTTCAAGAGTGCTGTGTGCTACAGTATTGGCCTCGGCTGTCTTAAAGGAGCTGAGGCCAATATCGTATCACTCTTCCCGTGGGTCAGCTCAGCAGGAATACGTGTTACAATGTTCCCGCCGGTCAGCCCGCTTTTAGGATCGCCAAAGTTGTAATGAAGCCCTTAATCTAGGTGCAGATTCGTTACCTTAGAATTTCCCTAGGAGTCAGATTGGATACAGAAGATATTTCATGAGCAGTACCCCTGCAAGCAGACAGGAGGTGTTGATGCGCTCCATATGCGCTGTCTTCCGTGCCGGACGTGATGTCCACTGCACCTACATAGGTTATACCCACGCGTGCTGATGTCAATTTCTTTGTACAACCTTCCACACCAGAAGCGCGGAGACACAAAGAACACTGACCACTGGTGTGGAAAACTAGGGCCCAGAAAGGAAAAGCCCTCTCCCTAGAAATCAGTTTGCAAAGGTGGGAGGATGGGTTGAACAGTAAGAAATATGCAGCTATAGTCTCTACCAGGTAAGGTGTTACTGAAGGTAAGTAACTTGTCCATCTTATAGAGAGTTCAAGCTGTAGATTCTTTACCTTAGAACAGATACCCAAGCAATACTTTCCCCGGAGGTAGGTCTGCAGACCAAATCAAACAAGGAAGTCCTGCAGGACCAAATGGGCAAAGTGCCCATCCTTACGGACCTGGCTGTCCAGGCAGTAGTGCTTTGTGAAAGCGTACAAAGAATGCAGTGATCTCAGCTTTAGCTCTGATGGAATGAGCCTTCAGGGGGTTGCTTTTTGGCCAGTGCGAGGCAGATCTTAATGCAGAGTAAGACCAATCTGGAGGTGGTCTGCTTCTGCACAGGCCAACCTTTCTTCACTCCAACATACGCCATGAAGAGTTGGCCATCCAGCCGCAACTCTTTCTGGATGAGCGTAAAAAGTAGGCAGAGTGATGGATTGGTCTACATGAAATGGAACAACCACTTTTGGAAGAAAGGAGGCTTTTGTGCGAAGCACCAGTTTGTCAGGATAAATGGTGAGGTAAGGGGGCTTGGATGACAAGGTCCAAAGGTCACTTATTTTTTGGGCAGATGTATTCACCACAAGGGAGGCTGTTTTGATTGTAAGGAGCCTGAGGGGACAATTATGAAGAGGCTTGAAACTAGCACACATCAAGACTGCCAGTACAAGATTAAGGTCCCACTCAGGCATAATAAATGAGGACAATAGAAAGAGATGTACAAGACCCTTAAGAAACCTTTTTACAATAGGGGACTTGAAGAGGTATAGCAGGTCAGGCAACTGCAAAAAAGAAGAGATGGCAGAAAGGTAGCCCTTGAGAGTACCCAGTGCAGAGCCCTGCTGGGCAAGAGAAAGTATGAAAAGGAGAACATGAGAAAAGGGCCATGCCACGAATATTTTCCATCAGCACATGAATACTGTCTTCGTTGAGGGCTGCCTAGCTGGCACAATGACGTCACAGACTTCGGAAGGAAGGTCAATACCTGTCAACTGTTGCCTCTCAATCTCCATGCACGAAGGTGGAGATTGGACAGGTTTGGGTGGACAGCCCTCCACTGCTGCTGTGACAGAAGATCCTCCAGAAGGGGCAGCCTGAGTAGAGGATTGATGGTCATGCTCAGTTTCTCAGGATACCAGATTATCCGTGTCCAGTTTGGAGCCACAAGAATAACTTGGGCCCAGACGTTCTTGATCTTCTTGATCTTCTTGGGAATTCTGGGCAGGAGTGGTATGGACGGAAAGGTGTACACGAGGCCTGAGCTCCACTCGAGATGAAAAGTAGGGTCTGAGCAAGAGTCACCTTGGAATCTCCAGTGCGCAAAACTGCTTATATTGTGCATTCTCAAATGTAGCAAACAGATCTAATCAAGGCTCTACCAACTATTGAAAGAGACCTTGCACCACCTCTGGATGGAGACACCATTTGTGATCCGCAATGCACTTTTGGATGAGTTTGTCCGCCCTGGCATTCAGAAACCCGCCAGGTGTTGAACCACCATGGATATGCCCTGATGTTCCAGCTATGTCAAGAGATGTAGAGACTCCAGCCAAAGAGTCCATTACCACACTCTGCCCTGCTTGTTGCAGTACCACATTTCTGTGGTGTTGTCCATGAACACCTGCACCATCTTCCCTTTGATGGAATGAAAAAAAGTCTTTCAACGCCAGTCAGATCGCTCGGAGATCCAGCAAGTTGATGTGGAGTCCAGATTTCCCCAGAGACCAGAGTCCCCAGATCTTCATCTCTCCCAGATGGCCACTCTAACCCAGAAGTGACGCATCTGTCACTACTGTGAGATCTGGTTGGGAAAGGGAAATGGGCCAGCCGCTGAACAAATCATGGTTTGTTAACCACCGCTGCAGGTCTTTTGCAGTTCCCAGATGCTGCATCCTCTGGAACTTCAGGTCCCATAGCAGAAGCTGCATATACCATCGAACATGTGTTACTAGCAGGATGCCGGATACCATGAGTCCCAAAAGCCTCAGAGTCTGTCTCACCAAAATCCAGGATAAAGACTGAAACATCAGTATCATAGCCTGAATATCCTGAACTTACCATTCAGGAGGATAAACCTGTGCACTGTATCCAGGACTGCGCTGATGAATGGGAGCATCTGAGTGAAAGGCACGTTTACAGTGAACCCCAGTGAATGCAGGAGGTCTGCCATAGTCTGGAGGTGATAGATGACAGCCTGGGGCAAGCCCACCTTTAACAGCCAGTCATCGAGGTAGGGGAAGACTGACACTCCTGATTCCCGCAGATGAGCTGCAACCACCACCATCACCTTTAGTGAACACCCTAGGAGTGCTGGTGAGGCCAAAAGGGAGCACGGCAAAACTGAAAGGGCTTTTGATCTACTGTGACCAGCAGGGAACTTCTGTGGGCAGGCAGGATGAGAATGTGGATATATGGGTCCTGCAATGCTACCATCCAGGCTCTTGGGCCTAGGGCAGACAGAACCTGAACTAATCTGAGCATTATGAACATCTTTTTAAGGAAGTAGTCGAGGAGCTATAGGTATAGGATAGTACAAAGGCCACCATCTTTTTTGGGCACCAGAAAGTAGCAGGAATAACAACCATGACCTTCTTTTGGCATCAGCACCCTCTCTATGGCCAGGTGAGCCATGACTACATGGCAGAGAAATGAAAGATGATCCTCCATCAGCTTGTCGTAAGATGATGGCATAGGGAGGCTGGTGGCCACAAAGGGGAGAGAGTAGCCCTTAAGACTATTTGCAAAACCCACCTGTCCGATGTTATGGACGGCCAGTGGGGCAGGCGATGGCTTATCCTGCCACCAAACTGAATGCCCATGATGGTACATGGGCAGATTAGGGGGGTTTGGAGGCTGTGGCTGCTGGGGAGGTGATGGATTAACTCGACTGCTGGCTGCCCGACCCATGAGGACTGTAAGTGTCACAACCATGGCCACGCAGAGGCTGTGAAGCGTGCATGACACAGTGAATGAGAGAGTATTGAAATGTCTGGAATCCCCTTCTGTAGCCACAAAAGGAGCAAAAAGTGAATTGAGGCCAAAGAAAGGCTCAAGGGCCCGGCCGTAGCCCAAGTGTCCTTTAAACGCTCCAACACCAAATCCGCCTTGTCTCCGAAGAATCAGGAGCCATCAAAGGGCATATCCATCAGGGTAGATTGGATATCACCTGAAAAGTCAGTCATCCTCAACCAGGCGTGGGTCCTCAAGATCACCGTCATCAAAACCACTCTGTCCAGTGAATCGGTTGTGTCAAGTCCACAAAGGATGGTGAACTTAGCTGCATCTCTCCCATCAGCAACAGCCTGACAGAGCAGGACTTTGACAGCACCTGCACAACTGTATCCCACAGAGAGTGAGAATAGCGGCCCAAAAGGCATGCAGTGTTCATGGACCACAAAGCCAGACTGGCAGAAGAAAACATCTTCCCCAAAGTGTCCAGCATTTTGGATTCCCTCTCTGGGGGTGCGGCAGAGAATGCACCAGGATATATATGGGATGTACAGGTCTCGACCACCAACCTCACTGGGGTAGGATGTTGGGTGAGGAAATGTGGGTCTCCCGGTGCAGGACAATGGTGACGGGCAATTGTCCTATTAACCAGAGCCCCTGTGCTGTGTTTAGACCAAGTCACCAGAAGGGCATCAGTGAGGGCTTCATTGAACGGAGTTAGCACTTCTGAGGGGGAAATTCCCAGTTGCAGCACCTCTATCAAGACATTAGTCTTGACTGCCAACAAAGGCACTTGGAGGTCAAGGACCTCAGCTGCCGCCGTACCACCACTTCAAAAGAAGCTTTCTCCTAAGCAGCCACGGTAGGGGGAGAAAGCATACCAGTATCTGTATAAGTATCCAGTCCACTGGCTTCACCCATTTCCTCATTCTTCACACCAGTCCATATTGGGATCTTTATAGGGCTGGAATTCTTCAGGGCCCAATGACCCCTCCCATGCCTCTCCAAATCCCAGCCCATAGGAATAAGGTTCAGGCTCCGACTTGGAAGGCAAGGTTCCCAGTTGGTGGCGAAAAAAAGTGTCAATCGATGCCCCTCCAGCTCCGTATCGGAGTGGGTAACAGAATGGGGGTGGTACTGCCAGTTGGTGTCGGTGGTGCCAGGACTGTCAGCATTGGGGCCTGCGTCAGGGAAAGTTGAGATGGTACGACTGGCGCTGGCCAAAATCCAGGAAAGGATACTTGAAGCCCAACTAAGCTGGGGCTGGAGCCTCTGGCACGGAACCAGGAGGGGCTGCTGTCCCCTCCTTGGGCCCAAAGGCAGAACGGAAGAGTTGGCCCACCCAAGTATGAGGAGCCACACCAGTTCCTGGAAAATCTGGGAGGGGCAGAGTTGGCCCAGATGTAGGTTCAACTGCAGAGCCAGGCCTTGGATGCTGACGCTTCCTTGTCTCGTCGACTGACAGATGAGATAAAGTTGAAGATCTCTTTGACTTCTTCTTCTTCTTGTGCTGGGCCTTAACCAGTGGTCTGATGGCTTGAAATGGAATGACGACCTCTGACTCCACAACCACTCACAGGACCCTCCCCTCCACCATGACCTTGAGGGACCCCTCCCGCAAGACCTTTGGATTCATGTCGTGGCAGTCAGAACACGACTTCGGGTTGTGGTTGCATTCCAAGTACCAAAGGCAAACAGGGTGAGAGTCGATTGCTGATATTGGTCGGCACTGCAGGGCTTGAAGCCGGCCTTATTAGAGGTTATCCCTGCCACATCAGGAGGAAAATGGCAAAGGAATTTGACAAAACATTGTAAAAAGCTCAATCCGAAGGTGTCTGAAGGGGTAGCTCTTCTCTCGCATTAGAGCTGGCTGGCATGCAAAGAAAACAACTGACATCAGTGTGCCTTGGTGGCTTCTAGCAAGGTGCCACGGACGTCACTCCTGGCGCGGATGAAACCGACGATGCAAGCAGAGCCGATCAACCCCACCTACCGGCATGCAGGGGTACTACTCACAAAAAATCTTCTGGATCCAGTCTGATGCATGAGGGAATTCCGAGGTAAGGGATTTGCAGCTAGAAGTCTCTTTCAGATTATTTAAATATGGCCTCTTTATTATATAAAGCTCCCAGGATATATATTTTTGTTAACACTATTATTCATCTCATTTTCCCATTAAAGATGCAATTGGCAAGGCTATCCTTTGTTTCTTCTTCTTTATATTCTATGTCTTGAAAATTTTCTAGCTTGAATCCAGGAAAATTCAAATACTGAAGGGTTTCCATCTGGCTCTGTGGCAGTTAACATGCTTTACATGAACAGTCCTGAGCATTATTTAGTAGCTTTTTATGAGGAAGTTGAGAAATGTTCTTCTGTTCCTAGTTATAAGCTTCATTGAAACAAACTGGAAACATAAGATATGTTTAAAAACTATGATTTAATTTGGTGTACAGAAAAAATACATATTTAAAAGTCTGGTTCCCTAGGTCAGTTAATAGGACTTTAAAATATAATTCACAATATTTTTGAAAAAAACTGAGGGCCTGATTTAGAACTCTGTGGATGGGTTTCTCCGTCACAAGGGTGACAGCTATCCCGTCTGCCGAAATATAAATCTAAATCCCATAGAATATAACCAAGTTCTAAATCAGGCCCTGAGTCTTTAGTTAACAAATGGTCTCCTTTATTCCTATCTTGGTGGGATAGATTCGATTCTACCATTAGGATTCCACAAATAATTTTATATTTGCTTTTAATGTTACCTATTAATTTACTGAAGCCTTTTTTCAAGACACTCCATATTTTGTTATCTACATGTTTCCAGCAAAATAAAAACCCTAGAATTTCACTATATGAATTGAAATACTTACATATGAAAGTATTTTTATTTTGTTTACATTATGTGTTTAGCAGTTGTCATACCGTGTTCTTCCAGTGCTACCTTCTGATGGCAAACTAAGGGCCTCATTTAGATATTGGTGGACCAGCTACTCTGTCACAACAGTGACAGATATTCCGCCTGCCGAAATCTAAATCCCATTATAGCCTATGGGAATTTAGATTTAGATGGACGGGATATCATTGATTGTTGTGATGAAGTATCTCGTCCGCCGATATCTGAATTAGTCCAAGAGTGTGGATACTGACATGCTGGTCCTCCACACATATAGATGAACCTTTATCAATGGAATTGTTCTGTAAATCATTGGTTTTTACTCTCCATGTGAAACTGCCAACACTGAATACAATGAAACATGCTGACCCAAATGCACATGCACAAGTGATTTTACTTTCCACTGGACTTTGGACATAATAAATTATTTGCATGAAAAGCTCCTGACACAACTTTTGGTACACTACTTTGTCGTTTTCCTGCCACACACAGATTCCTACATTGTGTGTATAGAGGTCCAGGAGTCCCCCTCCTTTTCAGTAATAAGAGCAGCTAGTGTTATTAGTGTTGTAATCATGATCACACTAGACTACATTACATTAGTGCCCACCCTATGCAAGTTCACCACCTGTGAACACCTCAGTACAGGGTTGCCAGCAATAGCTAGAATAAGCATTTGCAATGCAATCGGTCTTGCATTTGCTCGAGTTAGTGCAATTAGTGTTGTAAACTCCTAACTGGAATTTTCTTGAACACATAAACTGAAAATGAAAAGGAAAACAGTTTCACATAAGCGAGCCGATGGCCGCCATGAGTGTGAAGGAGACACACAAAATGAAACAGAAGTTTGCTCACAGTCAAACGTATCGGCAAAAGTGCAATTATCCATGTAACTGGCAAAAGTGCAATTATCCATGTAACAGGGTCGATGTCATGCAAAGCACTCGACTACTGCCCAGTGAAATCACGCTGCATAGGAAATAAAAAGAAAAAGTAGTCCAGAAGCCATTCGGAAAACATGGAGACTCATATGTTTTCAGTAGTTTACCAGTACTCTCGAGGAGGGCTAAACACCTGAAAAGGCATGCCGTATGCATGCCTTTCACTAATGAAATCAGGCGAATTTTAAAAGGCAAGCCCACAAACCAACCAAACTGATGGGTGTGACATGGGCATGGTTAAAAGCCCACAGAGAGATTACAACAGGGGCCAGAATGCTTATGCTCTCGACCCTAAAAAGGCTTTGACAACCATAGCTTAAATACCCTGGCACCAAGATGTTATTATTTGCAATAATTCTCCACAACGGTGCCTAATTTATCACTTGAATATCGATGTAAAAATATATTTTGAAAAAATTATGATCTCTGACATTTTTGTCTTGAATACACACTTTTATATTTTGGTAAACATATATTAATGTAATCAAGCAAAAGATTCTAATTTAGTAGCTGCAAACAAGAGATTTACTTACAGGTATTTTGAAAGCTACAAGTAACTCATGAACTACTGGTTGGAACAGCCTGTGGTACACAGTAGGTCATAGAATGTTCAACTTATAGTGCACTACAGATAGTTGTAACAATAGTGAGGTCATGCATCAGGGAAAGTGGTGGACGCACAAGTTGTTTCCATTTTATTATCAACGCCTTACAACTTCTTTCAAGCGCATAAGCAGCTTTTGCAACTAAATCATGTACAAATAGTAAAGCCCCTCCCCCATTGCTTCAGAACATGTGTTCCGCCTCTGCAGAAAACCAACCTTCGACACAGTGGAACTCATGAATTACCCACTACATCATACCCCATGTACATTATCACTCATCTAAAACACACTGTTAAATAAATAAAGCCCTCAATGGCTACTAATCCAACTTCCGAACATACCGACTGAATTATCCCTCTCTAGTGAAGAAAAAGAAAGCCAATTACTCTAAGCTTTTTGGTTAACCATAATGTACTTATTCAGTGCATTCCCTGATAATCAGAGGCCACACAATTGTAATGAGTCGAACTATAAATGTACCTTTTGTGTCACCTCTTTCTGGTGGTTGTTCTAGGAGCTCCCCACCCGCACTTTCCAATGGTGGGTTGCCGAATACTAATGTTACCTAGTCTTGATTCCACTTAACTAAGGCCCCACGAGCGGGTAGGATACTTTTCTGCATGCATAAGAGAGTGCCTGTGATGAGAAGCTAAGTTAGTTGTAAAAATCATCCAACAGGCCACTGGTGGTTGCTTATATGAGGCCTCATCTCCTATTACTTTTGAAAAGACACTGCACTCACTTTTGTGTAATTCATGGGTACACCCCTTATTAAAACCAAAAGTGACCTGGTTAGAGCCCTTATGCCTTAAAGCTTGGGCTTGACTACAGAATATGAGAATACAGAGGAGTGTAGGAGTTAGAAGTTTGTTTATTTTTGGATGCATGATGAAAGGAGGGCACCCATTTTCTCCTTAAATTTCTTCTTAATCTCCTCTTCTGTTTTTATTGATTCCTTTTTAAGCTTTGATTTCATCCATTACCCCATATTTTGTGCCACTTTATCTCATTCTTCTGAATTGTTTTTTATCCATATATTCTCCATTTTTAATTGTTTTATTATGTTTCCTTTACTTTTTTCTCTCTTTTCTGTCTTCTTTTGTCTAGCTCTTTAATCTAAGTCTGATGATGAAAACCAGGGTGTTCATTTAAGGTTTTGATGGCTGTACTGCATTCTGCCACCAAGCCTTTACAGACAGCACCTCTACTGCCCTAGTAGACTACAACCTTGCAGCAAATTTGTTTGTTTTTCAAAAATAAACTACCAAAGGAGGAGTTTCTTGTTGAAAATCCAGGTATTAACGCCCATGACTCATTGGGATTTTTTCCAGCTTCGACTTCAAACTGAAAAACAAGCATTGGCAAAGCAAATGTCTCGCCTTTGGATCCTATTGGCTTTGCCAACAAATTTTGCCATACTGCACAGTATCCCTCAAAACCTGCAGCACGGCTAAAAAAACAGAAAAAAGAAGCGTATGCGACAACTGCAAAATTTTGTAGGCTCACACCACACCAGTCAAGTGCGCCTACAAATTGCATTTTTTCACAGATCTGAGTAGGATCAATAATCAAAAGGAAAAAAAAGTAGCACTGGGGAAGCAACATGGCAGGTCGAAATCACATAGTGCGGAAACAAGACAGTGGTGGGGTGGGGGGAAGTAACACTGAGGGTGCAAGTAGGGGAAGCAGCCACGGGGAAGACAGATGAGACTGTGAAGTTTGGGGAGGCACACAGGTGAGAAAGCACTGGAAGGGGTTTGGGAGAGGCACACAAGGGCATTACAGGGACAGCAACATGGATGCGGTGGAAGGATAGAAGTATGTGAGGGAGACAGCTGGAAAATGCACGTCCTCTCATAGAGTGCTTAAGCTAAAAGAAAAAAGCAGCACCTGAAAAGGGAATAGAGGAAGGACACAAGTAATATGTCCGTGCTCCACAAACACAAGAAGAGGAAGGAAAGCCTACCCACACTCACAAATAGGAAGCAAGCAAATGAGAATGACAATGAAGCCCACCATCGATATGCAATAAACATGCTGTAATCCCACTGTAAGTTGACAATATGTCTTGTAACAGATAGCCATGTTCTGTCTAGTAGGTGAGTACTAACAACCTTGAAATGTCTGTCCTCAATGGTGCCCTTTTTCTGACATACATTGACCCATGGCCCAATGTCAGTCTGGCAGTTGGTCAAAGGAGTGCACTGCCAGAGCTAGAGGAGACGTGTGGAAATATGAGGAGTTCCATGACTCTAAATGGGGGAGGGGGAACTCCGAGTTAACCTAAGAGGGTACTGCTCCACATTTGAGGGAGAGTGCCCATAAGTCCCTGTCCCCAAAAATAAGTGTTGGTGCCTACAGTCTGCAACCACTGGGGCAAATTAAGAACTGTTTGTACAGCCAGTGTTATGTAACCCTCTCCAGTGCAGGGAAGAAAGTACATACATTTGAAAATACAAATAGCTTTGAACACTATCATGTGCTGAACTACTTTGACGCAAGCTTTCACTTTTAAAAGCACACACACCCATGCTGTCAACAAAATCAGCAGTAGGAGAGCATATGGCGGAGGAGTTGCCAGGATGGTGGCATATTAGACATGCTCCGGTAAGCTCTGTCTTACACCCCGCTCACAATCCTTAACTATTTATCAGATCTGGGCCTGGATTGACCCACACGGGTCGAGGACATGGCGAGGGTTGCTCCAGCACTGCGAGAAGCCAGTGCCTGGGGCCATAAGCAGTGGCATCTGGGGGAAGTTCCTCTCTGTGTTTCTTAACCCGTTGGGTGCCCTGGAAGAGCTGGTCTCGCCCTCGGCCATGGTTGCCGTCTGCCGAGGACGAGACCAGCTCGTCCTTCACCCGGCCCACAGGGGGAGCGCTAGTGCTCACCCCATTGGCCTCCTATCCACCCCCCAGGGGAGGGATGGAAGGGGAATTGCTTCCCCTTCCACCCCCACCCCTCCCCACCAGTGACGTCTGATGACGTCAATGCGCAATTTCGCGCTGACCTCATCAGAGGCCACCTCCCATTGTGCTGGAAGCTCAGCTTCCAGCGTCATCAGAAGAGAAATGCAAAGCATTTCTCTTCTGATTGGGGGGTGGGGGCAGGCAGAGGCATGAAAGGAAAGGAAAGGAAAGGTATTTCCTATCTTTTCATGTCTATTTGAGCATTTCTGCAGCCTGATCGTGGAGCGTTCGGGCTGTAGAAATGCCCACTAGACACCAGGAATTTGTGTTTTTCTTTTGTTTATATGTGTTTACATCTAAGGGGAGTGGCCCCTTTGGGAAGATGCCTCTAGACCAGGGATATATATATATATATATATTTTTTACACATGGGGAGCGACCCCTTAAGCAAGGATTGCTCCCCTGGGGGGCAAATTGTTTTTAGGCCATTTCTGTCCTCCTTGGGGGCAGAGCGGCCTATTTCTATTAGGCAAACCACTAGACACCAGGGGATTTTTTTTTTTTTTTTTTACAGATGGGGAGTGACCCCTTAGGCAAGGGTCGCTCCCCTGGGGGCAAATTTATTTTAGGCCATTTCTGCCCCCCCTTGGGGGCAGATCAGCCTATTTATGTAAGGCCCATCTTGCCCCAAGTGGGCAGAAAGCCCACCAGAGACCAGTCAAGATTCTTTTTTTAAAAAAGAGGGTGGGGGTATGGCCATACCCCCACCCCAAATAAATGGGGACGAAGTTGTTCTGCCCACCGGTGGGAAGATGGGGCAATTACCCCCGATACACTCCCGGGGGGGGGGGGGGCAGAAAGACTACTAGATGCCAGGGAATTTTTTAAAAAAATAAAAAAATTTGGGGTGGTGGCTACCAACCAGTATGGCTTGGTTATGCCCTGACCCCAATTGAAAGGGGTAGGAGTCTTTCAGCTCTCCCACGCACACTAAAACATCTTATCCCAATGGCAAGCAAGAGGACATTTGATTATTTTGGGTTTTGGTTTCACATTTGGGCCATGAGAGCTTGTCTAACTCTCAAAATCATCCTACTTGGAATGGTGAGGGCTGCACTTTTTGGACTTTGGGATGCTGCTATGTAGAAAAATCTCCAAGAGCTAAGCACATTTGAAAACAAAACATCTGGGTGTGTCTAAGGTGGTGTGCTTCACATGCACCCGCACCATTTTATTACCCACAATGCCCTGCAAACCTCCAACTTTACTTGAAAAAACAAATTTTTCTAACTTTTTTGTGATGGAACCTTTCGGAACCAATATAGGAATCCACAAAATTCCTACCACCCAGCATTGTTGCATCTATACCGATAAAAATTCTGGCCCACTTTTCAGCCTAAAAACGTTTTTTTCCAAGCTGCCTTTTTGTACCCGCTTTGGTTCCCCCTCATTTTCGACATGTTTTTTGGCTCTTCCTTGTCACAGGCACTTGTCCCACCCACACAAGTGAGGTATCGTTTTTACTGGGAGACTGAGGGGAACGTTGGGTGGTAGGAAATTTGTGCCGGTGCGGTGATCCCACATAGAAATGTGGGAAACATTTGATTTTTTAAGCTAAATTTGAGGTTTGCTGAGGATTCTGGGTAAGAAAACAGTGAGAGATCCACGCAAGTCACACCTTCCTGGACTCCTTTGGGTGTCTAGTTTTCAGAAATGCTTGGGTTTGGTAGGTTTCCCTAGACGGCTGCTGAGCCAAGGACCAAAAACGCAGGTGCCCCCCCTTGCAAAAACAGGTAGTTTAGTTTTGTATTTGATAATTTTGATGTGTTCACAAAGGGCCTGATTATGACTGACCGCCGCCCGCCTCGCGGGAACCGCCATATGGCCGCTCCGCGGTCCTGCCAGCCCAGCGGGAAACCCCTCCCCACGAGGAAGCCGGCTCTGAATGGAGCCGGCGGAGTGGGTATGTGCGACGGGTGCAGTGGCACCCGTCGCGTATTTCAGTGTCTGCATAGCAGACACTGAAATACATAGTAGGGCCCTCTTACGGGGGCCCCGCGGCACCCCCTACCGCCATCCTGTTCCTGGCGGGAGACCCGCCAGGAACAGGATGGCGGTAGGGGTTGTCAGAATCCCCATCTCTGCCGCCATGGGGGATTCACACGGGCAGCGGAAAACCGGCGGGAGACCGCCGGTTTTCCGCATCTGACCGCGGCCGAACTGCCGCGGTCAGAATGCCCTGCGGGGCACCGCCGGCCTGTCGGCGGTGCTCCCGCCGACCCTGGCCCCGGCGGTCTCAGACCGCCGGGGTCAGAATGACCCCCATAGTGTTTTAGGGCATTTCCTGTCACGTGCGCTAGTCCTACCCACACAAGTGATGTACCATGTTTATCGGGACATCTGGTGGAACGCAGGGTAGAAGGAAGTTTGTGGCTCCCCTCAGATTCCAGAACTTTGCAGCACCGAAATATGAGGAAAAAGGTTTTTTGCCAAATTTTGAGGTTTGCTAAAGATTCTGGGTAACAGAACCTGGTGAGAGTGCCACAAGTTACCCCAACCTGGGTTCCCCTAGGTGTCTAGTTTAAAAAAATGCACAGGTTTGGTAGGTTTCCCTAGGTACCGGCTGATCTAGAGACCAAAATCCACAGCTAGGCACTTTCCAAAAACACATCAGTTGTCAATGTAAAAATGTGAGGTGTCCATATTGCATTTTGTGGCGTTTCCTGTCGCCTGCACTAGACCCACCCAAACAAGTCAGGTACCATCTTTATCAGGAGACTTGGGGGAATGCTGGGTGGAAGGAAATTTGTTGTTCCTCCCAGATTCCAGAATGTTCTATCACCGAAATGTGAGGAAAAAGTGTTTTTGCCAAATTTGGAGGTTTGCAAAGGATTCTGGGTAACAGAACCTGGTGAAAACCCCACAAGTCACCCCATTCTGAATTCCCGTAGGTGTCTAGTTTAAAAAAATGTATAGGTTTTCCTTGGTGCCAGCTGAGCTAGAGGCCAAAATCCACAGCTAGGCACTTTCCAATAAACAGGTCAGTTTTCTTTGGGAAAATGCGATGTGTCCACTTTGTGTTTTGGGGCATTTCCTGCCGCGGGCACTAGGCCTACCCTCACAAGTGAGGTACCATTTTTATTGGAAGATATGAGGGAATGCTGGGTGGAAGGAAATTTGTGGCTCCTCTCAGATTCCAGAACTTTCTGTCACCGAAATGTGAGGAAAAAGTGTTTTATTTTGGCCTAATTTGGAGGTTTGTAAAGGATTCTGGGTAACAGAACCTGATGAAAACCCCACAAGTCACCCCATTCTGAATTCCCGTAGGTGTCTAGTTTAAATTTTTTTATAGGTTTTCCTTGGTGCCGGCTGAGCTAGAAGCCAAAATCCACAGCTAAGCACTTTCCAAAAAACACATCAGTTGTCAATGTAAAAATGTGAAGTGTTCATGTTGCGTTTTGGGGCATTTCCTGTCGCAGGTATTAGGCATACCCACACAAGTGAGGTACCATTTTTATTGGGATACTTGGGGGAATGCTGGGTGGAAGGAAATTTGTGGCTCCTCTTATATTCCAGAATTTTCTACCTCCGAAATGTGAGGAAAAAGTGTTTTATTTTTTCCAAACTTGGGGGAACACAGAATAGAAAAACAAGCGTTGTTGCTCCTTGTATTTCCCTACATTTTTCCTTCCAAATGTGAGACAGTGTGTAAAAGAGACGTCTATTTGAAAAATGCCCTGTAATTCACATGCCAGTATGGGGACCCCAGACTTCAGAGATATGCAAATAACCATTGCTTCTCAACACCTTATCTTGTGCCCATTTCGGAAATATAAAGGTTTCCTTGATACCTATTTTTCAATCTTTATATTTCACCAAATGAATTGCTGTGCACACAGTACACAATGAAAAACCATTGCAAGCTGCAGCTCATTTATTGGCTCTGGGTACCTAGGGTTCTTGATGAACCTACAAGCCCTGTATTTCACCGCAACCAGAAGAGTCCAGCAGACGTAACGGTGTATTGCTTTAAAAAATCTGCCATAGCTGGAAAAAGTTATAGAAGAAAACGTGAACAGAAATGGCTCTTTTTTCACCTCATTTTCAATTTGTTTGTTTTTAGGCTGTTACTTTCTGTAGGAAAACCTTGAAGGATCTACATAAATGACCCCTTGCTGAATTTAGAATTCTGTCTGCTTTTCAGAAATGTTTAGCCGTCCAGGATCCAGCATTGGTTTGACACCCATTCCTGGCACTAACTGGAAGGAGGCTGAAAGCACAAAAAATAGTAAAAATGGGATATGTCCCAGTAAAATGCCAAGATTGTTTTGAAAAATGTGTTTTTCTGATTCAAGTCTAAAAGCTGGGAAGATGGTGATTTTAACACCACAAACCATTTGTTGATGCCAGTTTCAGGGAACAAATCACAAGCTTTCTTCTGCAGCCATTCTTTCCCATTTAAAAAAAAAAATTGTTTGCTGTATTTTGGCTAATTTCTTGGTCTCCTTCAGGGGAACCCACAAACTATGGGTACCTCTAGAATCCCCGCGGATGTTGGAAAAAATGATGCAAATTTGGTGCAGGTAGCTTATGTGGGGAAAAGGTTATGAGGGCCTAAGCACAAACTGCCCCAAATAGCCAAAAAAAGGCCTGGCACTCGAGGGGAAAAAGGCCTGGCAGCAAAGAGGTTAAAGGGCTGCACAGTGTCCTGAAGAAGCTCGTATGGGGTATGGGCAGGAGACGAGTGGTGATTCTGGTGCTTCAGCAGGAGCATCTCAAAGTAGGACTGAGTGCTACCAGCTTTGAGTTGCCCAGATATACACCTGGCTCTCAACCCCAGGACTCCCCTCATATAAGGAATCCCACCAGATGAAGGTCACCTGGCTGTGCTGGCACCGTTATGTGTGGTGCGAGGGCCCTCAATCACACTACTTATCCCGATAAGGCAGCTACCTGCCCTCCAAGAACCCACTGAATTAACTTAGCATCCCGGAAGGGAGCAGCAATAACTGGGACTTTTACCATGAAGGGAGTTTAATGCACTTTCCAGACTTTACGGAGACCTATGGAGTAGCGGATGGACAATGTTTAGCTAACTGTGCCATCCAACACTTGGAAGGTAGTACCTGGGGTGCCAATGGGGCAGAGCAGCCTCAATCATGGTCACCACATTCTCTGCTGTCATACAGTGGCATAAGGCGCACCATCACTGTCTCCACACTGCCTTACTCTCTTCTGTACCAGGGAAGACTAAGGGAGCCAGGGTCAGATGGAGCGCATCTCTCCTACACCAACTGGAGAAATAATGGTGACAGGTGCTCCAACATGTTAAGAGGGTGTCCTGTAATCTGTGTTTCTGGTTTGCACAATTTAATTTTGCACACCAAGCATACCTCATCTGACCTGGCATCCTTGGGGTGGTTACCCCAGACTTTTTGCCTTTCACCTCCTATTTTTCACTGTATCTTTTTGTTGGCCTTAGGACTCTGAGCACTTTGCCACTGCTAACCAGTGCTAAAGTGCATGTGCTTCTCCCCTCAACCTGGTAACTTTGGTGTATCCACAATTGGCATATTTAATTTACCCAGGGCCTGTAATTTAAATGCGACTAGTTGACCTGCAGCACTGATTGTGCCACTTACTTAAGTGGCATTATAAACATGTCTCGGGTCTGCCACTGCAGAACTGGTGTGTGCAGTTTCACTGCCACTTTGAATTGGCATTTAAAACCACTTGCCAAGCCTTTAACTCCCCTTTTCTTACATATAAGTTACCCCTAAAGAAAACCCTGGGTAGCCCATACAGCAGGATGCCATATAAGTAAAAGGCAGGGCATGTACGTTTAAGTAGTTCCATGTCCTGACTCCCAAAGTCATTTTATTATTATGAAGCCTACTTCTCTCATAGGCCAGCATTGGGAATTATTTCAAATATCTTTAAGCTGTACTTCCTGATCAGAAAGGAGTAGCTGCATCATGTTTATATCATTGGTTTGGTAATGAAAAATTATCTTTATTGGTAAAGATGGATTTACGATTACTAGTTTAAAAATGGTACTTTTAGAAAGTGGGCATTTCTTTGCTCTCACTGCTCTGTGCGCATGACAGCCTGTGCATAATACATTCTCCATCTGAGTGACAGATACATTTGTGCATTACCTACAGACACCCACAACACTGGAGACTCACCTGCATTCATCTCCATACTGATGGGACTTCCTGGGAAGGAAGGGCAAGAAGGGTTCACACTTACAGTTCAAAGGATAGTGACCTGAGCACACACAAAGGTGTGATTACCCCAACTGATAGTCTTCGAGCCAGGGCTGGGATGAAAGAGGGACCTATGCACTTCAAGGGACTTCTTTGAAGTCACTCCCACTTCAAAGGCACTTTTTGGTATAAATACTGGGTCTCTGACCGCCTAAAAATCTGTACACTTCTGGAACTGAAAATAACTCTGCTGCAGTAAAGGCTGCTGTGCTGGAGGATTACCAATCCGCTGTGACTGACTGTTCTGAGGAACTGCTTCCCAGCTTTGCTGTGCTGTCCTGCTGTCTGCTGACCTCTGCCCTGCCAAAGGATGAAAGACTAAAACCCAGAGTGACTCCAAGGGCTTGCTGGCTTACCCTTCTGTTCTCCCCAAAGTCTCAGGGACACCAAACACCTCGCTAATTGTTTATCATCTGCTGGAGACGCGTACCTAATCACCAGCTGAGGTTATTGAGTTGAAGAGCTTTGAGCAACTCAGCGCCCCATGTTTTACTGGGCCACTGCTCCACTTCTCCATCCTTCCGGCACCACTGCAGAGACCCATGCCCCAGAGAGAGAGAGTCTCTGTGAAATCCCAGGACACGAAGACTGGTTAGTGCCCATTATAGCCTCTGTGCTGTGGGAGAGTCCCTCAGTGCGGCCCTTGTAACAATCAGGTTGCCAGGATGATGCCAACGCCGCCGGCCCAAGGAATCTGAGTGCGACACCGGCTCTCACTTCGTCCAAGCGGGCTTGACAACTGCTTCCACTTACCAAAGGTAATGAGTGTGTGGGACCCATGGGGTGATCACTGCCAGCCTATGCCTCCTTACAAGTGGCCATAATTTACTTAACTACCTCGGTCTAATGACCAACTCTGCACGCGAAGACAGCAACAACGTGTTTTGATTGCCATAAAAGGAATGATAAAAGGAACCAAGTCATTAATGATCTCTAAAGCACTGCTCTTGCATTTATGAATTTAAAAGTGATATCTTCTGATCTACTGATGGGATTTCCATTGTTTTGATCATATTCTAGTCAGATAAATACTATCTATGTTTCTAAACTGGTGTGGAGTCCTTTTGTAGTGTTTTCATTGATTTAATCTGTGCATGTGTTGCACAAATACTTTAAACGTAGCCTCTTAAGTTCAGCTTGCCTGCTCCGTGCCAAGCTACCAGAAGGTGAGCACAAGTTAATTTAGGTTGTGTAACTGACTCACTCTGACTAGGATTGTGGTCCCTACTTGGACAGGGTTCATACTAGAGACCCAGTTTCTAACATCATCCACCACTGTATCAAGCGCATTTTCCCTGAAGCGTCTTTGGATTGCCCCTGATCCAGGGCACCAGAAAACCAGCTTTTATCACTTGGTCTGAGTGTGGTGCTTCTACAGGCCTGGGAGGAAGTCACAGTAATCACGGATGCGGAGGTGGATCATTGTATTGTATTGTAATAGTATTTATATAGCGCTTACTACCTCTGACGAGGTGTCGAAGTGCTTTTCGGCGAGTAGCGCGCTACTCCGGAACCCAACAAAAATTAGTGATGGATTAGTATCGGGAAATATGAGTACAGTTTTAGTATTATTATGAGTTAATTTGAGCCACGGATATGAGAGTTTGTTAGTTAGATTGACTGGAGTAATGGAGGGGTGGAGGAGGAAAGAAATCCAGAGGTGTTAATTGGGAGTATATCCCTCATTTACTCATCCCAAAGGCTTGGGATGAGTAAAGAGGGATGGAGGAGGGAAGAGTCTGTGGAAGGGTTAGGGAGATCATAGTAGCAGGGTGAGATAAATGAGGGAGAATTTAGTAGGGTTGTTTGGGAGGTCATGGTAGTAGAGTGAGGTTTGGTGAGTTAGATGTGGAAGCGGAGGGAAGAGCTTAGGCAGAGTTATTTAGGAGATGAAAGTAGTAGAATGGATTTGGGATGAGTCAGAGTGGGAATGGAGGATAGATTGATAGAGACATGACATATGATGATGGGTTGATAAGTGTGATATGATGAGAGCAGGGATTCATAGATATCTAGTATAACAACCCACCCAGGAGCCATGCAATGACCTACAAACATGCCAAGCACAGAACAACATACACACATACATACATACATATATATACATATATATATAAATATATACATACACACATACACACACACATACATACATACATACATACATGAATACACACACATATGCACACATATATGTACATACAATATATAATTAGAACCATGGGTAAATATACTTAGTCAAATAGGTTTAAAGAGTGTGTGTGTATTTTATTGTTATGACATAGTAGTGATACATAGTTTCTAAAGAGCTATACATAATTAGAAATAGACACATAATCAGAAAAAAATATTTATCAACATAGGCATATGCAGTCCATAGTTGTTTGAATATGGTGGTTATGAAGGAAAGAGCCAACTCTTGAGTAGTTTTCTGAAGACAAGAAAGTTATCTGTGGCTCTTATAGTTGGGGGTAATGAATTCCATAGTTTGGCTGCTTGAACGGAGACGGATGTACCACCTACAGTCTTTTTCTTGTATGGTGGTGTTCTAAGGCGGGGTGCCAATCGTGAGCGGAGGTTTCTTTGTTGGATGTATTTGGTTATTTTGTTTCTGATAAAAAGCGGTCCTGTTCCATGTATAGCTTTGTGGGTGATACAAAGCAGCTTGAAAGTGCATCTTCTGGCAACGGGTAACCAGTGTAGTGCTCTCAAGGCAGGGGAGATGTGGGCTTGTGGCTTTACATGTAATAGTAGCCTGGCTGCGGAGTTCTAAATACGTTGTAGTTTTTCATAATAGATAGAGATGATCCATGGTAGAGGCCATTGGCATAATCCAGTTTGGACAGTACAAGCGAGATAGTAGCTTGCACCTTGTGTGGAAATCCGATGTGGGGGAAGATGCGTCGTAGAGTCCTCAAGGTGATGAAGCTTGTTTGAGCTAATTTGTCAACTTGGGCATTCATAGTTAACTTGGAATCCATGGTGATTCCAAGGTTTTTAACTTCCTTGGATAATTGAGGAGGTGGTCCGAGATCGTCAGGCCAGATGCACAGAGGGTCATAACTTTTCCAGTTACCACATATGAGTATTTCTGTTTTGGAGGTATTTAGTTTGAGATGGCTCCAGGTCATCCACTGATCAACGGCTCTGAGGCAACTGAAGATTTCTGAGTTTTCAATGTTTTTGGGGCATTCTAATTTAAGTAGTATTTGTGTGTCATCTGCATAGTTGTAGCATGTGAGATGAAAATCATTGATCAGTTCTGGTAATGATATCATGTAAATGTTGAAAAGCAAAGGTGAGATGATTGATCCTTGGGGGACCCCTGCTTTTGTGAGGTAGGGTTTGGACGAGAAGGGGGATGAGTAGATGATATTAGATCTTTTTCGACGATAGGAACTAATCCAGTCGAGAGCAGTACCTTGTATGCCGGCTTTGCGGAGTCTTTGAATTAGGGTGTCATGGTCAACTGTATCAGATGCAGCCAAGAGGTCCAAGAGAAGTAGTGCAGCAACTCCATTGCGGTCGACTGTGTTTTTAAGATCATCCCAGATTGCTATGAGTGCCGAATCAGTGCTTCTTCCTGGGCGGAATCCAGTTTGGAAGTCTAAAAGTATAGAATTGTCTTCAATGAATTGTGACATCTGGGCGAATGCTGCTCTTTCTATCAATTTGCCCAGGAAAGGTCCATTTGTGATTGGTCTGTAGTTGTTGGGGTCTTGCGGGTCTAGGTTTGTTTTCTTTAATAATGGTCGTATGTATGCCTTTTTCAGGTCTACAGGAAAAGTTCCTGTAGTTAAAGAGTTGTTGATGATTCTTCCTACAGGTGTGGCAGCAGAAGTAGATAGAAGAATGTTCTTGAAGATTTGTGGTGGGCAAGGGTCAGAAGGGCAACCAAAAGGTCTGCTTGCTTTGACCAAATCCATAAATTCACCTTGGGATATTTGTTGGAAGGACTGTAGAGGCTGGGTTGGTTTATTCTTAGAGGGTATTTTAGGAAAGGGGTTGGTGCTGATGGTTTTCTTCTGTTTTAAATAGGAGTCCAATGTGTCTGCCTTGGTTGTGTAGTTAGTTGCCAATTTATTTGCGAAGTCTTGAGTAGTGGGATGACTTCCTTCCATGCATGTAGGTTTTTGAAATTCATTGAGAATTTTATAAAATTCCTTGGTTGTAGATTTAGCATTTTGAATTCTGTCAGAGTAGTACCTTTTTTTAGCTTTTTTGATTGATGATTTGTATATTCTGTTAGGTTTGTGTAGCTGCAGTTTGTCTTGACTGTTGTTTGTTATGAGCCAGGTCCGCTACAACTTTCTGATTTGTTGCTTTATCTTTTTAAGTTCTGTGTTTCTCCAAGGTGTTGGTTTTCTTTTGTCGTGTTTAGTTTTTCTAAGTGGTATTAGGATATCAGAAGCTTCCTGTAGCCACTCCTAAAGTTTTAGCACAGAATTAATTGTATCTAGATCTGTGTTGGCTGTTAGTTGTGTTTCTAAGTCATCCAAATTGATTTTGCTCCATGAACGATAGGTGCATGTCTGTAAGTAGTTGTGGGGTGTGTTGATTTGTGGAGTTTTATGTCAGAAAGTTATCAAATGGTGGTCTGACCAAGTGATTGGCGTGATGCTATGAATGGTAACTAGTTCAGGCTTGGCAAAAATGACATCTAGGATGTGTCCAGCGATGTGTGTGGGATTGTATACAATCTGATGTAGGTTCAATGCGACTAAGCCAGTGTAGATAGCTTTTGGATGGGGCATATTGGGTTTGTCAAACCAAATGTTTAGAACCCCAAGAATGTATAAGTTGGAGTAAAGTATAATAAGGTTTGAGACTGTATCTAGAAAAGCATCTGGGAATGTGGAGTTGTTAGGTGGAGGTCTGTAAAGGAGGAGAAAGTTACAGGAGGAAGTTGGAGTAGGGTGGCATTTGGTGAGGAGGGCTTCACAACCTTGTATGGAGATGTTGTCTGTTTTACTGAGGTTCATTGCCTGTTTGAATATAATAGCTAGTCCTCCTCCTCTCTTGCCTATATGGTTTTGTGTGATGGTTTGATAGCCCGGAGGAACGGCTTCGTGCAACACTGGGGCCATGTCATCTCCCAACCAGGATTCAGTTATGAATAGTAAGTCTGGTTGTGTGTCTGTGAGCAGGTCGTAGATGTGGTGCTTGTTTTTTGAGAGTGATCGAGCATTTATGAGCTGGCAGTTTAGAAAAGGTGTGTTAGTGGTAGTGTTGTTTTGTTTAGGAGAAGGGTAAGTAGTATAATATGAGCTTGAAGCAGGAGTGTTGTTTGTTGTGATAACTGTTTGAGGCTCACAATAGTCTTGCTTTTCAATATAGTGTTCATCTTCCAGCAGGTTAAGGAGGCATTTTGTTGGGTCTGTGTGTGTGGGTGGTGGACTTGGTGGCTGAAAGAGACATGAAGAGTGTACTGTTTTTTGTAGGGTAGTCTTATTATGTAATAGACAAGGGGATGCGAGGTTGCTAAGTGTGGCATGTTTTTTTGTTTTGTTTGCTTCTGTTTAGTGTGGATGGAGTATGGGTTAGGGGTGGTGGAGGAGCATGTGGATCATGATATAAGGCTCTAAATTGTGCAATGGAGGAGAGGCGAGTGAATGAAAGTTGCTGGGTTGGGGTGCTTGTGGTAGGTGTTTGTGAAGAGTGAGAAAGTAGGGGTAAAGATAGGACGGGACTTGTATTCTTTGTGGAGTCCTGAGGGTGGGAGTGGGTGTGACGATAAGTGTAATGAAAGTTTGTGTTGATTTGATGTGCTGATGTGTGTGGTCTGTATTGTTTTGTGGAATAGTGAGAGGGGATATTGGTGTAGTTGTTTTTGGTGAGGGATTTGTATGTGAAATAGTGCGGGTGAGTGGAATTAGAGTGTTAGATATGTTGATGTGTTTTGGAGATGAATGTACGAGGTGTGTAAGAGGTGATGGATGTGTGTCAGGGGAGTTAGTGTTAGTTGTGATGACTGGAAGAGGTAATATGTGTGGTGGAGTGAAGTGTGGGGATTGTATGGTTGTGTGTAATTGGTGAAGAGAGGGGAAGGGTGTTTGTAGATGGTGTGTTGGAAGGCTGGGTCTTGGCATTGTTATGATGATAGGTGGTCTGTGTGGAGCAAAGAGTGGATAGTGTTGTTGGTTAGTATGAGCAGGGAGTGTGTATCTGGAAGGCTGAGACTGAGAGAAATGTATACTGTAGTTTTGGGTCGTTTGGGTGATGGCAGGTTGTGTTAGTGGGAGTGGACAGAGTAGTGTTTGTTGTGAGAATGCAGGTGTTTGACTGTTGTAGTTGTGGAGGAAATGTGTATATGTGTTGTATAATGGGTATTGTGTTGTGTGATGGGACATTACAATCTGTCTGTGGCCAGTTTGTAATGCATGAGTTGGATGTCTTTGCAGATAATTTGTTTGCATGTTGATGGATGTATAGGGACTGAAATCAATCCTGGTCAATAGTGAATTGGGCAGCATTTCGGGCCCTAGTCCCTTCCTGTCTCGAACAGGCCCAAACAGGCAACTGCCCTTGTCCTCTCTGCCCTTTGCTTCGACACCCGGGCTGTGACGACCTGAGTTCTAGGCTTAAATAGCCCTACTGGCCAATAGGAACCTGGTCCTAACCGTAACCAATCCAATTTCTAACCCTGTTCAAACAACTAATGGGATACACAGCCCTAATCACCAATCATACCCCTAATCCTGACCACCAATCACAGCCCCAGCCCTAGAATCAGCAACCAATCAGATTCCCAGCCCTATCCACCAATCAAAGCCCTAGAACCAACAGCCAATCGGAATCTCAGCCCTATCCACCAATCACAGCCCTAGAACCAACAGCCAATCAGATTATCTGCCCTATCCACCAATCACAGCCCTAGAACATACATCCAATCAGATTCTCTGCCCTATCCACCAATCACAGCCCTAGAACCAACATCCAATCAGAATCTCAGCCCTATCCACCAATCACAGCCCTAGAACCAACAGCCAATCAGAATCTCAGCCCTATCCACCAATTACAGCCCCAGCCCTGGAGCCAGCAACCAATGGAATGACCAGCTCCCAACAACCTATCACAACAACATATGCAACAACCAATAGGAACTTATATAAGGAGCAGGTTAACTGAAGTCCAGTCCCTGTGGCCAGGGAGGAGGCAGCCGCTGCTCTATTCAGAATCTCCTTGGATACAGAGAGGCTGAATCCACACTTCCAAGCTAGCAGAGTCTACTTTCCAGGTAAGGGAGAGATGGTTTAAAAGACAAACACAGGAATACTGCTTGTCGTGCGCTCAGAAATGTGGCTTTTTTAAGGCAAAAAAACAGGGGGAGCAGACAGTTTCTAAACACAATTTAAATCACAGAAACAGATTAAACAGTCTCCTAAAAACACACTTTGCAAGATGTATGTAGCCTTTTTACTTAGAAAAGAGGGGGGGTTATGAATTCATGTGCCACAAAGGTAATTCACACAGTCACGGCAAAAACGGAATAAAAAAAAAACACCACTTTAAAAGGCCAAGCTGCCTGAAACACAGAAAGACCACAGTAAAACAGGCACGGGTAGCTGAAAAAACACTTTTGAACAAATAAAAAGACACACGAGATGTAATATGCCCTAATACCCTAATGTGAGAGGCCTAATCTCCTACCTAAAGGAGAGCTGGGTTTGCTAAACCTAATCTGCCAATGCCATGTCCATGAGAGGAGCCCCCAACCCTCGTTACCTTGGAATGAGGTCTTTATTTCAGACTTCGTAGGGACACGAAGACTGGGTCAGCGCCAAGACGACGTGCAGCATCGATATCAGCGATGATGGCAATGCCCTCTGGTCGGAATCCCTCTGATTATCCGTCTAAAGTGCGATGTATTTATACAGATCTACCAGGACCCCTCACGTAAGTGTGTTCCCAAACAATAGATAACAGACATGCTTGGGACGGCAAATTAATACAAACAATCCCTCGAAAGTATAGATAGGGAAAATCCCTAAGTGTGAACACCTACTGTTTGTTTGTCTTTGTTGCTTGATTTTGACGCCTTAGCGCGGTGGCACTGATAATGCAAAGCATAACAAGAGTTAAATAATTAAAGAGGCTAAGACAGAGCAAGTTAAGTAGGTTAAAAGTCACTAGGTGATGGGGGCACGAGTCTGCAAGCCAGAGGCTAAGCTAACTCCTGTTATCCCATTAAAATAGACTAGGATTTACTACACCCTCCCCATTGCCGTAACAGGTATGACGAAGGTACAGGAACCCAAATGCTAAAATTGCTCTGAACTAAAAAAAGCTAAAAGCATAAAAACTAGCTAAAAAATCATTAAAATGTGTTAAAAAAAGAATAAAACAGTTAAGATACATACAGAGATGTTAATGTCAACCATGACAAGCGCAGCATGCCAAAGCAAGTCAATTTAAATGCATCATTTTTAACCGGGAATGGCAAGTCAATTTATCAAATTGTTTGCTGTATGCATGATCTTGAAGAGTGTCATCGAAGTCACCAACCAAGGACCTAAAAAATGAGTCAACATCATCTGATGTTAATCGAGTGCTGGACTGACAAACGGATCCACAGAGCAGTAGTGAGCAGTACTTTCTGGTGAAAAGTCATTCATTGCAGTGCCATCGTCCATGGTAGATCTCAAAACGGAAGGCTCATAGGTGGCCTCGCGGAGCAACCTCAGTCTCAAGGGGCATGACCATGTATGAACCCTCATCGGGGACATCAGCAGTTCGTGGTCCACAGGAGATGTCGGTGCAATAGCAAGACAGACCATAGGCAGATGTTCAAAGAGGCACCATATGCAGCGGAAAACTGGTTGT
Source organism: Pleurodeles waltl (assembly GCF_031143425.1). NCBI lineage: Eukaryota > Metazoa > Chordata > Amphibia > Caudata > Salamandridae > Pleurodeles > Pleurodeles waltl. The sequence goes on along the minus strand of NC_090440.1, from coordinate 1,636,239,408 downwards.
ACGCACCAGAGAAGGGGCCGAAATGACAACGACCAGTCATGCTCCAGTTCCACCAGCAAGGGTGCACCGAAGATCCGAACCATGCGTTCACGGCACAGTGGAGTTGGTGGGAGCGGTTCCATTGCTCTGCGCAGCTGGAAAGAAACAACCACTGCGAATCAGAAGAAATAGCAGTAGTAGTCCGCCAATCAAAGCCAAAATAATTGGAAAGCCACCAAACACGCTTGAAAAGAGCGAGTGGATGGCTGACGGGATGACTCCGAAGACAGTCTGGAAGATGGACACGAAACCAGACCCAACAGCTTTAAAGAAATGAACAATCCCAGTGGTGCTTGAAGCACTGAATATTCAGGATACCAGTTCTCCAAAGTGCTTGGGGAAGTTAGTATTTAATAGGGATTGCATCTTGGCGGATGATCTCGCAATCTGGAGAGCATACGTCTCCTTTGCGGATGTCAAGGCGACCTGTTTTTGAAACAATAGCGCCTTTAGCCTGCTCAGCTTGTAATAGTTCACATTGATAGTATCTATGTGGGGCCACATGTCAGATACTTTTATCTCTCGTGTGGGGGGGAACAAAACATGTCCCCAGCACGTAACGACCTTCGAGACCGAGATTGCGTCGCACTTTGATCGTTCAGTACCACATAACTTCCATTGGAAAGTATATGAAATACCGGGTGAATCAAAGGGACGGGAGTACCCTTCAGCAAGCAGGCCAAGTTTGCGACCCCCGCATTACAAAGATCATGAAGGGACACCTGCTTGCATATCATGGAATGACTAACAACAGTCTCACATTCGCTTCCGCTAAGAAAGACCTCTGTCTCGCCGTTCAGACATTTATAGACAAAGGGCAACTCCCACTCTTCCTTAATATAGCTATCTCCTAGTTGCTCGTACCTTCCTACTGCAAGATGTTTCTGGCAGCTTGAGAAACGAAAGGTCGAAATGGGTAAATTAATTATGCCATGTAAGAGCCAGATAGTTAAAGGACTCTCTGCCACCGTGAAGGGCAACTTATCTAACTTTTCTACGTGAAGCATGGTGAAACTAGCCTCCCTTTTAGCCATTGTCTGTTGTTCTCTGGAAAAATTAAAAGCAGTGAAGAATTCACTCCCGTTAATATACTTCCATGGAATACGGCCATTTTTCAGTGTCTGTAAAGTCCAACCCAGCTGCATGATGGAACGCAGCTGTGTTTGCCCATGATATAACCGGGACAGGTCTGTCTGAGTGATATCAATAGCAGACAACACTATATTTGATAGTGAATAAATTCTGTTGGACAGAGTATTCATGCTGTTGTCGATAACCGCTAAAGCCTTTTCTAAATTTTCCTTATCCATTTGCCTTAAACGTGCAGCAGCCTCAATTTGTGAAAGTTTCTAAATTTCATTGTACATAGCATATAGAAACCTTTTTGAGCGCTGTTTTCTAGGACTCAGCAGAAAATCCTGCAAGTCTACATCTTCAGAAAGAGTGTTCAGGTGTTTCTTAACTGCGGCTAACGTGTTGGTCTGTACCCATTGCTGGCACAGTTTACCCACACTGTATGTCGTAACTATACCTGTATGTTGACCCGATACAAAGTCTGGCCTGTTAATTGAAAAAAACCCTGAAGAGTTCAAAAAACGCATTTGACACTCATTAGTGTCAGTGGGCCATATTAACCTCCAGCCGAGACTGGAAAGTGAAGAATTATAGGTACCAGCCTTGACCATTGCATCCAGCTTTTACCGGTGATATTAAGGAAATATTGCCAATCTTTAAACCTTGCCGGAGTGGGGATACTGGGCATGTTCATGTCTTTAATTTTTGCTAACCCCAGACAGGATGTCTGCTGAATAGTGTAATTTAAGAAAATCATTTGCACAGGAATCAGGCATGCTCGAAATAAAACTTCCCTATCCTGTATCTGCCAATCTTGTGTTCCCCATACACTTTTCAAGTCAATAGTGCTCTTCCAGTATTCGTAACCTTCAACTGCGAGCCGGGAAACAAAGGGATCTGAATAAATCAGTTTTGTGTCAGATAGCAAACATTTTCTAATTTGTGCTGGAGGTATTTTAAATTAACATGACTCTGCTTTTTTTGTGTCATGCCCAGAAAAATATGTAAATTTATCACTATAGTATTTTGGGCTCCCCTCCTGTGGTGTAGAACAGTGTTCCCACTGTGTGTAGTTTAATACTGCCCTGTATCTAGTGGCACGGTGTAGGTAGTAATGTCCCCAATTATTATAGCAGAACATTTCCCCATAATTCATTGTATGTTCATATACATCATCACTTTCAAATGCAGAATAGTCCTTCATTTCAGTTAGCATGGAATCAACTGTTTGGACATCCCAATCATCAGAGACAACATCAGGTGTAATTACATCTGTCAGAGAAATGTTGAACACGTATGGTATTTGAATAATTTCTGTAGGCCCGTATATATCAAATGGAACTTTGTCCCACACAATCCCATCAGAAATCGGTATTGCTGTAACATTTACAGGGGACAAGTCTCTTCGGACCTTATGTGAGGAATGATGTGGTGTTAAAACTTCATCAACAACTCAACAGAGGAGCGATCAGGAATATAGGGGGTCCGCCGTCCGCCAAGGTACCGCCGACAAATGACCGCACCGCGGTCAAAAGACTGCGGCGGCCATTCAAACATTTCCGCCGGCCCAGCGGAAATGCCCCTGCAACGTGGACGCCGGCTCAGAATTGAGCCGGCGTAGTTGCAGGGGTGCGACGGGTGCAGTTGCACCCGTCGCATATTTCAGTGTCTGCAACGCAGACACTGAAATACTTTGTGGGGCCCTCTTACGGGGGCCCCTGCAGTGCCCATGCCCCGCGGCACCCCCTACCGCCATCCTGTTCATGGCGGGTTTCCCGCCATGAACAGGATGGCAGTAGGGGGTGTCTGAATCCCCATGGCGGCGGAGCGCGCTCCGCCGCCATGGAGGATTCAATGGGGCAGCAGTAGACCGCCGGTTTACCCTTTCTGACCGCGGCTGAACCGCCGCGGTCAGAATGCCCTTGGGAGCACCGCCAGCCTGTTGGCGGTGCTCCCGTGGTCGGTGACCCTGGCGGTCACCGGCCGCCAGGGTCAGAATGACCCCCATAGTGACCATTTATGAGCAAAAAGAAAACAGTCACAAAACCAATCCATAAACATAATGCAAAAAATGTCAATCAGAACCATAAATAGTTCCATGGGTATATTAAATAGTTATTTTTAAGCCATTGATACAGTTTACTTCTTGTTGAAACATTGTCAATCACAGTAGTGGATGAGTCTGAAGAAAAGTCATCAATGTCAATGAAATGGCCAGAGGTAGTCTCTGCAAACATGGGAGCCAGTGCACTATCCGTACTTTGGTCCACTTCACGTGGAGGCTCTTGGTAGACGGTGTCATTAGTCTGTGATGTGTTTGGGTAAAAAACAGCCAAATCTTGGACAGGAGTGGTCACTGAAGTGGTGACAGGAACTAGCAAGAATTTATTTTCTGCCCTCCCCATGGTCGAGGAGGTATCTGGAACAGCGCTGGACATTGTTGCATAGTCCGTAGTAGTGTTGTTCATTCTACTATGTAGATGTATGTCCTGTTGGGTAGTGAGAGGGGATCGGGAACCACCCAAGGGACCTCTTGGTCTATTGTGAAGTCGGCCACATGGTGTAATTTGATGTCATTGATGGAGATAAATCTGTTCGTTCAAGAGCCAGACAGCGGTGGTAAGATGACAGTCGTGGTACCTTGAATTCCCAAGACTGGTACAGGTGCTCTGTATGATTGACCAAATTCCTTCTTCACAGCTATCTTCTCATGAACCAGATCCCCAACTTTAGGAATCCAGCCAGTCAAAGTTTTTGCTAAATCCCTCATTCCTAAAGTGGCAGCACTTGCAGATGATTTATCATCACGAAATTGCTGAAGCTCCTGTAAAACAGTTCATTTATGTCAAATGGTGTTTCTGCTGCCACCATACCAGAGGCATCAAGATCTGGGACATACATAGGTATCCCAAAGAGAACCTCATATGGAGTGCGTCCCCCCAAGGGCTGTCTTGGCAGATTATTCAGTGCTCTCTGGACCCCATATAGTTGATGTAACCAACTGTGGCCTGAACCTAAAACTCAAGCTGTTAAGGACTGCTTTAGATCACAATTCCGCCTCTCCACGACTGAATTTCCCTCGGGATGGTATGGTAAGGAGTAATGGAGTTCAACACCCATCGTCCCCATGGTGTCCCTGAATGCCTTAGAGGCAAATGCAGGGCCCTGGTCCGAATGGAATGCTGCAACCGCATATGTACCAATAAAGATCAGCAAGTCTTTTATAACAGTCCGAGCGTCAGCCGACCGCTGTGACCATACCCACAGGAATCAAGAACAAGAATCTACAGCGACTAGTATGTATTTGTATGCACCATCAGGCTGTAAGGGACCACAATGGTCCAGGTACACACACTGTAGTGGCCTGATGGACACTAAGAGGGATGTCTGCGATGGGCATTTGATATTAGAGTCCTTTATCTGCTGGCAAATGTCACAGCAAAGGACATTGGGCCTGATTCTAACTTTGGAGGACGGTGTTAAACCGTCCCAAAAGTGGCGGATTTACCACCTACCGTATTACGAGTCCATTATATCCTATGGAACTCGTAATACGGTAGGTGGTATATCCGCCACTTTTGGGACGGTTTAACACCGTCCTCCAAAGTTAGAATCAGGCCCATAGTTTTTTGTTCGTCTGCATAGACCAGGCCACCAGAAGCGTTTCTGTAAGAGTGTTATCGTGGCCGATATACCAGCACGTGCAGAAGCGACACCCTCATGCGCTGCTTTTACTAGATCTAATCTCTGGTCTTCGTTGGGGATCACTCGATCTCCAACCCCAGGAATTGTTGCGTAGGCAACATTCTGTGCACTGATATGGTAAGTATAGTTTGTAGGGTATCCTTTCAGAAGTGGCTTGCCTGCAGCCGAAGCTTTCACGGCAGTCAGTATTTCACTATCCAATCTCGTTTGCGAACTAGTCACTGAAGCCACAGAAGCCGTAGCTACTGCTGCTTTGCCCGCTTCATCAGCCGATGTATTGCCAGTAACATGTACTCCTACACGTTGGTGGCCCAATGTATGTACTACATGGACACGTGGTAGCTTATCCTTAAGATCAGCCACCCTCCCCCACAATATTTTGTGTTTAATAGTGTTCCCTTTAGAGTCTCTAAACCCATTCAGCTTCCAATGATTGAGATAATCATTGTATGACTGAACGCAGTAATATGAGTCACAAGTCAGGCTTCCTGGCTCTGTATGTTCGAGCGCTAGTATAAGAGCTTTAAGTTCAGCCAACTGGGCTGTGCAGTCCCCTAAGGTCTGCGTGTAGGTATTGTGTGGGTGGAAGACTCCATCTTCCATCACTCCGCTCACGGCTGCACAAGCTGCGAAGTATTGATGTTTAGTACCTACAACCGGTTGTGCTGAACCGTCAGTGTATATGACAGTATGGTATCTGTCTAGTGGTAAGATATTTAGAGGAGCGGGATACTCTTGTTCGTACTGGAGAAACTCTTGTGTCTGAAGTTTTGGATAAAAAATGTAATCAACATCAGTGGCGGTTAGGGACGTTGCCTATTGAATCCAACGTGGATGTAATGCTTTAGCGTTAGGAACGCTTGCTTTGATGACAGCCTCTAAGGCTGGCCCCGGGGAGACAACAATAATATGTTTCCCCTGGGAAAGTGGCCTCTCTTTTTGTGACGGACATCTGAACTTACGGCAGAATCTTTTCTATAGGTGCAAAACGTTGTTCTGCATTGGAATATAAATGTGATTTATATGCTATAGGTACCGTGTCACCCTCATTGAAAGTGACATAAGAAAATCCAATGGCACCAGCAATTATTCTGATGACCAAATTTGTTTTATTATCACGTGTGTGTAAATGTTAGCTTCTAGCATGTCCTGTTGCATTTCTCTAAGGATGCGTGTGTGTTCAATGGTCCAGTGTCTGCTAGAAAAATTGGGCTGAACCAAGTCATAAAGTGGCTTGATACGTTGTGCATAATCTGGAATGTATTTTCTGCCAAAATTAAAGAAACCTAGTAATGACTGTAATTTCTTAAGTGTGATAGGAGGGTGCAGTTGAGCATATTTTTCTAGAAAGTGCAGGGCTAGGCTCTTTCCCTCGTTTCATAGCTCATATCTCAGGAATAATAAGCTGAGAAAGGCCATCTTGCTTTTCTTAAAGTTGAATTTGTAACCGAGGTCTGCAAATCCCAAAATGATCCGATCGACCCTTGCAAGATGAACGTCGAGGTCATCGTCTGTGAGATATATGTCATCCACGTAGGATAATGCCTCGGAATCAATATCATGCAATATTGATGTTACAAGGGCTGAAAATAGCCCCGGGCTGTTTTTATAGCCTTGAGGTAAACGACAAAAGTGTTTCTGAGAGCCAAATGAGAATGCACTCAGGTCCCGACTTTCGTGTGCTAAGTTCTGGCAGAAAAAGCTATTAGATATGTCTATTGTTGTTTTATATTTTTTACGCACTATATTGTTTATTATTGCTGTGCTATGTGAATTTTGTATAGCATATGTGCGTGTATGACTATTTAAATATCTATAATCAATGACTATTCTGTATGAATGGTCTGGCTTTGCAACGGGGAATAACGGATTATTCATTGCAGATGTACAGGGCTCAATTACTCCCTGGTACTCAAGTTGGGTGAAGATCTCCCTCACTGGAGCTTTTGCTTCATGCTTTATAGGATATTGTGGCTGCGGTTGGGGTGTAGACCTAACGGGAATAACATGACAAGGAGACTCCTTGTCCCAACCTACATGATTGCAATATAAAGCAGGTGCCTGCGCTAAAGCCCATTCAGCAGTATAGGCTTCTTTTTCTTCTTCCAGGACAAGATCGGAGAAAGAAGGCAAAATTACATCTTCCCCATGCGGGAGCTTACGGACGTGCTCAGGTGGCCAGTCTCTTTCGGCCAATAGGATATCACTAGTAAGTTCATCCCAAAATATCACACTAATGGTGCGCTCCACGTCTCCCTCTATCTGAATTTTCAAATCATAAACCCTGTCGGGGGGAGAACGCGGCCGTCCGCTGTTTCAACTGCGATGAAATCGCTAGTTGCTGTCGCATCCAGTTGATTTTTCAGACTCTGGTGAGATATTGTGACCTCTGCTTCGCTGTCTAACAGAGTCACTGCCCACGTCTTGTTCCTCAACAGTGTTCTCAAGTATACTGGCATTTGTCAGTGCTGCCACCTTTTTCTTTTTAAACTGTGGCTTTTGCTGAGGAGTCTTTTCTTCTTTTTTAATGGTAGACTGCGGCGAGTCTTTCTTTTGTTTTACGTATTCAGGACGTCGATCTGGACGGCCCCCTCTCTCGCTACGTCTATCTGGTGTGTCCTGAAAGGAACGAGAGGGACGTGAATCAGTATATCTGTCTGGAGTTTTAATGTTCTCCCTATTTCTGAGATAGTAGCTCCTTTCGGAGTTCTCTGGGTGTGGAGAATCAGCTCTCTTAATTCTTCTATCTTTAAAATCTTTTTGTTTGTCTCAGCGCTTCTTAGGGCCCTCTTGTGCCTGCTTTGTACCTTCCTTATGGGTGGTACCTTGTAACTCCAATTTCTTTGTCTTGGCTCACAAACTATCCCGCCCTATACTAGTATAGGTATCGGAAATAATTTTCGGTAACTGTCTCTCTTGTTCCTGGTGTGGAGTTTCCCAGAGACGCTGGCGTATTGCCAGTGCTACCGCTTCCCCATTAATGTTACTGAGTATTATTGAGGAAACCGTGTCAAAGTTACGCATTAATTTCATCCTCCGAATCCAAGGCTGGTTCAGCCCCGTGCTCATTTTGTATTTGTTTTAACACTTCCGGTATATTGGCCATGTGTGGTACCATGTGTGGTAGTGTATATATCAGCGAAGACTGTACCCCATGTGGCGCAGTCATCCACTGAGGGAACCATCCCAAAGGGCAAGCACATAGTGAGCAGTCTATATTTTTCCTGTGGTCCCGTATGAGGAAACAGAGCTGCCAGCTGATTAGTTTTCTGGGCAATCCCGTTCCGCGGGTACTTTACCCATGATAGTATGCACTGTTTGTGGATTAATCCCAGTAGCCAATTGGTAACCACCAGGTGCTGGCGGTGCTGGACGCGCTGGTGTTGTGTTCAATGTTCGCATTACGAACTGAACTAATCGTCTTTATAATGTCACTAATTCATTATATAAATCTCGCAGATCTGCTATTGGCATATTATGTATGCCTTGGTGAGGTGTGTATGTGGCAAACATAGGCCACGTTGGTCCGTCATTACTTAAGGGACCTAGCCTCACTCTTTGTAGTACATGTGGTAGGGGCGCCTTCAAACCAGTTCTGGTGCTCTTGGTATGTGAGCGATATTTCATGATACTGGTATGCTCGGTACCGTGGAGGTACGTTTGCAATTTCATATGTGTGAAATGTATGTGTTCTTTGGTCTCCCTCAGGAAAGGTGACCCAACAGTAAAATGTTTCTGTTTGGTATACTTCATTAGCTTCTATTATAAGAGTAACATCCCCGCCCTCATCTGTAAGGCCATGCGTTAATAAATGTTGTGTTAGTGCATATCTGTCATTTTCAGGAATGTCAATGGCAGCAGACATTTTTGTTTAGAAAAACGGAACACCAAAATGGGGAGTACAAGTCCTTTTATTAGTTCGAGCTCGAACAACCTACAGCTTAATCAGGTGTTACCTTTTCAGCTGAGGAGGAATTTCCCAAAGACCACGGACGTCTCTGTATAATGGTACTTAGGATACCTATATACGCCATCGTTGGTGGCGCCATGTCATAGTTTGGACTCTTGCTTTAGGCAAGACTGCTGGTTAAAGGATGACAGTACTTTTTCTTGTAGGCGACTATGCCTATCCTACAACAAGTCGCAACTGTTGTCCCAGCCTTACCGGCTCATTAGCAGACCCCACCAAAAACACAATAGTAAAAGGTGATTTGTGGCAGCCTTTACGCATGGACTCGAGAATAAGACATCTCAGGGAGTGTCGTGGTTAAACGGAGATTACCCCTTTCTCACAGATATATAATGTCTCATACAAACACAGGCAATGACAAAGATGCAGTAAAGTTTCAATCGTTTTTATTTAACACAACTGCAGTTTGTGAAATGTTGCATGGCCTGCAATGATTAGTATAATGAATAATGAAAGAAACAGAATTGTGAAGACGAGAGTCATTATTACAAAGACCCTCACTATCTTGCAATGCATAAAAAAGACATACGAGATGTGATATGCCCTAATACCCTAATGTGAGAGGCCTAACCTCCTACCTAAAGGAGAGCTGGGTTTGCTAAACCTAATCTGCCAATGCCATGTCCATGAGAGGAGCCCCCAACCCTCGTTACCTTGGAATGAGGTCTCTATCTCAGACTCCGTAGGGACACGAAGACTGGGTCAGCATCAAGATGACGTGCAGCATCGATATCAGTGATGGTGGCGATGCCCTCTGGTCGGAATCCCTCTGATTATCTGTCTGAAGAGTGATGTATTTATACAGATCTACCAGGACCCCTGACGTAGGTGTGTTCCCAAACAATAGATAACAGACATGCTTGGGACGGCAATTAATATAAACAATCCCTCGAAAGTGTACAGAGGGAAAATCCCTAAGTGTGAACACCTACTGTTTGTTTGTCTTTGTTGCTTGATTTTGACGCCTTAGCGCGGTGGCACTGATAATGCAAAGCATAACAAGTGGCCTAACTATAAACAAGACAGCCATCTTAGAAGAGTTAAATAATTAAATAGGCTAAGGCAGAGCAAGCTAAGTAGGTTAAAAGTCACTAGGTGACAGGGGCACGAGTCTGCAAGCCAGAGGCTAAGCTAACTCCTGTTATCCCATTAAAACAGACTAGGATTCACTACAGTGCATAAAGTGATCATTTTAATGTGAACAAAAATAAATTCCTAATTTTTACATTACATATTCAATTAAAAAAAATATGCAATATCTTCTCTTTACGTGGAACATATGCAAAAAATGACTCATTTGAATATGTTTCTGGATTTTGTGTAAAAGTGTTTTATTGATCATTGTAAAATCCTTAATCATGTGCTTTTATCTCAAAAACATATTTTAGAAAATGTGATAGTGATCATCATACGCCTCTCTCTATTGTAATATACAGGATAACATACAGATTTGCAAGTGGAGTGCAGCAACATTGATGCGTGGATTTACAGGCATTTACTGTAATGTGGGAGTGCATTAGTGGAGTTCAGGTGTGGGGCATACAATGCCTTATAATGTTCCTCAAATACCCAACTGTGAATATTGTTAAAGGCATAGACATATTAGGCACAATTTAGAAATGGTTGCAGAAGAAAGACTTAAGGCAAATGTCTGGTTGAAATAGAAGTGAAAGATATAGTCATACTCAAGTTCAGAGAGATCAGGACCTATCCAACATTTAGTAGTGGTGAGAGTTCCACACTCCACAGCATATACTCATAAGGGTAATGCACATCAGTGGTGCTTTCTGCTTTCTATGTGAAGTCACTCACTGTCAGAACCTTACCTACGTGCATAGCTAAGATCTTAACATGGCAGCGTGGTTGAAATTTGAACAGTCAGAAGGAAACTGGTGGTTACAAGTGGTGGCAAGAGATAGACATAACATACAAAGGGGAGTTGTGTAGCAATCCTCAACACCGAAACAAAGAATACTTTTCTAAATGGTGTCACCTCCCCAGCACTCTCTATTCTTACCAGGTCTTGATTATGAGATGTATTAGGCCAAGGTAATCAATGTGACTGAAACTAGTTTGACACAGAAAAGATTTTACAGTGAAATAGTACAGATAATACACAAACAATGTAACCAATTTTCAAGTAACTTTAATTTATCATCCGAGGTGCCTGTGCACACCAAGAGCAAAACTTAAACCCATTATGAGCCTGTTTTTGAGAAGGTCTCCTTAGGGTTCTTTGACCTCATAAAACCCTTGTCTATCGGCCTTGTTTTAAAGAGGGTCATGAACCTCCTCGATGACTTGCAATAACCTTTTAAATTACAGCTGCAGACACTTGCACCATATGTTCTATGTACCTAATCCAAACATTCTTGGAGCTTTCCATACGTACAGACACATATTGCGACACTCCCCAATTATTGTGTCTTCCTCAATATTTGTAGGCTTTTCCTCTCACAGTGGTCATCTGCTTTAGTATGGTGCTTACTTTATAAAGAGGGTTCCTCTTCCATTTGCAGTGCTTGGCCCTTAGGAGTAGTAAAAACAGCTTTAATTCTAAATTTGAAATGTCTGCACCTCTGCAAAACCTTTGCATATCAATACAGTTGAGTATCAGAGTCAAATGTAGGAATTCAAATATGAAAATGGATTTCATTTTAGTGAACAGGAGACATAGAGCTAGAATTTGATAAATAATACAAAAATAATAGAAGTACTGTGTAGTCAGCTTAAGGTTACACACTTCACATCTACCCTGTTTATTAATTTGTATCGTTATCAGTTAGAGGTCATTTGGAATTTGGTGGTATACCAGCAGCTGTTCAAAGGCGGTTCATCAGCTCCCTGGTCATAACAGTGGGACCTTTGCTGGCTCAGCCGTCACATAACATTTTCCTGTGCCCCACGTGCCAAAGGGCTGCCCAGGATAATGCACTGGAAGGCCTTCTCATTTGAGGGTAGGCCTTTTAACACACAGTTTTCCAGCCATACAAAGCATAGTGGACCAGAGGAAGAAAATCACCAAGTGTCCTCAGGCACAGGGATAAAACCCCATGCACACCATGGTAATTTTTTAGAAACAAATTCTCTACTTTAGAAACCAAAAAAAAGAATTTTGATGAAAATGCTCCTGGCATATCTGCAGAAGTCCTTTGGCCAAAACAATTACCATCAAACAATAGGTGGTCACTTAATTTGTTGGGGAGAAATTTAAATGAGATCCTAAATCTTTAAACTTCCCTTTACAGTTATCGTCTTCCCTTAGAAAACTATATAAACATTTTAGTTATGTTTTTTCTTCTCTCATTTCCTTCCCCTTGAATATCATTCACAGTATTTTTTATTCTTCTTGGTGTGCCTGAATCTGTCCTTTTATCGCTACTGTTACTTGTTTATTCTGCTTCTAATGCATTCTTATTTTTTATTCTCTCACAGACATTTTGCAATCTCGATGCTCCCTGTCATATCTTTTTTTTTGGTACTTCAATTGTCTGTGCCAATCTTACTGCTCGTTTTGGTCATGGATTTCATGTTACCTGCCATTCTACATAAACTAAGATTTTGCCAGTAAAATTAGCTCATTAGATTAAGCTTTGGGAACCACCAGTTTCAATCCTGACAAAGCAAACTAAGGGCCTGATTACGAGGCTGGCAGTCATGAGACTGCCAGCCCTGCGCTGATGGTCAGACATTTCTCCAGGTGGTCTGACCGCCACATTACAACACACGGGCGGGACTGCCTGAAGACCACCGTCCCTGCCTGGAATATTGTTCCGGTGGCGGTCTGAGTTGTGGTCAGCCATGCCGGCGCTGCACTCAGTGCTGCCGTGCTGATTACAACTCAACTTTCCACCAGCCTGGTAATGGCGTGGACCCTGCCATGAAAAGAGTGGTGAAAAGCCAGTGCTGGGGTCACTGCATGGGCAGTGCAGGGGCCACCCTGTCCAGTACCCTTGTAATGCGCTCCGTCTGCTTTGCAGACAGTGTGCATTCCGAGGATGCTGCTCTGCTACAATACTGGCCTCGGCTCCCTTAAGGGAGCCAAGGTCAATACCATGGCACTGCTCCCGCCGGTCAGTCCGGCGGGAACGTCATAATACAATGTTCCTGGTAAGCCCGGTAGGAACATTGTAATACAGCTGGGGGTGCGTCACCGGCATGGCGGTTGCATCCTCCCTGCAGCATTGGTGGTCCTGCGGTGGGACCGCCAATGCCATAATGAGGCCATAAGTCTTTTAATCCTTCTGTGCTCCATAAAATGTACTAGTACTAATATTATTATTAATATTATTATATATTATATTATTATAAGCATTCTTGTGTTATTCTTATTCCTATTCTTATTTTTATGGTTGTTATTGTTATCAATCTTATTACCATTGATATTGTTATTGATATTATTACTGACTCAATGATATTTATACATTTATCAACCTACCTGGTGTTACCTTGTGACCCTGGAAAATTACAAAAACCTTTGGACCTAGAGACAAGGAACCCATTATTACCTAAGTCCCCAATGGCTTTAGTGGTGAACTCCACATCTATGGCGCACAAGGATAGATCTATTAAGCCCCAGGTACAGTACGTAGCTTACTCACTTCAGAGAAACTGAGAACTGTCAGGTGTCTCTCACTCCTTGCTACAAGTTCTGCTCATTCAGATAGGGTGTGTTAGGAATCAGATAACTCTGTAAAAGTAACTCTCATCTGTAGGGGGAGTATATATAGATACAGATCTCTCCCCTTACACCTGCTAATTGTAGACATGAACAATCGTTTGTATTTTACAGCATACCACTATTTATTACTATAGCCTTATAGCCAGTGCTTAATTTGTGCTTGTTGTTTCCGGTGTTGAGCACCGGCACTTATTTTTGAGGGCCGGGGATTATTCTTCAACCTAAAGCATTTGCTGTGAGCAAAAGACCCATATGGGAAAGACGGATGAAGGGAAAAACAAAAAAGCGTCACAAAGGTAGAAAGTAGAAAGCTGCAAGAGTGAGCTGAAGGGGCAGGGAGTGGCTTTCAATGGATTGAAGAGGACCGAGATGGCTTCAGGATTACCACACCTCAGTATTCCATGTTCACACATTTAATTGCAGCAGCCGCGTGATTAAGAGGAGGGCTTTGGGCACCGGCACCTTTTGATTTAAAAATTAAGCACTGCTTATAGCCCACTGTAGCGGGCTATACCAGGCATTAAAGTGCTCCAGCATCAAAGGCCAAAGGTCTTCAACAAGGGAACAGGCTTTTGATGGCCGGTGCAGCCCAGCTACGGCTGTCTATCAGGCTATTAGAATATTCTGCCCCTGGAGGGCAGAATGTTCTAAGTGGTAAAATAAAGGGCTCACGGAGCCCAAGGGGGTTAAAATCCCCTCGGGCTCCTTGAGGCCTTTGTTCATAGCAACAGCTGGGAAAGGTACAGTTCCGGGATTTTACCAGCAATTAGAAGACCGGAGCTACTCCATTGTTTCCAATGGAGTGTTCAATATTCTAATGTTCCAATATACCATACATCTTTGTATCAGAATGATGGTAATTAATATGGTAATCTCCATTGTCACAATATTAAACAAAATGAACATTAGGAATACCCCAAGAATATTTCATCACACTTCGCTACATTCTCTATTTGATTAGTCTAGTCCGTACCTAATATCTACCCGTGCCCTCAGCATAATGATTGTTATATTGGCTGAATGCTTATTAGAGCACCCTATTTTTTTCTATGGAAAGCTGGGCAAGTATCCCTGTATAACTTACAAAGCCATCTGGTCTGCAGATGGATATCTGCATTTTAGCATATCCTTCTTAGCAATCAGTGCTCATGTCCGTGCCTCTCAGATGACCACATCCTTTTATATTTTCACCTCCAATTATTCTATTATTCTATGGCGAGGAGAGGGGGGAGCGTGTTTTGGGAGCTTGTTTTTGGAAAACCAAAAAAATTAAGTCCACACCTTGGGAGTTTTCTTCCAGGGTGTGGCAGTCATTATTGTTTTATTCCTGTTCCTTTTTTCCAGGGTTTTCCTGGTGGTGAAAGACAGAAAAGAAAAGTCTTTACACCATCCACCCTAAATACGGCTGAAGGTTACAGTCCTTCATCCTATAGCTCTTACTCTGTCAGACTGTTTGGTGTCAGGTGTCAGTATTCCATCTACGGAGCCAACAGGGCCTCAGAATACTTATCATCCACCTGACTCTAGTGAGGCTGACTAGCCATTAGTTTGGGTCACAGTCTACTCCATCGCATTTGCAAAGGAATACCCTGTCCACTAAACTCTAAATCAGGCCCTAGACTAATGCTTGATAACGCTAACAAAAGATTCATTATATGATAATATTTTCATTTCCTCCTTTTAGGTGTTGCCTACAGAGAGCTTTCAGCCTTTTGTTTAAAAAAACTTTTACTGGACCATATACAAAATGTACAGTAGACTTAGAGACAGCCCATTGTTTAATATTGATTGACGTTTGTATCATTCTACCTTGCTTGCTTCTTATTCAATGACTTTCCTTCCTGTTTTTATGTGTATCCCTCCAAAGCTCTTGCTTTTTTGTAGCATAGCTTCTTTAACAATACATTTGATTGCAAGACTTGTTTCTTTCCACTCCTCACACTCTCTCCCTTGTTTACTGCCACCAACTCCCCTAAACACCCAAGGTGCTCTGGGTTCTACCCTTCTCCCACATACCCCGTTCATGTATTGCTTACCCACCACTCTCTGGATTTTCTTGTTTTCTTCCCCCTTCCTGCATCAAGTGCCTCGTTTGTTCACCCACCCATATCCTGTGGTTCCCCTATGTTCACGAATACTCCGAGTGTTCCGCTGCTGTTGCTACACTGCCCCTTCCTTGGTGCTCTTTAAAAAAGCATCTTTTTAAATTTTTTGTAGGGCCCAGTGGCTGCCATTTGCTACCAGGCGACTCCTTTTTTTAAATGCACTTTTGCACAAGTTTACATTTACTTCATTTTATTTGCCATTCCAAAATTAGTGTTCGCTGTCTTGAAATGGAAAATGAAAAAAATGAAAGTAACAGGTACGTCATGTTGTATGTGTGCACACACACGGTGACGCATACGTCATGAAGCTGGGATGCCATAGCAACATGATGCATATATGCACATCATGATTCATACACACATGCGGAATGACATATGTACACTTTCAAGTGATTGGACTTTTTTTCCTCCTTTTCGATCAAGCATGAAAGCGCTTTGACCTGTTGTAAGTATTGTGGGCTCTTAACTACGCACATGTCACACCCGTCACTTTCACTCCTTCGTGGGTTTGCCGTTCAAAATTTACTTGATGTCATTGGTAAATGCTTTATGTTTGTCCCGCCTTGAGGCTGTTTTTGTCTCACCTTGCATTCTGCCCCTGTTACATGGATTATTGCACGATTGCCGATATACTTCAACGTGGGCAAACTATTTCTTTTGTCTCTCCCCTTCGTGCTGCATGGCGGCCATGGCGCTCACAGCGTAAACAGGTACAACAGCCACAACAGCTTGAACTGGATCAGCAGTATTGGAGCACTGGTCACAGTTACCTAATCAGAGTAATTTCTTGTGGCTCTCCCCTTAAAACACTTGAAATTTGTGAATGCTTTACGTAAAACAGAAATCCTCAATGCAAAAGTTGCTCTCCCGGCACAGTGAGAGAGCCAATACTAGAATATTCACTGTGCCTATAACTCAGCCTATAGTGGTCCTCGGACAATGGGACCATCTTCAAAACATTGACCACAATGTGCTCTTTCTCTCTACATCATCTCTG
The DNA here is from genome assembly GCF_031143425.1 of Pleurodeles waltl. Classification (NCBI taxonomy): domain Eukaryota; kingdom Metazoa; phylum Chordata; class Amphibia; order Caudata; family Salamandridae; genus Pleurodeles; species Pleurodeles waltl. The sequence goes on along the minus strand of NC_090440.1, from coordinate 1,636,222,837 downwards.
GGTCCCCACACTTTGTTAGTGGGGACCCCAAAATAATAAGCCCTGCCACCATTCATTATCTTTTTAAGCTTTCTCATGGCTAGAAATTTTGTTTTATAGCTGGGAGAAGTTATGGTTTATGGGCCTTGTTTGTTATATCATTGCAATAGTATTGCTAGCTTTGAAAATGTTTAATGTCCTATGGCCCTCATTACAACCCTGGCAGTAAATGACGCTTACCGCCATGCAGAAGACCGCCAACATACCGCTGCGGCCGCGGAATTCCGCTACAGCTATTACGACCCACAGCTCGTAATCCGCCATAATCCAGACACCCACACAAGTCCGCCACAGCAAAGGTCAGTGATAAACTGGCGATAACAAAACCTCCACCGTCACGCCAACAGGAATACGCCCACACTATCACAACTCACGAATCCACACGGCGGTCTTTCACCTGCGGTATTCCATTGGCGGTACACACCGCCGCGCTCAAAATCCACACACATTTACAAAACACAACCACATTGGACAATTCAAAATACACACACCTGACACACATACACACACCACACCCACACACCCAATCCAATATAAAGCACACACCCCCTTCACCCACAAACCCTTACTACCAGAATTCTGAAACCACGCCAGAGAGAGACACCACCATAAACAACACCAGCATCCACAGACACACAACACCATCACTTACACAACATCCACGCACCTCAAACAACACACAACAACACATCCCCTCACACAACACAACACACACCACCTCACACATCATCCACACCACATCATGGCACCTCAACGACACCCCAGGTTCTCTGAGGAAGAGCTCAGGGTCATGGTGGAGGAAATCGTCCGGGTAGAGCCACAGCTATTCGGATTACAGGTGCAGCACACCTCCATTGCGAGGAAGATGGAGCTATGGTGAAAAATTGTCGACAGGGTCAATCCAGTGGGACAGCATCCAAGAACTAGGGATGACATCAGGAAGAGGTGGAACAACCTATGGGGGAAGGTGCGTTCCGTGGTCTCCAGTCACCAGATTGCAGTATGGAGGACTGACGGTGGACCCTCACCTCCTCTCCCACAACTAACAGCATGGGAGGAGCAGGTCTTGGCAATACTGCATCCTGAGGGCCTTGCAGGAGTAGCAGGAGGACTGGACTCTGGTAAGTCAAATCTTTACTACCTCATCCCCTCACCCTACCTGCATGCCATCACATACTCCCACCCTCACCCCATCACTCCAACACCTCACATATGCCCCACTATCACAACCCACCCATCCCAATACCAAGCCCTGCATGCAACACCAAAGAATGGACACCCATCACCAAAGCATGTCCACTACAGATACCCACACAGACCCCAAACCAAATATCACACAAGGACTAAGACAAGAATGCAAGCACTGGAGTACAGGGTCACTCACCCATTGCACACGATGGCACACACAGATGCAATAATCATGCCTTTACACCCTTGCAGGATCCCAACCCAACGTTACCGGACAGGAGGTACCAGACATATCCAGTCCCCCCACAGAAGAGACCCACAGTGATGACAGCAGCTCTGCACAACTGGATCAAGATGACCAGCCCAGCCCATCAGGGACCTCGGGACAGTTGGTTCCCCTGACACTGTCACAAGCCACCACAGAGCCTCCCCCCTCAGGAAACACCAGCACAGCACCCACCCAGCGGGCCCATCCCTCTGTCCCCAGGGCACGACAATCAGCAGTGTGTACACCACTACAGGGGAACCCAGGAAAACCCACCAACCCAAGAAAATCAGAGACCTGGGGGCAATGGCAGTGGGCACACGGTTCAGGGGACAGAGGCTTAGGATAACAGGGAAGCTGAGAGGACTGCTGTGCGACGGGGGAGGACAGGCCCAGGGAACCCACTCTCCACGAGGCCCTCTCCAACATTATGGGAGCTTACCATCATTCCCAGGAGACAATGGCAATGGTACTGGCCAGGTTTCAGGAGACCCAGCGGCTGCAGGAGGAACACTATCTGGGGATCATGGAGGACCTGAAGTCCATAAACAACACCCTGGTCACCATTGCAGGAGTGCTGCAAGACCTTGTCAACACCAGGAGGGACACTGTGGCACAACAAGGGGCCCCTGACACTAGCCTGGACGATGAACAGCCCTCCACCTCTGCCGGCACTAGTGGACAGGAGGCACCGCCACAGGAACACGACACCAGCACCCCACCCCCTGCAGATGGAGAACCATCCCGCAAACGGTCCCTGAGATCCAGGAACAAGACAGAGAACATTGCCAAGACCCCTGCCAGGAAATGAGACCCCCCTGAATGTCACCCTTCTGTCCCACTTTGTCACCCTGTCCATCCTTCAACTGCCATTGCTCCACTTCCTATGCCCCTTTGGACAATGCATCCGTGAAACAATTAGACTGGACTCTGCCATGGACATTCCTCCACCATCCCCCCTGCCCATTTTACAACCCCCTCCACTTATTTGCACAGAAATAAACACACTTCAATTACAAAACAATCTGGAGTCAGTCTGTGCTTTCACAAACGTATAATTGCAATAACCATGGAATAAAGCAATTTCAATTTACTTGTGCACATACCGATCTAACACAGCTGTAGGCCAGGAGGAACTATATCAGAGGGCACAAAGTGGGATCCATATCTGTGAAATGGAAAGGCAAAGTGACAAGTCAGGGTCCATACATTGAGTGAAAATAACAGACTTATGCTAGCTCCAATAATAGTATTAGATATGGGAGGCACTCTTTTTTCCTGTGTCTCACTGGAAGTATTGCATGATTATGTTGTTCCTGTTGTCGATATCCTCTTCTTCTGCCTCCTCTTCTTCACTGTCCACAGGCTCCACAGCTGCCACAAGACCACCATCTGGCCCATCCTCCGGCAGAAAAGGCACCTGGCGTCGCAAAGCCAGGTTGTGCAGCATACAGCAGGATACGATGATCTGGCACACCTTCTTTGGTGAGTAGTAGAGAGAACCACCTGTCATATGGAGGCACCGGAATCTGGCCTTCAGGAGGCCGAAGGTGCGTTCAATCACCCTCCTAGTTCGCCCATGTGCCTGATTGTAGCGTTCCTCTGCCCTTGTCCTGGGATTTCTCACTGAGGTCAGTAGCCATGACAGGTCGGGGTACCCAGAGTCACTTGCAAATGTCGAGGGACAACTGTTATACACACACTAACCCATAGGGACAACCCCAGACACCTATTCACACTGTATAGGGCCCTTGTCCTCACCTATTAGCCACACACTGTGCCTCTGGAGTTGCCCCATCACATAAGGGATGCTGCTATTCCTCAAAATGTAAGCGTCATGCACTGAGCTAGGAAATTTGGCATTCACATGGGAGATGTACCGGTGGGCCAAACACACCATCTGTACATTCATAGAATGGTAGCTCTTCCGGTTTATGTACACCTGTTCACTCCTGCAGGGGGGTACCAAGGCCACATGTGTCCCATCAATGGCACCAATGATGTTGGGGATATGTCCCAGGGCATAGAAGTCACCTTTCACTGTGGGCAAATCCTCCACCTGAGGGAACACGATGTAGCTGTGCATGTGTTTCAGCAGGGCAGACAACACTCTGGACAAAACGTTAGAGAACATTGGCTGGGACATCCCTGATGCAATGGCCACTGTTGTTTGAAAGGAACCTCTTGCCAGGAAATGGAGTACTGACAGGACCTGCACTAGAGGGGGGATTCCTGTGGGATGGCGGGTAGCTGACATCGGGTCTGGCTCCAACTGGGCACACAGTTCATGGATTGTTGCACGATCAAGTCTGTAGGTGGCTATTATGTGTCTCTCTTCCATTGTCGACAGGTCCACCAGCGGTTTGTACACCAGAGGATGCCGCCATCTCATCACCTGCCCCAGCAGACGTGCCCTATGGACGAGAACAGCGAGCAGAGAGTCAGCCAACACTGAAGTATCACAAAATGTCATTTGCACACACTTATTAATCTGCAATGTGCCTTTAACTGTGTGTATTCAAGACCTACATTGGTGTGACGCAGTTAATATTACTGCCATGTGGCCCCCTGAAATGGCGGCTGCCTGACCTGTAAGGTTGGACAAGGGAATATGAGGTAAATGCGCTGGCGTTGTACACCGTCGCGGTGGGCGGTCGAAGACCGCGCGCAATCCAGCATTGGTTAACATGGGACCCTATGGGTCCGAGGAGCCATTGACGATGTTCGCCGGTGGTGACGGTACGCACCGCCGCGGACGTGACCTCTATTTTCTGTCTGTTAACTCACTTGATACCTGACCTTCAACAGGAGAGGACCTACACTGCAAGTGCTGCTGTGACCTGTGTCTGGAAGCGACGATGGCTCATGTGTCTGGGGAAAGGACCCCTGCCTTCACTTCGGAGGAGTTGGAGAAACTTGTGGATGGGGACCTCCCCCAGTACACACAACTGTACGATCCTCCAGACAAACAGGTGAGTACACTGTGAGCATGCTGCATGGGCAATGCCTGTTTGGAGTGGTGTGGATGGAAGATACATGGGGGGCTGAGGACTGCATGTGTGGACGGTGAGTATATGTGCGTCAGGGCAAGGGTGGGAGTGTGGGTCAATGAGTATGATGGTCTGGACAGGTAAAGATTTTCCTTTCCCCCTGTACTATTCCTCTAGATCAGCGCTTACCAGAAGAAGGCTATTTGGTGTGCCATCACCAAGGACGTCCGGACCCTGGTGGTCCACCACAGAAGAGGACCCACTGCCGTAAAAGATGGGAGGACCTGCGCGGCTGGAGCAAGAAGACGGCGGAGGCCCAGTTGGGGATGGTCTCCCAACGTGGGAGGGGTGCCCGTCGCACCATGACCCCCCTGGTGTTCCGGATCCTGGCGGTGGTGTATCCGGAGTTGGATGGGAGCTTGAGGGCATCACAGCAGCCACAAGGGGGTGAGTACACTCTCATTCAGCTGACTCTGCGTGCATTATGAGGTGTCTGGATGGGGGAGGTGGGCAGTGGGCAGTGGCTTCCCCTTGGCCAGGGCGATCTTGGTAGGCAAGGTCCCTTGTAAGGCAGGCTCTGTGGCACCCCAACCCCATTAGTGGGTAGTGCCATCTACACCTAGTCAGGCTCCTGTGACTTCCAGGTGTGCAGCAATTGGGCTTAGGCCTTGTACCCCATGGGCATGTGCTTAATCTAGGAACTATAAGTGCATGGCGTAGTGCAGAGTCCGCCAACGGTAGTGGTGTTGCATGCACTGAACATGTCTTTCTTCTGTCTCCCCCCACCTTTTTGTGGACTCCCTGTTCTTGTGTGCAATAGCATCATCAGGCGGAGGAGCATTGGCTCCGGAGCAGGAGGGAGCTGCATCCCACTTGGCCCTGGAGGGCAAAGCAATGGAGTCTGGAGCCACCAGTGGGACGGAGGGTGAAGGGAGCTCCACAGCAGGGACAGGAGCAGAGACCAGCGACAGCGACTCCTCCTCTGATGGGAGCTCCATTGCGGTGACGGGCACCTCTGTGCCCACCGCATCAACAGGTACAGCCGCCACCCCCCCATCAGCACCATCCTCCCAGCAGCCCCTCAGCGTGTGTCCCGTGTCTGCTCACCCAGGATGGTGGGCATCTCCTTTGCACCAGGCACCTCAGGCCCTGCCCCAGTCAGTCCTGCTGCTATTGGCCTCCTGAGATCCCTCACTGTTGGGCAGTCTAACATTCTGAATGCCACCCAGGGTGTTCAGAGGCATTTGCAACAAACAAATGCATACCTGGATGGCATTCATCCTGGCCAGGCAGCCCAACAGAGAGCATTTCAGGCTCTGGCCTCAGCACTAATGGCAGCCATTGTCCCTGTGTCCAGCCTCCCCCCTCCAACTTCCTCCACCCAAACCCAATCCCCTGTACCTCAGCCTATCCCAAGCACACCATCAGACCAGCATGAACACACATCAACACACAAGAGTGGCTCAGGAAAACATAAGCACCACACATCTCACAGGCACTCACAGGCACTCACACAAGCATCATACCCATGCACACATACCAACATCCACTGCCTCCACTGTGACCCCCTCCTCCATGTCTCCCTCCTACCTCCCAGTCTCGTCTCCACACCTGCATGCACTACATCCGCAGCCACTACCTCCATCACCAGCACGCCCATCACCACACACCGTTCACGTGCACTCACCACCCCCACTACCATTCACACATCCCCAGTGTCCTCTCCCAGTGTGTCTGTGAGCCCTCCTCCAAAAGTACACAAACGCAGGAACACACCCACCAACAGCCATCCACCTCACAACAGCCTCCAGCTCATGCACCTTCACCCAAATTCAGCAGACGTACACCTCCTACAACCACTACCTCTACCTCCACTCCCAAACCCCCTCCATCTACCCGTTCCAGTGTGTTTAAAAAACTTTTCCTAGCTGACATTGACCTCTTCCCTACACCTCCCCGCCCCCCTCCTTCCCCTAGGGCCAGGATTTCCAGGTTCCATCCCAGCACCTCAGCCACCACATCCCCAGGTACAGTGGTGCCAGCAACTGCGGGGTCATGGAGTGCGCCAACCATCAGGGCTGCCAGTGTGCCACGGAGCGAGGGCAAGGACATTCCGCCACCTGCCCAGGTGAAAAAGATGCCCACATCCCAGAGGGAGAAGCCGAAAACACCTGCCACCAAGGGTCAGGGAAAATGAAAGAGGATAGTGGCAAGACAGCTGCGCCACCATCAAAGGTGGGGAAGGGCCAAAAACTGAAGGGCAGGTCAGGAGAGGGCATGGTGGGACCAACTGAGGGACCAGTGTCACACCTTCTGTCCACGTCAAAGCCAACCTGTATGGCGGAGAACACCACCACCTGCACTGCCACAGACCCCGCCGCCAGCACCTCCGCCACAGACCCTGACGCCAGCACCACCGCCACAGACCCTGCAGACAGTACCGCTACCACAGACCACGCCACCAGCACCGCCACCACAGACCCCGCAGCCAGCACCGCCGCCACAGACTCCGCCGCAAGCACCGCCGCGACTGACACCGCCGCAAGCACCGCCAGCGGCCCCGCGATGTCCTCAGACAGTGGCACCACCGCAGACATGGCTACCATCCCCAGTGGTCAGTCGTCCGAGGCTGGTGGTGAGTTCCAGGACCCTGGGCAGCTTCCATGAAGCATCACTGTCATCACAGTTGTCACCTGCATATGGAATGCGAAGCCGCAGCAGTGTGGGGTATGTCTTTGCCTCCATGGCGCATCATGCTACCTGTACCTCGGCAATCTCGTGGCACACACACCCAGGGGAGTGTATTGTTTCAGCCACACTGCACGTGGAGCACTCTGGGCACCAAGCCCCCTCCAGAACCAGTGGAGAGATACTTCCACTACCTCAGTCCTTGGCAGGATGAAGCACTCTGGGCACCATGCCCCCTCCAGAACCAGTGGAGAGATACATCCACTACCCCAGTCCTTGGCAGGATGAAGCACTCTGGGCACCATGCCCCCTCCAGAACCAGTGGAGTATCACATCCACTACCTCAGTCCTTGGCAGGATGAAGCACTCTGGGCACCATGCTCCCTCCAGAACCAGTGGAGAGATACATCCACTACCTCAGTCCTTGGCAGGATGACGCACTCTGGGCACAATGCCCCCTCCAGAACCAGTGGAGACTGTTATCCACTAGAGAGACTGTGGCTTTGCACTCCCCAGGATGCAGCAGTGGGCAACCCACCCACTGGAAAGACTTGTGAGACTGTGGCTTTGCACTCCCCAGGATAAAGCAGTGGGCAACCCACCCACTGGAAAGACTTGAGAGACTGTGGCTTTGCACTCCCCAGGATAAAGCAGTGGGCAAACCACCCATTGAAAAGACTTGTGAGACTGTGGCTTTGCACTCCTCAGGATAAAGCAGTGGGCAAACCACCCACTGGAAAGACTTGAGAGACTGTGGCTTTGCAATCCCCAGGATAAAGCAGTGAGCAAACCACCCACTGGAAAGACTTGAGAGACTGTGGCTTTGCACTCCCCAGGCCAAACTGTGGGCATGGAGCCCCCTCGTGGAGCAGTGGCGTTGTGCGTTCATCAGGCTGAGGTGCCCCTCCTCCCCTCCCCCTGAGGTGCCTGTATATTTTCTATGTGATGCCCCTCCAGTGTTCTCTCCGTTTGGAGTCAGGTATCTAGTGTGGGCCTCGCCCATGCATTTTGGGCCTAGTGGTCCATGGACAATGATTGGTGCACTATCCGGAATTGTGTATTTGGTGTACGTAATTGTATATTTTGGGAATGATATTTCGCATGATTACATTTGTTCAAATCATTTCCTTTTGTCCTTGCATTCTTCCAGGGGGGTGGGAGGGTGTATATGTAATGTTGCAGCATGTGTTTGTGTGTATGGTGTTGTGGGTGAGGGTGGGGGCGGGGGAGGGGGTGTTGCGTGTTGCGTGTGTTTGTCACTCTCTTTTCCCTCTCCCCTCCAGGTGTTGTAGGTGCAGTACTCACCGTGGTCATCGCCGCTGTCATTGGAGCTCCTGATAGAGGAGCAGGAAGGCGATCGCTGGCAGTATCTGCAATTCGGCCTCCATGGCATCCTGGTTCCTCGTAGGGTGTGGAGAAGTGACTGTTTTCCCTTCTGTGTACTGTTTCCGCTGTGTTTTTATTTGTGTTGGTTCCGCCCCGGAAATGGTGGCGGATAGGCCTGTTATGATAGGGTGGGCGGTACATTGTGTCCTGCTGTCTGTTGGCGGTGTCCGCCGTGCTGTTTGTTTGTACCGCCATGGTGGTCAGAGTGTTAAAGTGGCTGTTAATGTTGGCGGTTTCCGCCACGGTCGTAGTCCCATTTTTTTTCCCGCCGGCCTGTTGGAGGTTTTACCGCCGCTTTAACACCGACCGCCAGGGTTGTAATGAGGGTCTATGGGCCATATGTACAAACACATTTTTCCATTGACACAGAATGGGGAAAACCCTTTGATACATTTGGCCCTATGTCCTCTATGGGCTAAATATGTTTTTTTATTTTTTTTATTAGTTTTTTTTATTTATGTTTTTCAACACAAGTTAATACAAAGAGCAATTGCACAATTGCGCAATACAATTTCTACATAGCTCACACAGTCGAATACTGCCTTCTATAGCCCTTCACTTACTATGGCAATCAATACAAAACATAACAGTCCCATTCAAGTTGGACCCTCTCTCATCTCTACCCACACCTTCCTACCTTGCAAATAATATGTCGCAGCTGCCTATGGGCCCCCAGGAACCACAAAACTGTAACAGCAAGTGTTTAGGGATTATTAGTCTCCTCATCCTCAAACCCCTCACCCTCCGGTTCACCTGTTTCTTTGCCAATCGGGTATTATTTATAAGCATCCCAATATTGTGCAGGTCTGCTGATTGGGGGAGCCTGTTTGTTATATGCGTCTGTTTGCGTATTGCACAACACCATATCCTTTTGCCACTCCTCAATCGTCGGCACCTAATCACGATCCCAGCGCATTGCTATGCAGTGCTTAGCCAGCAGCAGCACAATAGCTACCAAACGAAGAACCGACTTCTGTACCCCCTGTCCCAGCCAAGCAGCGCCATGAGTGGCACGCGTTCCAACTGATGCCCTTGTATGCCTTCTAATTCTGCAAATACTTGTCCCCAGAACCGCTGAATGCCTGGACAGGACATATGGAAAAAATCTGCCTGGTCTTCCCCACATCTAGAACAAGTGGCCTCCGTAAGCAACCCATATCTATAGAGTTTGAGGGGTGTGTAATATACCCTATTTATGTATTTAAAGTGCATCAGGCGGTGTCTGCCATTCAAAGAGACTACGCAGGTCATCAAGCAGCAGTATTTCCACTGTTATCTGTTAACTGCAACCTCAAATCTCTCTGCCATTCAATTCTGGCCTTTATCAGCTCACGCACACGTGCCTTCTGTACCTGCGTATAGAGTTTAGACACCAAACGACGGGGTGTGCGCATCTGCAATAATCATAGAGAGGGGCTGAATGTCTGGTGGTTTCCGCAGCTCCTCACCTGGAAGGGCACCCATTGCATGCCTGGCTATCTAAAAATGATATTGCAGAAGCCGAGTCGGCTCACTTGCCCACTCCGCGGTCATATCTCATGTACACATGCCACCATCTCGGAAATAATCTCCCAGTGTCGTAATATTTAGCTTATGCATTGCCTCCTCCACACTTTTATTATGCCACAACGCATACCACGCTCACCACTTCAGAGGCACGTGCGGTGAATATAGCAGGGTGAGCCCCTGCCGGTCCATCAGGCTATGCAGGCCTGTTTGGTAGTGTTCAGGGAAGCAAATTCCCCATATCTTCGAAACAGAGAGTGAAAGATCCTACTCAGCAAAGGACCTGGAGCCGACAGCTCACGTTCTATTTTTAAAAATGGCAAGTCTTGAGAGCCATGTATCCAGGTGTGGGCAAACATAGCATGGGTGACTTTGTAATACAGCTCTAGATCAGGCGCATTAAGCCCACCCATCTCGTACGGTAGAGTCAGGGTCTACCATTTAACTCTTGGCTGCTTTCCTGCCCATGCTAGCTTAACAAGCAGAGCCCTCAAGGTCGAAAAAATGCCCTCTGTAACAACATAGGGATATTCAGAAAGAGGAATAAAAATCTCGGAAGCACCACGATTTTCATGAGGGCTATTCGACCCATCATCGAGAGGGGCAACCTGACCCATCACTCCACATCTTTCACCAGCGCTTTAATCGCGACCTCATAGTTCTCTGCCATTACTATCTTAGGGTCTGTATGGACTTGGATGCCTAGGTACCGAACTGATCCCGTTTCCCACTTAAGGGGGAAGTCCACATCCACTGGAATCATGGCTGGCATCAGCGGGAACACAATGGACTTGTCCAAGTTAATCCATAGACCAGAAAAGGCATCATATTTTAAAATCTCTCTTAATATCAGTGCTACGTTACGGTGTGGGTCTCAGATATATAGCAAGGTGTTGTCCGCAAATGCAGAGCTCAACAAATTATAGTTCTGGAAACGGAGACCCCAATGGCTATGATATTCCTGCAAAGCACATGCCAGCGACTCTGCAACTATTGCATACAAAAGAGGTGACAGCAGACATCCCTGCCTAGTACCCCTAGTAATATGGAAGGCGTCTGAAACCAAAGGCTTCTCATAAAACTTTGTCACTAGTTGTAGAAAAGCGTCCCCCACTCTCAACGCAGAACCGCTGTCATAAAATGCCACTCCACTGAATCAAAGGACTTCTCCGCATCCAAGAAAACAGTCACAGCTTTTGTCTCTTGGTTCAAGTTCTGTATACGCCAAAACACTGTGCGGAGGTTAACAGTAACACTACGCCCCGGAATAAATCCTGATTGCTCCAGCTTAATCAATTTCGGTAAGAGTATGGCCAATCGGTCTGCCAGGATTTTAGCATAGATTTTGGTGTTGACATTTATTAATGATAACGAAAGGTAGGACGAGTACTGGATTGGAGACTTGCCAGGTTTCATCAACGCAATCAACATCACCTCTCGCATCGAGGGTGGTATAACACCAGCCTCCGCCATGTCTGCGTAGACTGCCCTCAAATGTGGGAAAAATATGTCCTGAAAAGCCTTGTAAAACCTTACTGTCAGCCCGTCAGGCCCCAGAGCCTTCCCCTCCGCCACACCCCCCAGGGCCCTGCTCATCTCTTCGAGGGTCAGAGGCTCCATAAGGGACTCTCTGTCTGCTGCTGTCAGCCATGGCAATTCTATATGTAGCAGGTAATCTATTAATGCATCTGGATCCAGGGCAATCTTGGAGGTATAATACTCGCAGAACCTATTTGCTGTGTTCTTTGGATCTCTGATCTCGCTACCATCCTCAGCCTGTATTACCATAATCATGTCTTTCTCTTTATTGGGACGTGCCATGTTCGCCAACACCCCCCCTGGTCTCTCACCCTCCCCATAGATGCAGGCTGTTGCAGATTTCCCCATACGCTGGACCTCAGTAAGTGCCGTGTCCTGAACCTCCACCAACTTGGTGCGTATGCGACCCAAGATCTGTCTGTCAGATGTGTGCAGGTGTTCAAGCTCTAACTGGACAAGCTCTTTTTCCAAAGAGTCCAGAATTCCCTGAATCGATAGCAGAAGCTCAGCATGCTTTGCTATGGTTATCCCACAATGTACAGTGTAAATGTTTCCCACACAGTGCATATATTATCTACGGAGCCGATATTGATCTGAAAAAAATATTTTATGCAGCATCCAACTCGTCGCGTAATGCCAAGTCCAGTAGAAAGTATGGGGGAAATCTCCATGGAAACGGGGAAATCGGTCTGGGCCTCAATGCCATCTCGACGGGACTGGGGAATGATTTGAGTATGTTCTGGGCCAGGGGACGTCCTCCTGCAAGTTACCTACCATGCTTTTAGAGACCAGCCAAAGGTCAATTTGTGTATGTAAATCATGTGCTGCCGAGTAGTGGGTGTATCCCCCTCCCCAGTAGGGTGTCTGCATCGCCATATATCGACCAACTCCGCCGCAACCCCGGTCACTGCTTTGGCCGCCAATGCTGGTTTCCTATATGCACCCCAGACCTGTCTAGTAAAGGGTCCAAGGTGCAAATAAAATCCCCTCCCCATACGTTCAGGAGCCCTCCCCAGGTGCCCGCCCTGGCTGCGAGATCGTAATAAAATTGGAGGCTATTAAAATTAGGCCCATAAATTCCAACCAGGAGGGACGTGACAGCTCCATTAGTACAGCACACCACTATATACCTGCCATTAGGGTCCCTTTCAATCTCCCGGAGGCAGAAACCGAAGGACCTCGATGCCCATACCAACAGCCCCAGAGAATGGGACGTGAACCCCACTGCCAAAATTTGTCCCTGCATCCTCCTCGGTTAAGTAAGGAGCTATCCGGAGCCAGGTGTGTTGCTTGCAAAAGAGCTAGGTCCATTCTGTGCCGCTGTAAATAGACCACTACCTTTCGCACCTTTCTGTCATTATTTAACCCTCGCACATTCCAAGTGACCATTCGCACCATATTCGGGCCCTTACTTGTATCTGATGCTGAAGTGCTATTTGCCATTAGCTACAAAATGTGTAGAACCCTGTACCTGCCATCATGCGTGTGTGAGTCTGCAATCACTTTGCTAAAAAAACCTTGAGAACATATAACTCCCTGTGAATCCACCTCCCACCCACAACAGGCACTGCCCCAACCCGGCTGTCTGCACGGGCCAAATATATGGTTGAATTGCATTGCATGGCTGCATAACCATTTTCTTACAAATTATAATTTTATTATGTTGCCCTCTATGTTCTCTTTTGAGCATTAAAGTCTAATGCCAAAAGTTTATTTCTGATAAGATTTATATGATAATTGTATATGTTTTAATAATCTCTCCGTATTACAATTATGACCATAATTCAGGCCAATTTAACATCCTTATGAGACTATGACTATTTGAACACTCTTGCTATGTGTGGGTGACCATTCTCCTCTGTGGCTGTCTTGTACTTTTTTGGGGAAATTGTGTTAGCCTGCCATCAACTCTGACGGTGGGGTGGTGAAAGTGGTACTCTGTTGGAATTAGCATGGCAGATTTAAATCAGGATGCTAAATGGCAACATTTTAATTTTTTGCTGCAGATAGAGGAAGAAGGTAAGTCCACTGGAAATATATGGCAGGAAAAGACGAAATTATGAGGCAGAGTTGACCAATTTATGTGGCAAGAAAAGATCAGTTATGAATTTACAATGCCAATAGCACTAACTCAAGCAAATGCATGGCCTATGGAATTTCAAATGCTTGTTTTCTGATTTTTCCTGCTGCTGCTTCAGCAAAAGCTTTTCTCCTTGCAGATGCTGACCAGGTGAAATCTAGTCATTTTGCCAATGCTTGTTGTAATTAGAAATGACAAAAAAACATCAAATTAGTCGAAGGACACCTTGAGAGAGTTAGAGTGCCTTCAGGAATGTTTTAAGAATGATTGGTGCCCTTTGTGGTGAATAGTGGGTGGACAATAGATTAGACGGGGATAAAATAAGGTACCCTTTGCTCTTTTGAAAGACAGACTTCTGATCAGGGGTGGCTTCTCTGCTATGGTAGAGGAGCATCGCCCCTACGCCAGCATCAGCTGCAAAACTTTTACTATAAACTATGTTTATTATCGTTTTATAGTAAAAAGGGCAGGGCCATGGGGCTGTGATGGGGACGAGGGGGAGTGCACAGCATTCCCTCCCATCCGTGTGCATGTATGTTTGGCTGGCTGCTCCGGGCCGGCCAAACACACATGCGCACTGGGCTCTCTCCAACCCAGCAATGCAGGCACTGCATTGCTGGGCTGGAGACAGCAGGCAGAGACTTCCACTCTGCCTCAGAGCACCCTGGCTGGGTGCTCCGTCAAATCCTAATGTTGCCAGCAGCATGAAAGAAGTGTTAGGATTGGACGTAGGGCAGGCTGGGAGCCTGCACCTGCAGTCCAGTCGAGGAGCAGATCGGAATGGCGAGGCTGGGTGCTAAAGGTAAGTTTTCTTTTTTCCTTATTATTATATATATTTTTTGTCCTGCCCCTGCCCGCTGTGCGCTGCGCCACCCCGCCCGCCCCTTTGCCCTCCTGTTAGCCGCCACTGCTTCTGACCACTTTCCTACTGTGTTCTCTCCTTTTGAAATTGGAGGGCTTGATTGAACAAACAGGTTGATCTTTTCATAAACAGGATGGATGTGCTGTGATGAAAAGCGTTCAGTTTTCTCTAACTGCTCCATACTTTTTTTAATGTAATCAGTCCTCTGTTTCACCGGAAGCAAGTGGAAATCCTTCAGAATCACAGAGCTACACCTCATACTTTTTCAGGGTGAAGAAAACCCTTCCAGTCTAACTGCATATACATCTTGAAAAGGAAATACATGTGTGACAAACAATACGCGATGTTAACTAAGCAAATAGCAACTTGCTAAATTAATGCTATCAAAACCCAGTCATGCTCTTTATAAACTCCATCAACAAATAATCTAGTTCTAGTATATTCCTTCCCAGAAAATATGATAAATTGTTCTAGAAAAAATACTATTGTGCAGATCCACAACAACCCCACCTCTAAACTTTCAAAAACCAAAACTGTTTGTGAATATGCTATAAAATATAATGTTCATATACTGCTGTTTATGTTAAGAATATTTTGGTCGATGTTTTAAATAATCAACCACTAGATGGCTGAATATCAGCATGCATCAAGTTTATTCTATAAGTAACATTCAGACCACATTCCTTGAGCTGAGATTGCAAATGGGCACTAAATTGCAACATAAGTTCTCCTTGAAGAACGGCTCCTTTGACGGAAGGAAATAGCACACAATAAATTCCTTGTCACGTCAATGTTCCCACTGTCTCCCTGTATCTGATGCAAAGTGAAAAGAAGATAAACATTCTGTGTTAGGCCTTATCTCACATGTAAACACCGGACCTGACAGCTATTCAAGACAGAAAAATGAAGTAACATTCCACACTGATCGCTACTGCAGAATTAAGCTGTCAAGTCTAATCTGTTAAATACACTCTAGCAGGGGATAGCAAATGTACACTGGGAATAACAGAACAAAAATATCAATGTACACCACAAGGTTGCACCTGCCACACTTTCATGCATTATGTTAGACCTGGTATTCTTCACATGGTTTACACCTGACTTTTTACCTTCAGACCTCCTGTTTTTGCTGACTTTGTGTTTCGCTGGCCTTAGGACTCTTCACACTTTACCATTGCTAACCAGTGATAAACGGCTCATTCACTCTGCTTAAAACATGGTAACATTGGCTTACACCCAATTGGCATATTTAATTTACCTAGAAGTCCCTAGTAAAGTGCTCTACATGTGACCAGGGCACATTAAATTAAATACTTATAGGGGACCTGCAGTACTGATAATGCTACCCACTTAAGTAGCCCTTTATATATGTCTCAGACCTGCCATTTGCAGAGCCTGTGTACAAATTTAAACTGCCATTTCGACCTGGTAAAATAAACCTTTTGCCAGGCCCAAACCTTCCTTTTTAATACATATGTCACCCCAATGGTAGGCCCTGGACTATCCCAAGGGCAGGGTGCAGTGCATTTAAAAGGGTGGACAGGTACTTTATAATTATACTTGTCCTGATGGTGAAAAACTCTTACATTCATTTCACTACTGCAAGGCCTATCTCTACCATAGGATAACACTTCAGTTGCCTTATTACATTTTATAAGTGTAATTTCCAAATGAGAAGAGGTAACTGGTTCATGTTTGGTTTTTCTGGAATCCTAATTTAAAATCCTAATTTATAGAGAAGTTGGATTTCAAACCGCAAACCTGATAATGCCACTTTTAGAAAGTTGGAATTTTCTTGCCTTAGCCATTTGGTGCCTGCAGCTCAACTGCCAACTACACCCAGTCATGTGACCAGAGATAGGCTGCTCGATGTTGATGCAACAGACCTTGCATCTCAGCCTCATTGCATCTCGTAACTGATGCATTGCTTCAGATTCACGAAGCATCTTCAGTGCGGATCCATGCACCCCTCTGCAAACCAGGATTTAAGGTACTGTTTCAGCAGGCCTAACTGGGTCCCTGTATCCTACCTGTACTCCATCTCGGTCAGCCTAAACTTGTGACTTTGTCCCAGTCGGACGTGACCGGATAGCCACAGTTGGTGCTTTTGCCTTTTTGTTGCTATTTTCCCTAAAAACTTTGACATTCAATATCTCAGGTTCTACTAATTGGATTTTTGTAATTTTTCACTTATTAAATTGTGCTCTATTTGTCTAACTTGGTGTAAGATCTTTTTGTATGGCGTTTCCACTTTTTTACAGATTGAATTATTGCAAAAATACTTTACATATTGCTTCTACGTTAGGCTAAACCTCTCTGTGCCAAGCTACCATAGGGTGAGTACAGGTTAATTTGGGGTTGCTGGCGCCTTACCCGGGCTAGGAATATGTTTTCTGCTTTACCAGGGCTCACACCCTTGTCAACCGGTAACCCAATTTCTAACAATTTATATTAGAGAGGTCACTGCAGTGAATTATGTTTCTTTCTTAACACAGCAACAAAGCTGTTTCTAACATACTACTACAGGGAAGTGACTAGCAAAATATGTTCTTTTGACCTACATCCAGGGAAAAATGTCATCTGTAGACAAAGTTGTTGAACATAGAACAAGTAGACATGAGTTTGAATCCTAGCTTCCCACTTGATCAAATTGTGTTTTCTCAGGAAAGTTGTTTTATCCATGTGCCGCAGTTTACTTTTTCTTCCTAAAAATGAAGTGCCTAGAAATGGGTTAAAACAAGTACTGACAGAGCAAGTAGGTCTGGTATTGGCAAGCTGGTGCAATAGTTATGTTTTATATTTTCATATTCTGCCATCATGTGCCACAGAAGTGAAAGAAAAAGATAAATACCTAGATAGAGTTCCTGCGTGCAAGGGTGAGGACTTCTGTTTTGCTGCTCTAAATGATGATGTTTGTTATTGGACCAATGACATCGCATAATGTTAATTGTTTAATGAATGAAAGTGTTTATAAACATTCTTTGCAAAGGTTTTGTAATATTGATCGCAC
Organism: Pleurodeles waltl; assembly: GCF_031143425.1. Taxonomy (NCBI): domain Eukaryota; kingdom Metazoa; phylum Chordata; class Amphibia; order Caudata; family Salamandridae; genus Pleurodeles; species Pleurodeles waltl. The sequence goes on along the minus strand of NC_090440.1, from coordinate 1,636,205,284 downwards.
AAGTCAGCATGTGATGAATAGAAGGATAGTTGGCAATCATATTTCACATTTGCTGAATCTGTCATTAAGGTTATGCTTAGCTGATTTCAAATATCTTTATATTTGAATGAATAGTGTTTGTAAAGTGCAAGATGGCTGCAAAGCACACAGAACAACAAAAGCAGAACCACCCGCCTCTGCTTCTTCCACTTCTGATAGTCAGATCCAAATGTGTTCAGGAAGCATGCAGCACACAGCCTGTTCAAGAAATCGTCTGCCTGAGGATTGGATGGCCGTCCTTCTCGGTCACTTCATTAAAAGCTTGATTGGTAATGCAAGAATGTAGATCTGTCGACTATTGCTTAGGAACCAACACCACTGGACTGGGTCATGGACTACGGGAGTGCTCAATCACTTCCAAGTTCAACCTTTTGTCAATCTCTCCCATAATGTATTTTTAGGCCCGGCCTGACGTCCTGAGCATTTTGTATAAACCTGTATATCAAATGTGGCTCAGCCAGAAGAGATTGGGAACCTATTCCAGAAGCCCTCTACACTTTCTTGCTGATTAGGAGTCAGGTCAGGTGCAGGCATCCCTCCTTCCACACAGCCATCCATCCCATCACTGTGCAAAAGAACAGGGTATCTCCTCTTCCATTGCCAGGAGTTTCATGTTAAAGTATCTTTGGATGTATATCTTAAGTCGGTTCACTATCCTGGGTTTCCATGTGCCACCTGTGCCCATCAGGTACTTCCCATTAGAAACTTTTCACACTTTCTTGTGTGGCCCACACCACTTATTCTCGAAAGCGGAGTTACAAATGGGCTCCAGCACCAACACCACCTACCACTACTGATATCCAGTCAGTGTTGCCTCCTGGTCATACCACTTTTTCATCAGGTGAAGCCATCAGCTTCTTGAGCCAACCACACAGTGTAGCACAACCTTTGTGGGTGATGGGGCAAATTCCTTCTCAACCTTCTCTGATTAAGGTGAGTGGGTCGCAAGCAGGGTGCACAAACAGATGTTCAAGTGCACTGACCCCATCTTCCTTCTGTGGAATTTCTCTGTAGGTGAATAAAAGACATGCCAGAAGAAGAGCTCAGTTCATCTTGGGTTTGGCAGGTAGAGTTTCCATCAAGCTCTTTAGGGCCTTGTTACAGGTCTCCAACAACTCATTGGTCTGCAGGTGGTGGTACACTGTCGACAAGTGGTAAGTTCCACCTGGAGACCGTGCCTGTAATACCAGTTAAATCAGGGACAAAGCTAATTTAGGGACAAACCTGGGGTATGTCTAGAGAAAACCTGTGCAAAGGAGCTTTGAGAGCAACACATAAAATCATTCCATTCTACCACTGTCCAGAATTCCAAGGAATCGTGTTTTATTTTTCAAGGTTACTGTGTTGCTGGTTCATTGTTTACCACTATCTTCTTTTTGTTTCAGGTATCTATTAGTGTTTTGATGCCTAGGATCACAGGATCACAAACACTACCTATTTGGGGATCTGATAGAACACAACCGGCATTTGGTGACATTAATATGATCCTGGTTTATATGGATGATTATGGTCCAACTAGCAATTGTTAATAATACTTAGTGCTCAGATCAGATGGAAAAGACCAGCGTTTTTGCATTCAAATTACAGAAAAGTGCCTGATAAGGCATTCAGTAAGTTCATCCCGAGTTTGAGAAAAAAACACTCACAATGATTAGATGTAATGTCCAGAAAAAAACTTGCAATGTCCAGCTTCCTAAGGACTGACCCACCAGTATCTCTGCACCAAAATATAGCCAACTCGTAATGAGGGTCAAAGAATGGACAAAATATCCCAAAGCAAACCTACCGATTCTGTGTTGAATTGTCTATCAGAATGCAAGGTTATACCAGAATATGGTTCTAGTCACCAAAAGAGTATCTAAGGGGCTGATTTAAGAGCCCCTAGCACCTTCTTGCACCACATTTGCATAAATTATTTTTTACGCTAATGTGGCCCAACAAGACCAAAATCGCTGCGCTAAATTTACAAAGAGGCCCAATGCATGCATTATGCCACTTTGTAACCTTTACCCTACATTATGCCTGCTCCAGGCATAAGGTATGCAAAGGGGGCGTTCCCTGATTAGGGGGGCCAACAAAATGACACAAAGAAATCTGAGAGATTTCTTTGTTTCATTTTTTTCTGCACTTTTAACGCCTGCTCAGACAAGCGTTAAAAGGAGGCACACCAATGTTTTCAATGAGCCTCAATGGGCTTAGCAGGATTAGCATCAACATTTTTATGCTAGTCCTGCAAAGCTCTAAGCTAGCGGCAAAAATGCTGATGCTAGTTTCCCTAACTACCGCCATGGTGCCCCATATCTTAGATGACTTCTCACATCTCTCATCAAATTCGATTTTGAAAAATGCTGCAAGAATTAGACTGGAGTAAAAATTGGGTGCACACATTGGTACGTCTCAGAGGGCATCACTAATATACAATATGGTGTAATCTCATAAAAATGAAAGACAGATTAATGCAGCAGATGTTCTTTCTTCTACACATGAACCTCACAAAAATGTAAATGATACCTGTTGAGTGTATGGAGGAGCACCTGATTGATATCCATATGATAAAATCTTATAGTTTATTATCAATCTAGTCAGATGTCTCAGCCTCAAAGATGTCCTTAGTCAAATCTTATTCAATTACCTGGCTGCTTTAAGTACTGTGCGACACACCAAGACGTTGATTAAAGGTGCCTGGGAGACACTCTTTCCCATGAACCTGTAAAACAAAGAGGCATCAACAGTTGAGAACTCAACAGAGGAGTTGTTAAGTGTGCTTCTATGAAAAAATGTAAATTACAAGCAAAGGGAGGGAAGCATTTTTTTTAACAAATCTAGGAATGGCAGGCTTCAGCTTTATCTGGATCTCAGTTGCACTCCTATCAAATATTACACAATATTATTCACAAGTTGTAATGCAATAATAAGTTATGTTATGTTACATTATGGTATGTTGATTTGTCTCCCGTCACTAAATAGCAAGGCAACAACAAGGCATAGCTGACCAGAGGCCTTAACAGAAAAACAGCATTTTCTGCATGTTTCTATCACATGGTTAGGACAAAGCTGAAGCTCTTTAGGCAGCTTGTTCGAGAGGGTCAGGGTACAAAGAGAGAAAGGCCCCTAACACAGGCTCTGCTGTAACTTGGAATTTGCAGAATTAGAGATTAGATTACTAAAGGTTTCTCTGAAGACGAAATCCCTTTATCTGGAATGAAATGAAATCTGGAGTTGTTCTGCATCGAAAACTATAGAGTGAGTTTTGAAGATAATGTGCTGTTGGATCCGGAGCTAATGTAGAGCTTCTCAATTTAAGTGGTACAACTGAACAAATGTGCTCCAACAGCTAATCTAACCATTTGATTTTGCATGGATGGTAAATGATGTAGAAGGGAATATTTTGTAATGAGAGATTGTTGCAAGAGTCTACTCTTGTGCCAGTTATTACTGAGATAGCCAAGCTTCTACAATCCTAAATTAGTTCAAGCAGATGAAGTTTAAGGAGGCGGAAGGCGCACGAAGATACACACTGACAGACACTTTGCCATCAAGATGCAAAGTGGAGTCAATTTTTACCCCAAGGTCTTTGCCCTTTTTAGAAGGTAAAAAAGAAGGACCAAAGGAAGTACTGGTCAGTCCAGAGATAAGAATCTTCATCTAGTCCATCTTGAGCTCGAGCCAGTGCTCATCCATAAGTGGACAGCTGTAAGGCAGTTCTAAAGGCATAAGACATAGTTTGTGTGATGACTTAGTTTAAACAGTAACTGGGTATCATTCGTAAAACTGAACAATAGCAGCAATATCAATAGCAACCAGGGGTCTCATATAGACATTAAACAAGTAGGTTGAGAGGGACTAACTGTGAGGGGACACTACATTCGAAATACTTGCATTATTATACTTACTCACTTTCTTTTTATAAACTCTAAATCCATTTGAGTTGCTTGTAACCTCATTGTGTATTGCGATATGCATTCATGAATTGCTTTTTGTATACTTAAAGTAATAAAACACCTCAAATGAGGTGGTTATTGATTCGCAAAGTGGAGGTGTTCCCACTGGGACTTCTTCCCACTTAAGGATTGTGTTGAGTGACCTTGGGAAAGGGGGGTGGTCAAAAGTAAGTGCTCTCTCCCTAATGTCTTCCTCACAGGTAACTATTTTCTGAAAGCAGCACTTGTTCCTTTAAGGAAGAGAAGGTGCTTTAAAAAAATAAACCATTTGAGAATACAAACACAGAGATGGTGATCTGCTGTTCCGTACAGGCCATCATCCCTGTATTTGTAGCCAATCACAGGAGGGTCTCAAATAATGGCCTGCCTAACTAATATTCATTAGACAGGTTGTTTTGCAAATCCTATTACTGGAAATTTTGCGACAAGACCTATTAATTCAAAGGGCGCATTGCATAGTTAGAGACAGGACGCAAAAAACTGGTGCACAATTTGCAACCACTTTTTCCAACCTTCCTTATTGGACACCTGGCCACAGAGGATGGAGGGAAGGGACAAATGATTGACAAAAGGATTTATGATGCAAGGTCATTATAGATCACAAAAGGTTTTGTAGAAAAATAAAAGAGTTTACATTTTTGAACCAGGCCTGTTTTGTTGTATGGTGATTTCATTACATTTGTATAGTGCTTCATACCACTGATGAAGCACAAAAGTACTTTGGAAGGATAGGTAGCGAGCTACTCTTTAATTTGGGGGGGTTTATGGTGTAGCATATGTGAGAAGTATTTTTTTATGTTTTGTTAGATTGCCAGAGCATTTTACATTTCCAGGATACTGCACATAATTCATTTGGATGACTTGGGAAGACATATTGTATGTGAATTTAGTCAAGTTCCTAAATTTTGGAGGAACCAATTGACCAAGTCTCCAAAGTGACTTCTTACTTGTTTCTGGATGTGTTCGACTGTGTGAGAAAAATGTAGGCTTGATGCAAGCAAAAACATCACAAGAAGTGACGCATTCATGGTAAATGTTTACCTCAAATGATGCATAGTTATGCGAGGTGGCGTAATGCCATATTTTGGGGAATTTCACATAAAAAGCATAATTGCTTCAAGTTCAAGTTTAAATTACCTCAGTGTAATTTAAAAATTGCTTCCTGCCTGAAAAATACAAATTAACAAATTCAGTGGTTAGTAGTGGCCACATGATTCCTCCCGCTGTTGCTCCATACTCATTCTCGCCCACATGTTTGCTCAAGCATGTCAGCTGACCTACAGCTTTCGGGGACTTTCTTCGTAGCTCCACAGCTCCAAGAGCAGCGTCAAACTGCTGGTGGTTTGATCAGGCATTGCTCCAGCATAAATCAGATCATTCTCTGTGGATGTTGACTATCAGATCACTGTGTTTCTGGCCAGCAGCCAACTGGTTCAGTAGGAATACCTCCAGCTGATTAGACCATTGGCCTTTGGTCCCCCAGGGTGCAAATCTTGGTCACCGCTCTTTGCCACTGAGCTCTATGCATTCAGGGATCCGGTGGAGGGTGCAACAGAGAACTGGGTGGGATTCTTTATTGCGCCTAGAGGGTCAGAGGGTGACAGTGAGACAGTCAGAAAGATTTAGTGCATCAGTGTGCCCTCTGTCTTCCATGTCAGGCTTTACCATGGATAGGGCTACAAAAAGAAGACTTGCTTTAAATTTAACTGAATCCCGGATACCTGTTGGTGGAGGCAGAAGTGCTTGAATCGACTTGGGAGGGGTTATGTAATGATGAGCAGATTGTTCTGGTATAACAATTGGTGTGGTCTGGTGTGGGTTTAAGTCAAACCAAAAACTAGGATCATTGTCTTCTCTTTTCTTTGTTAAAACAAAGTGATCGACATCTATTGATTGGCACAGCATGATGCCAGCAAGGGATGAAAAACTATTTGTTTCTGACTTTGACTGATAATCCTCTGCAGCCAAGATCAGTTTGTGTTCCTCCAGACAATTAGTAGAGCATCTGCGACCTGCTTTACCATTTTATTATAAAAGTCTTGTGCATACAAAACATTAGTTTCTTCAAAAAAGGGTAATTCACTTGAAGAGAATTTGAAAGGAAGGGGGCTCCAATCATTAGATAAACGTACATTTCCCATTTCTGGAAAGGCTACAACCATTCAACAGACTATTTTCTCCAACCATTCAAAAGACTATTTGCAACCACTGCCCATAGATCTAGCTCACCTAGTTCCTCACCCAGATCAACTGCTCCATCTACAACTGTTTCTCAAAATAGCATGGACCTTCCTTCAAAAACAAGAATTTTTTGGTGGTAACAGCTCAAATCAACATTCCAAAAACATCTTAGACTTTGATTTCTGACGAAATTGAGTCGGACAACAAATCACTTTAAGGTTCTGAAGAAAATTAAAAAATGGATCTTGTCCCCACCACTCAGAGCCCGAACACTGATTTGGGCAACTCTTTCGATAACCTGGATGTTATTGAATTACTCCGTTTGGACCATTTGCAGTCCTTATCTCAGGGTCTGACCAAGAATATTTACAACGGAAAAAAATGAGGGATATTGTCCCTATCTCAGACACGTTTTTGTGTACTGATAACAAAGAAGAACAACCACATTCTACTTGAATACAGGAACTGATAACAATGTTCCACATACCTACCCAGTTCTCGCTGCCATGAGTGCCATTAGCAACACAATCACTAACATATCTGACAAAGCGCAGTCTGTCTCGGAGGAGACGCCAGGAACATGGCGGTCAGCTAAGCTGCTGAGCCGCGAGTGCTCCGTACGGAGGGCTTAGCGACGCGACGCAGACGGAGGAGGAGGGGCTTGCTGGGCGTGCTGAGTCCGCACTAGGTCGGATGCCGGCGGCTCTGACGCGAACCCGGTTTGTTTGTTTTTTTGTTTTTGGAACCGCGTTTCTCCTTTCTTTTTCTTAACTTCAATCTTAACACCAAGGCAAACCGGCTATCGGCTACCAGGTATTTGAGCTATTCTCCTGCAGGGATATTGAAGAAAATATATCCCCTGCAAATATTTTCAACTCTACCTGTGAAAAAGTCCCCATTTCATGTTTTGCTCAAGATTTAAGAGCATTGAGCAAGACGATAGCCCCTGAGATTGTGGCAACTCCGATGCAAGCCCGTTTTTTGGGGGGTTCGCATTTTCCTTTTTTTTTTTTCTCTTTGTTTCCCAGGCGGCAGCGGTAGGTAGAAAGCATTTTGGGAGTTCTGGCCCATATCTACGCTGGAGCCGCTGTAGCGGCAGGTAGTAGCGCAATTAAAGATACATGTGGAGAGAGACGTTGGAGGTCTCACTCAACCTCGAGAGTGTGGAGCGAGGCTGTAAGGGGTGTGCCTCGGAGAAGACGCTACACCTCCAGGTGCAGCCTTCGAGGCCCAAGAACATTTCCTGTGGCTGGCTTAACAGAAGCAGAGAGGCAAGGAGAAGAGACATCTGGACCAGCATTAATGTCACCGGTTAAGCACTATTTGAAAGGTCCCCAGGTAGGCGCTATCAAGCTAGGGATGACGCGAAAAGGTAAGCCCGGCTCTCGGCTATCGGAAAATATTACAACTGTGGACAATGTATGCTTAACCAAAAGGAGGGGGCCAATCTCAAATAAAGGGGAGTCTGGGAGAGTTGAAGAACTATATGGGGGTATTGGTGACTCTGGGGGAAAAGTGCTACCCTAGGTTCAATAACTAAATATTTTCAGCCAGGGGTGGAGGAGGCAAGTGAGATCTCTCCTTTACCTATTGAAGCACAACTGGCCTTAGGGGGATAGGAGACATTGGAACAGGAGTCTCTAGAGAGGCGTGAGGCTCAGATGTCCCAGATGCCTCAAATAAGTAGTGGTCTTTCAGGGAGCAGGGAGGACTCCTTGCTCTTACAGGCCCCTCCTTTTGACCCCAATACCGCAGCCCCCACAGAGCCTAGTAATGGGGTTGTTTACGAACTTTTGGTTTCCCTCACGAAAGAGATTCGGGAAAAGTTTGAGATCTCTGAGAGTAACCAAGCTAAGATACAGGAAGCGTGCATGGTTTTGGAGACCAAGATTAATCAGTTGACAGATCGGGTTGGTAAGGTGGAGGAGGCCGTGGAAAAACAAAAAGGCCGGGTGTTGGCCAACACTCAAGACATCTTGTAGCTTAAACGTGGGGAGAGGAACCTACATGATAAATTAGAATTTTTGGAGAACAATATGAGGAGAAACAATATTAGGGTTCTAGGAGTCCCGGAGGGGACGGAAGGGGCGGATCTTAAGGGATACATGATCTCATTGATAAAAGACACAATGCCAGGTTTAGCACATTTGAAATTGGAGGACGATATTCAAAGAATACATTGAGATCCATTCAAAAAGAACGCAGGTACGAAATCCCCCAGAAGAATCCTAGTGAATTTTGCTACTTATTCAATAAAAGAGAAGATCCTGTCCGAGGCTTTGAAAGTGGGAAATTTTGTCAAAGGTGACTGGTCTTTTAGAATACGGTCAGATGTCTCTAGAGCGACCTTGGACAGACAGTGGGAGCTGGGGAAACTAATGCAAGAGCTTTGTTCCTTGGGGCAACAGTGCAGCTGAGATTCCCAGCGGCCCTACGGATTATGTGGCAGAATAAAACTCATAACATAAGAGATCCAGAGGAGGTTAGGGTCCTTATAGAACAGATGAAGGCGTTGCAATAATGTTGTAATGATGGTATGATTGGATATAGTCCGGTGTACAGAGTGCTCTACGGGGTAATTATGGTTGTCCTGTTAAAAGAAAGGAGGGTTCCCACGGGTGGGTGGGCCATGGGAATGAGGGGGGTTTGTGTGGTATGGGGAGTGTGTTGGTTTGGGTGTGGGACCATGGGGGGTAGAAAAGATAAAAATATAAAAGTCCTCAGGAGGGTTTTGTTACAATTGGAGAAGGGAAGGACCCAAGAAGTCTCTCTAGAAGATGGGTAAGCAGGAGGGTTTACTCTTAAAAATAATTTCATGGAATATCAACGGGTTAAGGGTCGAGCGTAGAAGAAGAAAGATTCTGGAGTTTCTCAGACAGGCAGAAGAGAATGTGATTATCTTACAGGAGACGCATCTCTCACGAGAAGAATGGGAAAAGGTGCTTAGAAACACACGGTGGATCTCCCGTGGGATAGTGACTAATCAATTGTGCCCGATTAACGGCGTCGCTATTCTTTTTAAAGAGAACAAAACTAAGGGGTTACGGATAGGTGATGTGCAGGTAGATTCAAAGGGTAGATGGGTGGTGGTTGAGGTTTGTTTGTTTGGGCTATGGCTTACGATTGCAGGCTATTATGGCCCCAATATGGACGATTTTACCCCGTTTGCAGAACTTTATAACCTTCTCTTGAAAACTAAGTATCCGGTTGTGTTAGGAGGGGATTTCAACATATTGTTGAATTTGGAGTCGGACAAACCCACCACCCGGGCGACGGTTAACTCCCCTAGAAGTAGGTCAGTGGTTAAACAGGCGATGATTGATTTGGGGCTTGCGGATGTTTGGCAGGTTAAGGGGAGGGGTAAGGGCCCAGATTCACCTTTCATAATAAGAAATATGGGCATAAGTCCAGAATGGATTTCTTTTTATTGCAAAATAGCCTGCTTGGGAACGTTTCTTATGTAGCTTATGCCCCAGCACACCTCTCAGATCATGCTGCTGTGAAGTTGTATCTTTCCTTTACGATGCAAGTCCCTAGGGTTTGGTGTACAATAAGTCGTTCATTATTATAATAATTGAGATATTAATTCAATGATAATTGAGATATTAAGAAAAGACACAAGAGTATTCTTTGAGTTGAATCAGGGTTCAGTTAGCTTGCAAATAATATGGGATGCATACAAAGCCTACATAAGGGGGAGATTGATTAGTTTGGCCGCATATAGGCGTAGTGAGGAAAGAGGGGAGTTACGTAATATTGAGACCAGAATGGCAACTTTGCAGGAGTCCATACAGGCTGCACAGAAAACGGAGAATAAGGTTCAATTAAGGATGCTTGAGCAGCAGTATGAAAAAGCACATTTGAACTTGGAGTCTTTTTTAGAAATGCAAGAAAGGAAGAAATGGGAAGCTAGTCAGTATGCGCATTATGAATACGGGGAAGGATGCAGTAAATTATTAGCCTGGAAAACAAAGTCAGATCGTTCAAAGAAATATATTTCTTCAACAAGGTCTGAGGCTACCGGGCAGATCTGTGTAGAAAGCACAGAAATAGAAGCTGCTTTTGCTTCCTTTTTTCAAACCTTGTATTCAGATGAGCCTCAGAACTCTGAGAAGCAGATTATGGACTTCCTGACTAAGGTTAGATTGCCTGGCCTGGAGAACTCAGCACGACATTTATTAGAAGGAGAGTTAACTGAGATGAAATTGTTCAACTATATGCTTCTGGAAGGGGCGCATGCACCGAGATTTTGGGCTGAGGCTGTAATTTGTTTGATTTTGAAGCCCCGTAAAGATCCTACACAATGTTCTTCTTATCGGCCTATTTCACTACTTAACTCAGATTATAAAATTTACACAAGCTTGTTATCTAAAAGATTGGGGGAAGTAATTTCTGGTCTGGTTCATCCAGATCAGAAAGGGTTTATTAAAGGTAGGCAGCTACAGGAATTAGTGCATGACTTGCTGGCTGCTATGGACCTGGCCTTAGATGAGAGGCTCCCTCTGGCAATAATAACTTTTGACGCGGCCAAGGCATTTGAGCAGGTGAATTGGCTATTTTTGCAGGTTGTAATGGACCTATTTGGATTAGGGAGCACTTTTATTAGAGAAGTTAAAGAGCTATATAGGTCACCAACAGCGAGAATTCTGATTAACGATGTGCTATCACAGGAAGTAGGCATTTTTAGAGGAACACGTCAGGGTTGTCCCTTATCCCCTCTACTATTTGATTTATATATTGAGCCTCTTGCGATATCGCTTAGAAATAACAGGGAAATTCTCTCCTTTCAGAGTAAGGGATGGGAGAAGAAAGTTGCATTGTATGCAGATGATCTGATGATTTACTCTAGGGATCTTTCTTTTTCACTTCCCTCTATAAACTTGGTGATGGAAGGTTTTGGTAGAATGTCGGGCTATAATGTTAATGTTGAGAAGACAGAGATTATGTTCTGGAATATGTTATATGAATCCCCGTTAGTTAAACAAGAGATCAGATATTTAGGAGTTCAGATTATAAAAGATCTGGGGGAGGTAGCAAAGATGAATTTTGAGAAAGTCAATTTTGAGACTAAGAAACTCCTTAGAGCATGGGTGGCTCTCCCTCTCTCTTTAATAGGCAGATCTAACATTTTGAAGATGATAATTGTGCCAAAATGTATGTTTTTATTTAATGCTATCCCCTTGGAATTCAAGGTTAAGTGGTTTACAAAACTGCAGGGAGATTTGTCTTCGTTTGTCTGGGCACATAAGAGAATAAGGATATCTTGGAAGAAGCTGTGTAAGAAGAAGGAGTGGGGGGGATAGCAGCACCAGATTTCTATAAGCATTATTTGGCTTTTCAATTTAAGAATAGTAGAATTCTTTTAAGTAAAAAGTCTGAGTATAACCCAATGTGGGAAGCTTTCACAGCACACGCGGAGGAAGGGGCCAAGTTTTTTTTGTATAAATTTGGTCATCCAAGGTTTTTTTAAAAAGTCAGACTTAAGATTCCACGGCAGGCCTGCAAGGTCTGGCTACAGATTCATAACCTACTAGGGATAGCCTACTATTCTAGATTAGCCGCAATTTGGGATTCACCAGGTACCCCGGTATGTCTTCTTGATAAGCTATCAGTCCCGCTGAAAGTGAGTGGGGTACTATGGTGGGGACAGATCATAGAGGATGTGGAGTTGATTCCTTGGACCACATTTTTGGAGAGAGCGGGAGGGGGTCCGTTTCTAAATTTAAATATTATCAGTTGGCTAGTTGGATTAAATCGTTACAAGTAGGAGAAATTGGTAGATCTAGTTGTGAGGAGAAATTAACTCAGAGACCTTTACTTAAGGAAATCGTGTTTTGGTATCAAGCCTTGTTGGAGGCAGCTGAGGAGCATACCCCCTCCCGCTCCAGAAGTGGGGAGAGGTCTTTCCAAACATTGATATAATATCTTTGTGGCAAAGGTCATGTTCAAATCTTTGGTCCGCTGTTAAATCAGCAGCAATGAGGAGGAACCATCTGTTTACTTTGCATACAGTGTATTGGACTCCAGCAAGGTTGTCCCGCATTGGGAAAATTCAGAAAAACTGTCCACGAAGTGATGACCCAAATGCGGATGATATTCTTATGTTTTGGAATTGCTCCAGGCTGGCAAATTTCTGGGAAGCCGTGCAGAAAGTCATAAACAAGATATTTGGTGAAGGAATAACATTGAACCCTGTTTTAGTTTTATTTGGGGTTTGTGATTTGAAAGCCCAAACACAGCAATGTCTTTTGTTTGTTTTGATGCTTATTGCCCGGCGGCAAATCTGCTATAAATGGGTATGCTCATCACCTCCCACAGTGCAGGAGTGGCAGAACTCAGTAGATCAATTGTGTAAGTTGGGCAGAGCTATGCCTATTAGCAAAAGAGATATTTTTAGCTGGGATGGGAAAATGTTTGTCAAATGCTTACTTGATTGGTGGTGCTCAGTTTGGTTATGAAGTCCGATGATTATACCTGATCCCCCCTTCCGTGTGTCTAGGTGTATTGTCCAGTTATGGTACCAGACGGGTAGCTGGGGAGGATTTGTCAAGGATACAGGGGGATCCACGGAAGAGAGTGGCAGGTGGAGTGGCCCGTTGATATTGTGGGGCTATACACCTGGTGGTCAATGGGTAGTGGATCCTTCCTTTACTGGCATGGATTAGCGAGATGAGGACAATAAAAAAAAAAAAGCGGAGTCTGTCTCAATGGATAATCAGATCGTTATGCTAAGTGAAATCTCTCACAAACCCTGCACTCTAAAAGATTGTTTTACAGATCATTTTAAACAAGTTACCTTTTAAGGTAACTTAACCTCAAAAATGCAGCAATTGTTTTCAATCAATAGTTTTGTTGACCTTATGTAATTACTGCCACGAAATTAAAACCTTTGCAGGAGTCTCACTCTGCATACCCTAACTTCAAAACAACTCTCAAATAAAGAAGAGTTTGAATGATAACAGTATGAGTAACTTGTTGGATAGCCATCAAAAGGGTCATTAAATTGTGCAGGTTTGCATCAGCTACCAAATTGCCATGGATGGAATAATCCTAACTGATCACATAAATGAATCAACCAATCCACCAAATCGCTAACATGAAACAACTACACCTTCTTCAGTGATTCAAAATGTTTCTTTCACTTCAACAAAGTCAACTAGCAAGGATGTTAATCTGGGCGATTATTTCAGACATATTTAAGCAAGAGAAGGATGAAAAATTGCAGAAGCTAAATAACTAATAGTGAAATCAATATTAGAAACACTAAAAATCTACTCATTTTTTTAGACAAATCCAAAAAAATCAGGTCTCAACATGCAACAGAAAAGTGTCTTTCTGGTACGGCAACAGAGTTGGTTCCAGCTCTTGAATTTCTGCCAACTGCTATAATAAAGTCAATCTTAGACTCACCTTCAAATACTTACCAGAGTAATGAACAGGATAATCTGTTTAGGCCCTTTAGCTTTCAGGCTGATACAGCAGAACTAATTTCCTCACCGGACATAAAAGAAACTTCCCATAATGTTTAACAAACAAAACCAAAGGATTATTTCCTTGCTAGTATTGACCACTTTAGTGTAGAAATTGATACCAACTCCAAAATCAGTACAAACATCATTGGTCCATCACGTTATGGATCAAATAATGACATATTTCATACTTAGAAACAGAATTTAGATGGTTTTCATGAATCTGTAACAAACTGAGGTGGTGGTGCAAAGGTTGGGAAAGGGCTTCTGTGACCATTATGAGAATGTAATGCGAAGTGACCAGCAGTGGGCCGTAAAAGTGCCATCCAGGAGAATTGTTTTCCTTAGATATTGTCCTACGCTGCTTGCCTATGTATACAATATGCCTTTGTTCTTTCTGCCTTTCCCAAGGTTATTTTATGATGGGTACTGTTAAACAATAAAAGGGGTTATAAAAAAAACAAATTTAGTCAACTATCATTATTTAAAGGGCCAGGCCACATAATACCTAACGAGATTGATAACTTGATTATTTCCATCAATGAGGAGCATAACTCAGGCAGCAACATCTATCTTCCTATTGTCATAAATAGCACTGACTTACAAAAGAACAACTATAGTGGGTCCTCTATCATTAAACAATTCACTACAAATAAATACTCCTCGTATATGGACCATTTTAAAGGCACACCTGTCATGGATCAGCTAACAATTTGTTTGTGGAACACCTCAAGTATGGATCCTCAACAAAGTAAGAACAATAAAAATGGACGTGTAACACAGATGCGATTGAACTCCAAAATTTCTCTAGCTCTGACTCACTTGCAACTAAGGCCGTATGGGTAGGCCTATGGGGCCTATTGATACTTACAAAATGTAAACTAAATGTGATTACACATAGATTTATTTTTATCTCAAGGAATATAATTGCTGTCTTATTCAAGCTCTGTAGGAGTTTTTCTGTACATCTTATTAACATGTATATCTCTCAGAAACAGGCAACAACTGTTTCCTTAATTCATTCAACAAATAAAAAACTTTGTAAATATATTATTTCGGAGCCCGTTTTCAAAATAAACAAAACTGATCCAGCAAAATAATGAGAACTTCACTCCATGATTTAAGCTTTCGTCACTTAACCTGGAGACACAAAAAGGACCAACCTGAATAATTCACTTTTACTGCAATGAATAGGAAGGTTAGTATTGATTATACTGTTCTTCATTTTACTTAATTTAATACATTTGTCAATTATAAAATAAGTAATAGAATAGAGTATGATCATCACCCGCAGCAAATCGTACCGAAATACAAAATCCTTGATTTTATATCAACCATGCAAGAGCTATAGGATTGATTCACTGCAATAAAAGGGAAAATAATTGAGCGGAATATTTTGCTCAATAAAAAAGCATCTGAACTATGGGATCACAAATTTATCATGAGGTTTATCAAATCTATGGGTAATAGAGTCTC
The DNA here is from genome assembly GCF_031143425.1 of Pleurodeles waltl. NCBI lineage: Eukaryota > Metazoa > Chordata > Amphibia > Caudata > Salamandridae > Pleurodeles > Pleurodeles waltl. The sequence goes on along the minus strand of NC_090440.1, from coordinate 1,636,190,178 downwards.
TGAATTATTATTTGAGATAAATATCTGCACTTCTCATCTTGAAAAAATATATGAATTTCTCTCTTGTACATACACTCTTAGACAAGAGAACCAGCAAAGAGAGACATCCATATCTGTTACCATTCAATCTCTGAAAAATATTACAGGATATACATAAGTACCTGCTAAAGGATGTGGCAGTTGCAACAAGACATCAGAACCTAAAAAGTCTTTAAAGCAAGTTAAATATATATTTTGCTAAGATCAAACCAGCTAACCAAGATTCTCCTTCGACCAAACTTCAATCAACTATCATAACAAGAAAAAATGACAATTCTGGTCCTGGAATGATTATTTGTCAGATGTGTATGGAAAGAGTAAATCAAACCCAACAATTCCAACAACCAATAGAGACTCATCTAATTATTTAATTACACAAAATGCTATCAGATTGTTTATTAAGGACTGTAAATCTACAACCAACCCTAGTTCAAATGGCTTGCCAATGGGTAATCTCAAGTTCAACACCAAACATTGCCTCTACTGCTAACTCCTATTTGTAACACATCTGTACATTTTGCACACGTTTTGCCATCTTTGAAAGGCTCCAGCCTTCTTAAAAACGAGGCCACAAAAATTCACCAAGTAGTTATGGATTAATCACTTTGCTTGACATAGATAGAAAACACCTTCTTTCTCATCTTGAAGACTGAGTTGAGATGCTAACATCTTACATTTCCACCACACAGGCTTTAAAACTAAGTTCTCTACCTCTAACAACATTGTTGCAAAAACCCTTCTGGCTCAAAAAGCCATATCAACAAAATCCAGGAATCTTTGCTTGTTTAATTGATTATTTCACTGCTTTTGCTAGGATACGTATAAACTGACTCTTGTCCAAGTTAAAGTCTGGGATCTACACATAGGCTTACTACATTTACTAATTAAACTACACAGTGACACATGGGTCACAGTAAAATTGTGTAAGGTCAAGGGGCTTACACCAATGAACTATACTTATGCCTTAAGATAAGGGTGCATTCCTGTTCCTTTGCTCTTTTCTGTCTACATAACTGACCTAGATGCCACATTTCACCCAAGTAACGGAAATGAGTCCAAACTGCCATTTTGATAACATTTCTAGTCTATGAAGACAACCTCAAAATGTTTTCTTCTACTCAGATAGGCCTGCATCTGTCTCAACACCACTCATATGACATTGACATAACCTGCAGATAAACCTCAACAAGATAAAGGTCATGTTGTTTGGATCTACATAGCCTAAGTTTAACTGAGTTATGAGCACAACCAATATTGAACCTACATATCAATACAATTACCTGGGTATAATTGCAGGAAAAAACCTTAACTGGATTCTGCATATGGAATAATTAGGTCATAAGATCTGCACCATAAAAAAGGCAATAAAACAACAATTCTTTCAGAATTACCAAGGAATGCAGTGGTTCATACTCTAACAATAATAATATGAGCCCAGTTGATGGCCATTCTACACAATGGATGCTTACTATGGAAGCCTATATGTATTTGAAAACAAGTGTCTCTGTTTGAGTTCCATTGCCGGCTGTTCTCTCTCTCTCTCTCTCTCTCTCTCTCTCTCTCTCTCTCTCTCTAAAAGGTTAAAGGGACAAAGGGACATTATAGTTAGGTGAAAATTAACACGGCCCCACTGTCCAGGCCGATTGCTGCTACAGGGACCCCATCCTCCGGGGCCCAGAGGCAATTTCCAAGGGGAGTGGGGTGGCATGGCCCATTCCCAGAGCCATTACTGGCCTTGGGATCCCCCTCCCACAGGGCCAGGCCCTGCTATGTCCCAGGGTGACACCTGTGTTTGTTCTAGCTTGGTGGGAGCAACTTGAAAGCTCCCGGCAATAGAAAGCAAACATGAAATCTGCTCCCAGCTGGTAGAAGCTTTAAAAATGCTCCCGCCAGCTAGGAGCAGACTTCAGATCTGTTTCCCTGCCCGCATCACTGAGAGCAGGGAAACAGATCTGAATATTGCTCCCTCCACAGCCCCCCTCCTCCACAAAATATGTGGGGCCCTAGGCAATGGGGTCCTGCTGAAATCGGCCCAGCGAGGTAGGGAGGCTCCATGCCGCCTCCACCTGAAAAATGCACCGGGCCCATCACAGCCCGGGCAGGGGGGCCAAGTTGGTTGGCTACCTTTGAAGGGTTGACTACAGGGCCTGGCACCAGGTCAGGCTCTGCAGCCAATCCTCCGTCATGCATGGTCTTTGTGCGTGCACTGAGTGGGCTTGGCCGTATGTGGGGGGGTGCTGCATGCCCTATAACTATAACTCACACCCTGGCCATACACTGCTAATTACCCCACATATTAATTACATCACTCATAACATCTTCTATGACATAATTGATAATATCAGAGAAAAATTAGATGTAAAACTATTGATGGAAAACTGCATGGCGAGGGTGTGAGTAATGGTTACCTAGGGCACAATTATAGTTACTTGAGATAAGTTTCACTATAACTTCTGAATTCCTATGGTCTTGTGTGTGTAAAATCAGAACCTAACTATAGCGTTCCAGTGAATCTATGGTTTTCAGTGAATTTCTATGTGCTTTTTTTCAATTCTATTTCCTAACATAACATCCCTGTAACCTTTGTTTTTTCAATGAATATGTAGATGGATAGATAGATAGATAGATAGATAGATAGATAGATAGATAGATAGATAGATAGATAGATAGATAGATAGATAGATAGACAGATAGATAGATAGATAGATAGCAGTTCATTTTTAAATCTATATATAATAAAGCAGAGTATGGGATGTGATGCTGGAGCTGGAAAATGGTGGGGCAAAAAGCAATGTAGAAGTGGAAAGTGGTGGCAGAACAACAGAGGAACTGACTAGTGGGGGACCAAGAAATAAAAGAAAGATTGAGGTTAGTGGCAAGGAAATAGAAAAACTGGTGTGTGGGCAAAGATCACTCGTAGGTTGCTGGTGTGGTCCCTTTTTCTCGAGATGCCTTAGCTTGGACAATGCCACTGGTGTCTGCAGAATATCTTACTATAAACAACGACAGTAATTATTTGACACTTTGTCAGAGGATGTTTGAATGATAGGATAGGGAGTTTTGGGATGAAGAAGCACTCTGTAATATTAAAATCAAGGAACGTTAGATGTTCTCTCCTACTTGACTCAGTTTCGAGAATTGTCTGCTGAAACCACGTGGATTGAAAGGATCCAGATACTCTTTCCTAGAGGGCTCAAGGAAGAGAGTTTAGTGACAAGCTGGTGCATTCTAGTAGACCTGCTGCCCTGGAACAACTTACTGATACTATCCTTGCTAATGGAACATCGGCTGCAAGAAAGCAGTGCTGATATGCAAAAGAGCAAGTGTTCAAATGTGAACTCAGGCTCATATTCTTTCTTTGCTAAAAGACCGGATCCTAATTCTGACATCTGAAAAACACCACAAGAAAAGGCAATGCAGATTGGTACAACACAAGAGTCATTATCTGCTACTGTGAAGGATAGGCCCTGGAAGGTAGGCCTGTCTTTATATTGTGTTGATCTAAGATATTTGGTCAGAGATTGTCCTTGCAGGCCTTCAAGATCTTCAGGAAATACCAAGCCTCTGTGTTGAAGAGCATGACGAGTCTTATTGAGTTTTCTCCAGGTGATTTATTGTAATACCAAATTAGCCAAACCTATGCTATTTTTGCTACTTGTTCACTTATGCCCCGGAAAAGAGGCAATTCTTATTACTTCTGCATTGTTACATTGTGCCACTGCAGGAATGTGCATGGACCAAGAATAGGCCTTGAAGTATCAGATAGCAGTCTTAAAGAAGTCTGTTCTAGAAATGGTACAGTTGATAGGTCTCCATTGTCTTCTGGTCCTGTGACTAATAAGACATCACCATTAGTAATCACCATGGGCTCACATAAAGAGATCTTGGGCCTGATTTAGAACTCAGCAAATGGGTTACTCCAATACAGCGGTGATGGATATCCCATCCACCGAAATCTAAATCCCGTAGGATTTAATAGGATTTAGATCTCCGTTCGCAGGATATCCATTACCGTTGTGACAGAGCAACCCGTTTGCCAGGTTCTAAATCAGGCCCTTTGGCTTTTGGTTTAATATCTCCTCCAAACCACACAATTATTCTTGACCTTCTATGGCTGACATGCCACAATCCATATACTAAGTGGGTGACTTGCACTATATCCCTATACTCTAACATTTTTCAAGATAATCGTTACTATGCAACTGGTGATTACTGGTGCTCCTGTTCTGTGCAGATCATAATCCATTATGATGCATCTAAGGTTGCTGGGCTTCTTTGATTCCTACTCACTATCATCAATTTGCATTGACTTTATGAAGCCACAAAATTATTTTCTTCCATGCCATAGAGAGTGTTGTTGTGCATCCTCAACTGTTCCAAAGCTATCATATCATATGGCTGAATGTATTCTTTGTCCGTTACGGAAAAAAGAAGCCTTGAAACAATACCTTGATGAAAATCCACAGAATGAACTGACAGAATGCTCTACCTCTCCAGCTGGGCACTTATTTATTGTGCCTAAGAAAATGGGGGCTCTGAGATCTTGTGTATGTTATTCTGGCCTAAACTGTGCTACCATCAATGACAGATAATCATTTCCTCATTTCAAAACATCTTGGATGCGGTTTGTGAAGTTACTGTATTCACAAAACTGGATCTGTGCGAGGCCAATCACCTATTTTGTCTTATGGAAGGAGATGAGCCTAAGACTAACTTTCACCAGGGTAATAGTCTTTGGCTTGAGTAATCCCCCTACAATTGTTCAAAGTTTTGTTAATTCTGTATTTTCTGATATTCTACACTAATTTGTAGTAGTCTATGTGGAAGATATGCTAATATTCTCCAAGAAAATCTGGGACATTGAAACTATGTCTTGTTGGTTCTCTCCAGGTTGAGCCAGAACCTGTCAGCTTGCAATCCAAGAAATAGTGAGTTTGAAAAGAGAATGTTGAATATCGGATTACAGAATATCAGCTAATGGTCTAGCTATGGATTCCAAAAAGGTGTCTGCTATTCTGGAATGGCCATCACCACACTCTGTTAAGCAAGCCCAGTGTTTCCTGGGTCTGGCACAATTGTATAGTATTTCATTAGATGAGTTGCACACACACCTTTCCTCTTTTCACAAATCTCAAAGAAAAAAAAAGTTTATCACAAGGTTTCCAGTGGACTAATGAAACAGAAACAGCCTTCCAAGTTCGCACAAAGGCTTTGACACTATCTCCCACATTCTGTCATTCAGATCCCCATAGAAAAGTTGTGGTTGAAATGGTGCTGTTGCAACCACAAACCTGTGAAAATCTGGAACATCCCATCTTTGTTTTAGTCCAATGTATTAAGGTCATGAAACAAAATTATTCTGTTATGGAAAAGTAGTCATTGGCCAAGAACTATGCATGTCAGGAATGGAGCTATCTCTTAATGTGGGCTTGTGAGATGTTTGACATTAGAACTGATCACCACGAAGTACAATGTCTACAAAATATGCAATATAAGAACAATCAAAAAGCTTGACGGGTTTGGTTCTCAGACTATTGCAGCTGATTTATGTAGAAATGTAGGAGACACTAACTCCTCCCGTAACTAATAAAGTTATATGGACTCTGCACTATACAACCCATTCTAAAAGGAGTTTGAGATGCCAAAGTCAAGCTAGATCGAAACATTTTACAAAAACTAGAACTAAAATGACAATTTGTTTCCATCACAATCTCTAATTTTGTCAACTGTCTTACAATGTTCCAACAGAAGACTTACAACTAGAAGTACTATAAATGTGGCACAGCTTGGCTATTTCCTGGCTTCAGGGAGTCAAGTCAAAGTGAAATGTTATTCTTCACTCCTCTTAGCGGCCACTTTTGTCTAAAGATATTTAAGCTTATGTTAAAGTGTATCCGGTTAGTGCTCAAGACAAGGCCATAAATGAAAAACCTTTTGGATACCTTTAGGTACTATCTATGCCACCTCAAAAATGGCATACCGTCTAAACAGATTTCATTGTAAATGTACCTCCTTCTGATTGCTTCATTTTAATTATGGTTACCATCAATAAGCCAAGGATGCATGTTTTTGCATTTAAGACCATTACATTCGCTCCTGAAGTGGTGAAAAAGTTTGTTTCATATCTTTGGACTAAATGGTCTGCCTCAGGCTATAGTTTCAGATCGAGGTTCTCACTAGGATTCTCACTTTTTTGACAGCTCAGTGTTCAATGTTAAAGATTCAACAGCGTCTGTCATCTAGATTCCATCCCCAACCCAATGGGCAAACAGAAAAGGTCAACCAAAGTCTGAAACAATACCTAAACTGTTTCTGTAATGTTATACCAAAAAACTGGCTTGAGCTCTTAAGCCTTGTAGAATTCATTGTAAACTATGCTAAATATTCTGCAACCCGGGTGACTCCTTTTTTTGCCTCCAAGAATTTCATTCTCATACCTTCCCAGATTCACATCATCTGATTCCCTTTGTTCCAACAGGCTCTGATCGTGTGTAGAAGTTGCAAGATCAAAGAGAAAAGATCATAAAAACATTCATCTTCCTAAAGAAGTGATGAAAAGAGCTGTAGATAATCACAGAAGACCAGCACCTTCATTTTATTCTGGCCATAAGGTTCGGTTGTCTTCTAAAGTCCTGCCCTCCTGACAGTTACCTACTTGGTTGAGACAATGTTCATTTGCCCTCTTTTCTTCCAGCAAACAAGCAAACCCAGTTGCTTTTTGTCCACAGCTTTCAGCTTCTTGGATGGTACATACAACCTTTCACGTTTCAGGTCTCAAACCATTTGTTCCAGACCCTTTAATTGTTTATCTCCCCCTCCTCCAATCATTGCCTATAAGCATTCAGAGTATGAGGCCAGTGAAATCTGTGATTCATGATACTTCCGTAACCAACTGCCTTTTCTGGTGTAGTGGAAAAGATATTCATCTAGTGAGAGATCCTGGGTTCTAGCCATCTCTTCAAGTACCAGCTTTACCCTGCCATTTTTACAACTGCGTCCCTGACAAGCCAGGATTCCCAGAAGGGGGGCATATTGGTACGCTACTGCACTGCATGGCTGCTGTACAGCCCCACAGCTCACTGCTTTCCTGCCTGTTTGCTGGACACCACTGGGAGCTCCATGGTCAGTGGTAGAGCAGGGACAATGGAGAGAATTCAGCATTTGTGGCATCTGCTCTCATCTCCCTTGGTGTAGGGTCATGGTCAGGCTCGGAATCAAATCAGACTTGTGTTTTTCTTGTGGAGATCTTTTGAGGTGAGGATGGCAGAAGAGTCACAAAGGTAGTAAGGGTCATTGTGTGACATGACCTACGCTCTAGTCTCTGCAGTTAACTACACCTTTCATCATTTCTGGTGTGAAACTTACCATCCAAGATGGTAATACTTCCTATCCTTCCAAGTTCCTGCTTTCCATTCTCTTCTATATAAGACAATGGCTTCCTCTCTTCTCTAAGTCACAATGCAGTTGCAGACAGTTTATTGCCTGCTGGAAATTCCTAATTCTGAACTTTTACTTCTGAAGATAGTTTTGTAAGTTCCTCTTGCTGACTAACTCTTCCTTATGGCTTGCATCTATTCAGCTGTCAGGAAAGCAATGACAAGGACCTCTAGGAAATGTGACAAAAAGCAACTGAGGTGTGTAGCAGGCTAATGTGGAACTCGTGGTGGGAAACAATGGATGATCTTGAATGGGTGGCAGAGCAATAGAGAAACTGGTGGGGGACAAAATTCAACAAAAGAGAAAGAATGAGTGGGCTAGCAATAGAGAAAGTGGGGAGAAGCCATATTCATAACAATGGGGAGGAGTGAAAATGTAAAACAAAACAAGTACACAAGGAAGGGGAAGGAAGAAATGCATGCACTCCCATGGAGTGCTGAAAGAAAAAGAACAAAATAGTTAGCTGATTGTAAAGAGTGGAAAGATAGAATTCATCCAATCTGAAACACTGTGAAACAGGGGTGATACTGAGAAGGGACAAGCAAATTGTAGTTTAGTCACTACAGATGCACAAATATGCCAATATCCAGATGTCTTGGTTAAATCCAACTTTTAGAGTCATACTGTTTTATAACACAGACACTGATAGAATATCACCCATGGAAGTGGAACTCACTCTTCATCATTTGAAATGCAGACTGATTCCCTGGGTGATGTCTGGAGCTTCTCTTCACAGTTCTTCCTAGTTTTCAATCTTCTATAATTTTTTCTGGCAAGGTATCCCCGATAAGCTTGAAAAGAAACAAAAATAAAACATAAATATCATAAATCATAAATATCATCATCAGCAGGTGTTGTGTTATGCTAGATGCATTGTTTAATGTCCATTGTGCCATTAGTAAGGCCTAGCATTGTGGGTGTACCAGTTAATCCAAGCAAAGACATTTCTATCATATATGTGACTTGTGCTAATAATTTTGTTCACACGTTCTCTCGAATCACCACTATACTCCCTTCCCTTCTCCACTCCTACCACAAATAAAGCAAGTATAGTGAAGGTGACTATTCTCTGACATTGGTTTGCAGGGGATAGCGCCTGGGTTTTAAGCAATTTTTGTAGGATTGTCAAGCCTTTCGTTTCTCTTCAAAACATATGCAATCCCCATTTTAGAAAAATGTTTTCTTATGAAGTGAAACTGTATGCTTTCAGTATAAAGATGAGGCCTTATAGTCATGCATAGATGAACATTTTCTTTATAAGGTTAATTCGAAATAGGTTTGCTCCCAATGAATTAATCACATTAAGGAAAATGACTTCTTGGTATGTTTCAGTTGGAGTACCCAGCAGGAACAGTATGTATTCTGCAATATATTTGGTGGTAGATATCATACTCCACACCTTTTTTTGAAGGTCACCTCTGACTACTCAGCTTTTGGATTTAACTGTAGGCGCAACACCATAGACCATGAAATACTTCTGTATACATAAAAACAGGATGGGCACGAAAACAACATGTTAAAATTGTTTCAATATTATCTCTCTAAATAGTCAACTAGTTCAAATTGCCGATTTTGATCCTGTGTAGTATCCTGCATGGTTCGGTTTAACATCCATCTTCTTTATTTTTCATTTTAAACCATTGTGTGAACTCCCTAAAAGTTTTCATATTTTGTTTCATTAATATGCACATGACACCTAAGTATATCTCAAACTGGAATGTCCTAAAACAGTCTCCAAGATTAAATCTTTGCTGTATGACATCCAGAAGGGATGGTGTAAAAACCCCTAAGATGCTATGCTTCAAAGACAATTAATTTATTTTCCCTACTCTGGAATCTAATCCAGCAAACAAGTATTTTTGGCTTAAAACCTTACAGACTGCTAACATTACTCCTACACTGGTGACGACTGCCAGATTCCCGGGTTTTCTTCTGGATATAAACCTATATCTCCAAGGGCACATCCAAGCTATGGCTAAGTCAATCACATTTCAGCTTCAAAAAGTCAAGAATTTAAAATACATTATCTCTCTGTATCACTGGATTGTAAACAACTGGGTTGTCCCATTATGAAGTGTTCTTTATGCTGTTGCCACATCTCTACTTAACATTAAAGAACGTGACCTGGGCCTTCATTTAGAGTTTGTCACTAAATTCCAAAAAGTGTGATAATTCATGCTACCAAACATATTAGAATTATGAGCATTGTGATAAATATTGCATCCCCCAGACAAATTTCAGCATGTCAAACGTGTCCATATTTGTCCATATTTATTCTGGCAAAATCAGGGCATATGTTTTGCCAGCATCAACTGTTTTCTAACTGAGGCAGGTCGCTCCATGAGAACTGCATGCCTCGCTTACAAAGCTCTAACCCTCCGAACACACAAACAAATCTACCAGAGGCCACTTACATCAGTGGTTATTGTACTATAAGTTACAAAGACACAAGGCGTCTCTACATTTTAAAAAGAGATACAGTCTTTGCTGATCCTTTTCTTGCAGTGCGCACAGAGTCTGGAATACTGTCCCACTTCATATAAAAAATGTTCCATCTCTTCAGTTTTTTAAATCATCCTAAAAGAAAATCACCATGGAAAATATTTGCATCTGAATGCTTAAGTTCACTGTTTGACTGTACTATTTTAGTGCATCTTCTTACAATCTGTCTCCAGGGTGAACTTCACCTTCAGACATGTCAGGTCTAACACTAACCATCACAGTCCTGCAAGTGTGACAATTCAGATTATTTCAGGCCACCTAACGCTATAGGAAAGGCTTGGGTGGCAGGCATAACTCTTTTTAAATACATATTGGATCATTAAACAACTATCTTTGTGCTCATCTCAAAATTAGAAAAAACGTGCCACTATATGGTGGACTGACATATAAGTGTCATTATTGATAATTAAGGGGGTCATTATGACCCTAGCAGTCACTAGACCGCCAGGGTCACAGTCGGACCGCCACCAAAGTGGCGATCCGGCCACGACATTATGACCATGGCAGAGCCGCTACGGTCAAACCATCGACACCGCGAGGCTGCCGCCAGCCTGCAGCCAGACGGTCCTGGCGGTTCCGGCGGATGTAATCCGCCATGGCAGCGCTGCTGGGGATTACGAGTCCTCATCCGCCACCCTCTCCATGGCGGTAAACATCACCATGGAAAGGCTGGCAGAAGGAGGGAGCTAGGGGGGCCCTGAGGGCCCCTACACTGCTCATGCAATTGTCAGGAGCAGTGCAGGGGCACCTATGCACAGCCCCATCGCGCAATCCACTGCCCGAATTACGGGGAGTGGAATGCGTGACGGTACTGCTGCACCCACCGCACCACCACATTGCCGCCGGCTCCATTAGGAGCCGGTTGCAATGTTAAGGCCCTGTTCCCCGCCGGCCCAGTGGGGAAGCCTTAATAGGGACGGTGAGTTTCAGGCCGCATAGGTGGCCTGATGGTGGGATGGCATTGCAATGTCATAATGAGGGCCAAAATGCCAAGCACCGGAAACCATCAGCTCAAATTAAGCACTGTCCTTTCTCATACTTTTGGTGTCTAACCTTTAAAAAGAACTGCTTTTCTGTTGAGTAATTCAACTATGAGGGCTGAAGTTCACCTGTTGCCTTTTTTCCTTCCAGAAGCAAACATATTTTTCTACTTTCATGGTTCCATAGTTCTATTCTATACTTCAGAGATTTAAATGTACTTTTTAGACTGTAAATAATGCCATAACCTGCTCTTTCTCTTCCAGTTCAATGTGTATGCTGATCCCAAAGATGTTAATTTATTTCTTATTTTCTTTTGTCCTTTTTCTAGGGTGATAAATTAATATTTACTAGACAAACTAATGTAGCTGAGATAATGCAAAATCATTTGACAGGATAGAGTCTATTTCTATTTTAAGTTCCTCTGTCAATATCTGTTCTTCACTTAAGGATCAGCAAAACTCAACAAGTAATGTTCATGTAAGCTGTTAAATGGATATGTCAGATTGAATGACATCACAAGGATAAACAGGGATTCCAAAACATCACAAAGCCTCCTTAGATTTGACACACACATCAGATTTCCCGATGTCACAAAGAAAGTTCTCTTTAAATTCATGTTTGTGACCTGTACAGACCAGAGCTGCTTTTTCTTATGCATTAAATTACATAATGTCATTATCTGTAGGCCTCTTCTGGTTTGACCTTAATTCTCTAACTGTCAAATTTTCAAGGTCAAATCCACACCTCTTTCATTCTACCACTTGTTATTGCCTACCAAGTTTAATTCCAAAAAGCATCCACTATTCTCTTCTGATTTATTCCAGTTCAGGATCTACTTTCCGTTGTATCTATTATGTCATAAAACCTTCTGATTCTTCCATGTGAGAAGGTAAATGAAGTAAGGTAATTAACACACAAGTCCATGATAAATGCATTTTATCAGTGATATCCGAATGCTGCTCTGCCCCTTTGGCCTGTGCTCTGTGTGAAGGCAGCTTCCCACATCATCCTTCCTTCTCTAAAGATGGAGAGGTTTGAGAGCAGTGGTGTAATGAAACTTGAGGGGGCCCTTTGCAAAGTACATGGTGGGGGACCTCCCTCTCTGGCCCACCCCCTACCACTTTGCTCAGGGGGCCCTCTGGAGCTCGTTCCCCCCAAAGCCACATGCACACCGAGGGGGCTGCGGAGGCCTATGTAACGCCACTGTTTGAGAGCCAGGGGTAACACAAAGAGGTCACTCATGCATTTCAAAGCTCATCTGCATCATAAAGCTGGCGGCGGAGGTGTAATGTAAGTAGGCCCCTGCAACCTTTGTGGTAGGTGTGGTGTAAACCTGAAGCTGGTTGATTCAGTAGTTGATTCTATGGTGGATGCATGGAATAAAAATGTTCTGCTTGATGTAATGGTTCTACAAAAATGTAGAAGTTTGTAGCTTTATCTACTTTGTGAATGCTGAAAAAAACATTTTTAACATTAAGCAGTTGTACTTGGGACTACTGTCTGCTCCTAAAAAAGTCTGTGAAAGCTTTATTTATTTTTTTAAACATATCCTGTTTTCCTTTAAGGAAAATGAACTACATTTAAAAAATGACTGCTTTATTTAAAAGCAATCACAGTCTACTGACCCCAGCGGGCCACTGCCCCTGTGATGGTAATGAATCGTAATGAATCAAATTTTGCAACCTACCTCATTACCATACATGAAGTAGGTCAAATTGTGAACCACTACGATTCAGATTTTTAAGAACCAACCTATTACTGCATAAGTTGGTTCTTAAAAATCTTTGCTGGACGTAAAAATACTGATTACAAATTGCGGCCAGTATTTTGTGACCATATATTAGTGCATATTGCCCCAGATTCCCTGCAACAGAATGTCTGCCTAACAAGTACAGGATATCAGGCGGCTGCAGGGAGTGTAAGCCCTGAGTAGAAGAAAAACAGAAGAGGCACCACTCAACAGTCCTTTCCATCCCGTTTCCCGTTTCCTGCTACCTGGAAACCTGCACAGGAAAGAACAGCTGTGTGGTGCAACTGAAATGATGGTGAGCGGCTACTCAGAGGCATGATCATCTCCCTATGTAGCAGAGTGAATGTTCCCACTGAGCAGGGCCCCTTTTATGTCTTTGCTTCTTTAATCTTCCAAGCTTCACAGTTTGCAAAGTTTTTTAAAAATTGCCTTATTTTGAAGTCTAACATTGCGTAAATTTTAACAGGCCTAGTCCTACCTCTTAGAGAATCAGCTATTATTATAACCACTTTCAGATGTACTTATTAAGGTTTTGGAACATGCAGACCATGTTTTGGCATATACCCAACAATGCCTAATTGAAGGTAATTTACTATATCTCTCTGTACCACAGGTTAAATTTGAGTAATCTAAAAAATATGTGTAATGTGAGAAATGACAGTTCATTGCGCTGGTTTGTAATGTTACAAATACGTTATTATTCATCAACTCCTCCTTATCATCACAACTGTTACCACTACTATCAATAAAACTACAGCTTCCACTGCAACAGCCACCAAATAAACATTTTTTACAGTTTTATATAGCACAAATTTGCCTGAAGTTATTGGTGTGCTTTATGTGAGCACCAGTTACATTGCATAAGGACGTATTCATTTTTGAAGGGACAGGGAGATTAAGCGATTTGAGCAGAATCACAGGATGTTGAGCCAACGCCGAGACTCGAACATGGTTCTACAATTTCAAAGTCAGCAGCTCTTGCCTTAACACCACATCATCTGCAACCACCGTCACCAAAACCAGAACTACTCACGACCACCACTACTATCACCATCACACTGCCATTTCTACAGCCACCATTGCTACTACTACTACCATCACACAAGCCCTATTACACCCACCATCACTACATCATTACTCCAGCCACAATCACAATCCTATGGTCTGTATTTTGTGAAACAGCACAGTTCATTGGAGGAGGCCCTTCCTTTATTAAATATGAAATATAAATAATCTTAAGGACATTGGAGGGCACACTTGTTCAGCAGGTGCATTAACCCACCATCTTACTGTGACCTGTACCTGTAGGCCATGCAACACAACACTCAACCTCCAGGACTATTTTACTGGGAATGGATATTTGTTATGTGCTCAACTCCGCTGTAATTTGTGATATTGATCAATTCACTTTTCAAAATACCACCATCTCATTAGCAGTGTTATCCCCCCTAACCTTCAAACATCCGATACCCTACTTCTCCCACTTAATGCACATCTTTTTGTTCAGTACTCCATAGTGATTGTTGGGTAAATCTCAGACTCGCACCTTTCAAATCTCACTGACTAAGCTACGCCCCTGAGCCAGTTACAACAGAAGAGTTTTTCTAGAAGGGTAAAGGAGTAACTGTCTCGCATGGTCTCACGAAGCAAGTTGCAGATGGTAACAAGCATTGGCAAAGCCTATAGGTCTCACCAATGTGAAATCTATTGGCTTTTTCAATTATGTTTTTTAGCCGGGTTCAGACCAGCCAACTTCACCAAAAATCTCAGTGTGAGGAGGGGGCGAGGCCTTGGAGGGGGCATGGCCTTTTGCAGAGAAGCAGCTAAAATGCACTTATGCCCCCACACCGCTCCCAAAGCCCCTCCTTAAAAAGAAAAAAAAACAAGCTTGATGAGGCTTCTGCCGATGTCCTGGGGTGTTTTCACACCCATTAATGGACATCGGCGTTTAAAAGCTTCAGAAAACAAGCTGAAAACCACTGTTTGCACTGGATTTCACCTCGTTTTCTATGTCACCGTGTGATATTGGCTCCTGTGTGACGGATCGTAGGTCACTTGGTGCCCCATGGGATTTGGCAGGTTGCCGGTTGCACAGCAGTAGGGCTCCTGTACAACTTGGCTGAAAAAAAAAACATTGACAAAGCCAACAGATCTCACATAGCAGAGGCCTAGTAACTTTGCCCAAGCTTGTTTCATTTACGATCTTTACTATTTGAGCGATGCTTTTATAGTGACAAGAACAAGAAGCCCCTAGATCCCGTTCCCTAATACTTTAGTACGCACACGTTCATCAGTCATGTGTCTAGAAGCCACCATCAGATCATCTCGGCGCTGCACCCCACACTCTCATCCAAAAACATTTGCGCTCCAAGAGAGGCTGCCTTAGGGTAGTAATGAAAATATCTTCTAGCGGCAGAGCTACATTGTCCTCTCCGACCCGTAAGTTTTATGGAAGTTTTTTTCACAGCCAAAACGTCATAAAAGTTAGGGAACATGTATTAATAAAAATTCACGCTCTTCCGATACTGCATATGCTAAAAAACTTCGGCCCATATTTATACTTTTTGACGCTAAACTGCGCTAACGCAGTTTAGCGTCAAAAAATTTAGCGCCGTCTAACGCCATTCTGAAGCGCCATGCGGGCGCCGTATTTATGGAATGGCGTTAGCCGGCGCAAGCAGACCGGCGCTGCCTGGTGTGATAAAAAAACCACGTAGACCAGGCAGCGCCGGCGTTGGGCAAAAATGACGTTAGGGCGTCTTAAAATGGGGCAAGTCAGGTTGAGGCAAAAAAATCGCCTCAACCCGATTTGTGCCATTTTTTTACGACGCCCAGACGCCATTTCATGACTCCTGTCTTAGTAAAGACAGGAGTCATGCCCCCTTGCCCAATGGCCATGCCCAGGAGACTTGTGTCCCCTGGGCATGGTCATTGGGCATAGTGGCATGTAGGGGGGCACAAATAAGGCCCCCCTATGCCACCCAAAAAAAATTAAAAAATATAAAAAATTATACTTACCTGAACTTACCTGAATGTCCCTGGGGTGGGTCCCTCCATCCTTGGGTGTCCTCCTGGGGTGGGCAGGGGTGGCAGGGGGGGTCCCTGGGGGCAGGGGAGGGCACCTGTGGGCTCATTTTGAGCCCACAGGCCCCTTAACGCCTACCCTGACCCAGGCGTTAAATAGTGGCGCAAATGCAGGGTTTTTTGACCCGCCAACTCCCGGGCGTGATTTTTGCCCGGGAGTATAAATACGACGCATTTGCGTCGCCGTCATTTTTTTAGACGGGAACGCCTTCCTTGCATCTCATTAACGCAAGGAAGGCGTTCACGCAAAAAAATGACGCTATTTGCCAATACTTTGGCGCTAGACGCGTCTAACGCCAAAGTATAAATATGGCGTTAGTTTTGCGCCGAATTTGCGTTGAAAAAAACGACGCTAATTCGGCGCAAACGGAGTATAAATACGGGCCTTCATATTTTAGACAGATCAGTAAATAAGTATTAAAAGGTAGGGGTGTCTAGTGCAAGCTCGAGAATAAGACAGACGGAATTGTTCTCAGCAAACAGAAATGGCGATGCCGAAGCTACTGAGATCAGACACAGTGAGAATTATTCAAAAGAGTTGAAAGCGCAGGAGGCAAAATTGCTTTGGTCAACGGTTTGTATTTTCAGTACACTCGCAATAACTACCCTAGCCCTGGAAATCCTACGGAAGTGAGGGTTGGCAAAACGCAAGTTCATGAGCAGATTAGCGCTTCACATGCCTTTTATGCAGGTACATTAATTTTGGTAAAGTTCTTTACCAATGGTTAGTTTACCGTGCTCCCCCAGAATACCACCTCACATAATCCTGTGTGAATCATCAGGCATGCGCTCTTATACATGGCACACAAGTCACAATTCATGCCTAAGTACCAAACACACTGCACAATCGGACAACACAACAGTAGTGTCCTCACTACATACAGGTCCCCACATTCCCAGGACTGTACTGCTACAAATGGAACATGCTAGGCTCCAAAATGATAAAATAATTTGTTCTACCAGTGCTTAATTTGAGCCGTGATTACCGGTGCGAGGCACCGGCACTTATTTTTGAGTGCCGGTACTTATTTTTCTGTCTCAGGCATTTACTGCGAGCAAAAGATACATATGGGAAAGATGAGGAAGAGAAAGACAGACAGTCGTCATAAAGGGAGAAAGCAGAAAGCTGCAAGAGTGAGCGGAAGGGGCAGGAAGTGGCTGTAAATGGATTGAAGAGGCCCGAGATGGCTTCAGGATTAGGCTGCCTCAGTATTCCGTGCTCGCACATTTAATTGCAGGAGCCCTGTGTTTTAGAGGAGAGCTTTGGGCACAGGCAAGTTTTTATTTTCAATTTAGGCACTGTCTACTACATGTGTCTTGTTGAGACTTGTCACTGTAGACAGATGGTAGCTGCAAACAGTGCTTTCAATGGAAACATGGAAGTGCAGGTACTCACTATTTAGAGTACCTGTTTGCTCCTGAGAAGTGCTGGTACCCTCCTACTACGTGTATTGCAGCAGTAATGAGAAGTGCTACTGCTCTACCTTTAAAATTAAAGAAGTGCGGGTACTCAGTACTGGACAGTACCTGCCCATTTAAAGCACTGGGTGCAAATAAAATTAGGAATAGCGAATATCTATAGGCAGGCAAACAAAAATTATGGAGAAAACCAATTATTTGCAAAGGCCATCATGGATACCAACAGATCCTAATGCCTGGCCACCATCACAATCTGCGGAAGATCATTATAAGTGCTACAGCAGGGGTGTGCATTGGCGATTTAGGAGCGCATGACCCCTACAAGATTTCATAAGATAAAATAAATGTGCACACTGTGAATCTAAATGGATCTCATGTGAACAGAAAATACTGTGAATTTCAGGCATGAATCCGGTCATCATGGACCTACTTTGGACACCCTTGCACTACAGTCATTGTGCAGATCATGGTTTTGGCAGAGAATATTTTCTTTAGGTCCAAAACAAATCTACAGAGCAGGAAACACGTACTTAAAAAACAATTACAAACTAATAGAGAACTTACTTTGCTAGCACTACAATATTTTTGTTACCGTGTATATATAAAACAATGGGAGTAAAGTAAACACAGTGTGCTGACAATATTCTGTCCAACCAGTAATGGTACAAACATTAACCAGGTTAAAACAACCCGTTTTCTGAATATAGCATTTGCATCATGGTAAAATGTACGAAAAATTAAGTGAATATTGGAAAGCACCAAAGGGTAATTGGTAAATAAAAAACACAGACTGCCTGGGCCCAGGTCAAAACAAAAGGAAGATGTGTATACTTAAAGCAACATCCTGTCAAAATGAGCAGTCGTCAAATACTACAAAGACAGAAAGCTTCATATTTGAGTTACATGTACAGACTAAGAAATGGGAATTGACACAAACGGAAAGGGCCTAAAATTGTTTACCAAGATAAAGTAATTTTCTGTCTACAATGTGCTCTCCTGCTTGGAAGCATACAAACATTAACCAATTTGAAATAAACCGTATTTTCAGCATAAAGCATTGTATGGTCAGAACATCCAATAAATGTAGGAAAAGGCTTTATAAAAAAAAAAAAACGTATTTTCAAACTAAACGAGAAAACACGTATTAATAAAAAACACTTACTTACAATCTAAATGAGCTATTGCTTTATGACCATAGCGTTACAGCAAGGAAACAAGCGCTATTGCAATGCTCTACATAAGCAGACAAACATATATACTCAATACAACCAGGACCGGGAGGGGAGGGGAGAAGGAACGGGGAATAAGCCCCAAGGGCAAGGAGGAATGGGGGAAGAAGAAATAGTACCCCTGACATTCGCGAGCAGTGGATAGGCACTAATTAAACTGAATCAATCTGTGGTTGGTCCATGCGCCACAGAAAGGAAGGTAAGTGATGATTTGCCTATATTGGCCAATTAGGGGACAGCAAAGAAAAGTGACACTGAAGCCAACAAATGTTAAGCTGTGGGCAGGCTCCAAGTCCTTTCTTGTAAACAATAGTGTTTCACAAGCAAGAGGGCATGAGGCAAATGCACTGTTGTAGACGCAGCCTAAAAACCTGTAGTGCGGACGTCCATCCTCCTCCTTGGGCACATTAAGTAGGGGGCAGCTCCAGGCAGAATATTTTGCTTGAACGTATCAATCATGCCGAGGTTATAAAGTTCTATGAGAACCTATCATTTGCTTGCCGGAACAATGAGAATTTGAGGTCTGCTGTCTACACACCTGCTGCATTTCAATCTGCATACATGCAGAGAGATCTTGCTTTTTCATAAAAAAAAAAAAGTCCAATAGCAGAAAACAACCTGTTCTCCAGTGTTACCGCTGCCTGAGGGGACGTATGTTTTTGGTGCACAGCCTGACTCAGCATTTTCAGTAGATAGGACTTGGGCCCATATTTATAATTTGTGACGCAAACCAGCGCCGGCGCTGGTTTGCGCCAAAAAAGTTACCGCCGGCTAACACCATTCCTACGCGCCAGGCGGGCACCTTACTTAAGGATTGACGTTAGCCGGTGCTGCGGGCTGGTCAGAATAAAAAAAAATGACTCACACCAAGCAGCAGTGGCATAGGGGAAAATGGGGGTTGAGCGTCAAAAAATGGTGCAAGTCAGGTTTGAGTAAAAAATCATGGCTCAAACCGGACTTGTGCCATTTTTTGACGCACAACCCCCATTGAAATGACTCCTGTCTTAGCAAAGACAGGAGTCATGCCCCCTTGCCCAATGTCCCCTGGGCATGGCCATTGGGCACAGTGGCATGTAGGGGGGGGCAAATTAGCCCCCCCCTGCCACTTTAAAAAAAAAAAGTGATACTTACCCCAACTTACCTGTACCTACCTGGGATGGGTCCCCCCATCCATGGGTGTCCTCCAGGGGTGGGCGAGGGTGGCAGGGGGTGTCCCCTGAGCTGGTTTGTGTGACTTTTTTAACAGAAACGTGGCACAAAGTGACACTAAATCTACCCGATAGTGCTGTAAGGTCATTTATGATATGCTGCACTACTAAACTGCAAACTAAAAAATATATATAATCCATTCTGACATCGGGTAAAAGAGGCCTAAATGTACTGTCCATCATGCAACAGAGCACTGAGTGAAAAATTGCTGTAATGTGTTGTACTAAGGAGAAAGACTTTGGCAACACCAGGTTTATAAAAAGTCATTTGGTGATGACATAATCAATGGTGCAAATGCAAAAAAGCCAGCTTTGTAAAATCCCCAGGATTCTAATATGGTGCAAAGATAAGCGTGTTGTATCAAACACAGGATTTGTACTTGTTCATTGTAAATTCCGAGGTGTGGCACCTGAACAAGCATAAGCTATGTATTAAGTTACACGAAATACTAAACAATATATTCTTAGTTTCGCTTGGCATAAGGATTAGTAGAAAGCCAGGCAAAGTTTTTTAGTAGATCCAGCTCTGCATCAAATCCAAAGGGTGTTGGTGCCAGCCTACATCAGACATGCCCCCTTCACATAAAGGAAATGGAGGTTTGTACCTCGAGGCACATACTATTTTTGATGCTGAGTGGTATTCAACTTTCTGTGCTTAGAACCTTTAGCCCAGAAGATTTAATTGACAGGGCAATTTGTAGCGTGAAATGCTGCATTGGGACACAAGCGCCTGCACAAAAAAAGGACAACTTTTGATATAATTATATGAGCATGTTTGGAGATTTTTGACTAATTGGGGCCCTTTGGGAGTTGTAGGCAATAGCGAGATGCAAACATTTCATCCTTAATTCCCGATACTGTGTGGTAACACCCTGCCAGTGCCTTAGAATTACAAGTTAAATCCCAAGGAATAGGGACTAACTGTATGGAGAAGCATTTTCCGGTGTTATTAAGCACAGTATTCCCTTTTCAGTGGGGTTTGACACAAAAACTTACCAACTGCTTGGAGAAGGTGGTTACTGTGTGTGCGGATCCTGTGCAACAGAGGAGGAAGTGGGTAAGGGAGGGGATGATGTCGTTTGTTAGGTGCTTCTGTCGTCCTGTGGCTGCTGGTCGGTTAAGGGCTGCTGAAGAAAGCAACCCTTTAATCTGAAGATTTTACTAGCCAGATTTTCCAGTCAGTAAAATTAGGTTTGTTCTTCCCGCATCCACTAAAGTCCTTTCTTGATTAAGTGGTAGAGAATTCCACAGGGCAATTCTGTTCCAGTCAAATCATAATCAGGGCCTAAGAGTGAAATTTGTTTCTGCTATTCATGTTATCAGCCATGCAGAATGACATACAATTATTGGCCCACAGAAAGTTTCAAAATAGAGGACTGCAACTCAACTATATTACAAGTTGTATTGAGTGCTGCGTCTCCCAAGCCCTTCCAAGTTATTAGTCTACATTTCTGATATAAAACGCTCATTGAGAAACCTAGAATAAATATTATGAGAGTAGATTTGCTATCCATCCTATATCTTCTCCGTGTCATGCCGCTGGCAATATTATTGAAATGCTCTGGGAGTGAAAATGGTTAAATATGCCACATTCCAGGCACAAAACATATTTTGGGATTAAATACGTGCGGGCATGATGAAGCACTGATGGATTGCTAGCTTGTTATGACCTTTCTGCATGGAAGCAATCCCAATGCAAATCCGGCAATACTCTAGAATAAGGGAGACATGCTCTGGAACAAACAAAACCATGACGGGACGCACAAAACGAACACATCCAGATGGTGTGCATTCCCCTACAGGTGGGATGCTGGTGCACATATGGAGAATTCACCTAGTAGATGTTACCAGAAGGTTCCTAATGCAGAGTTTGAGTAAGGATGGGCTGCCAGCTGGCTCTATGATTGGAATCCCTCACCAGAATCCAATCAGCCAATCAGAAGGGACCACGCTGGTTCCAATAAGTGTGTGCTTAGTCATCATGAGTGCCCACTCCGCAGCTGACAGGAGGGTAGGTGGTAGAATTCAATGACCCACTCTGACATTGGGAGGCACCTGTCAGATATCAGTGTGAACTCTGTTCGAGTAAATCAGCTACCCAACTACCACCTATATACATTGCAATCTAATGAAAACAATGATGCGACAGACAGAGGCGACGTTTTAGGGCATGGCCCCGGCCTTCCACGGGGAACCCTTCCCTTCTAGAGCCATCTCTGCTCTGCAGAAAATCTTGCCCTGGGGAACTTGAGTAATGAACAAATTGTTTTAAATACCGTTTTCCTTCAATTTATCTTTACTGTGGGTAATGGGTGAGTCCATTGTGGACATTTTACTGAGAAATGCTGTGTTTATGTTTCATGCAACATCGATAAAAGTTGTTTTTTTCGATCAAAACAGGGCCTCACACATAAGAAATGAGAGAGCCTCACTGAGATTATTTTCAGCAATATTATGAAAACACCAGTCACTGACCTTGAATAATAGTTTTAAACACATTTAAAATGTGGACAAGCGTGCCTGTGCACTGTCAGTGTCCTGGACATATAGGGCACGCAAGAACTGAAATTGCTTGGTAAATTCAAAGTTGTTCTGACGGTGGCCGCCAAAATCTATTAGGCCCAGGGTACCCCAAAATCCTTAAAATGTCCCTGCTAGACGGGCCCGCCTCGGGCGGAGGTAGGCGGCGGAGCAGCACGAAGCTGCTGGCCCGCGTGGCCCTTTTGCAGACGCGCCTCCGTTAAGCTCCGAGCCCAGCATGAATTCACCACTCTTGTCAAGTTACGAGCAGTGACAATGAAAGCTGAAGGGGTCTGAGGGACCGCAAGAGAGACGGCGAGGCAGTGGGGCCTCGACTCCTACGCTGCTCAGTAGAGTAAGCAGCACTCTTTCAGGCACAGTGAGGCAGCCTCTTCTGGAGAAGTTTGCAAAAGGTGCTATTTGGAGTTGTCGAGACACTTTAAACGTCTTACTAAACACAGACGCACTTACCACCCGACTTCTTTCAAGCTGATGAGCATTTTTACACGCAGCTCTATGCTGCTACGCTGACCCTCCCGCAAAACTTGCAATATACAACAAAAAGTGCAATAACCCGCTGCAGTCTCAGAGATGGACTACGTACTCACCAGACACAAATGCAAGCTGTAATGGCAGAAAGTACAAAAAAAGACCGTGGGCTGGACAAAATGTGATGCACACATCAGCAATGCAAAAGCTACAGGGACCTCCTCTAAACAAGCTGATCCCAAGCCCATCTCTCTGTATTATTGTTCTGTTGTTGTTTTGACATGGACTCTAGCAGGCAGCAGAACTAAAAATTACTGATATCTTTACACAATGAAAATCCTGTTCTTTGGGATTCTCTCACAGCCATTACATTTTCTACTCACGAACACAGAGAAATTACATTTACAGCTGACTGGAACAAAATCAGAAACAACAATTGAAAGTTTGTAATAAAAAATAAATGCCAGATGTCCACAACAGTGAAGGTTAATCTGAAGCATATTTTGAAATATAGAGACATTTTATTTCTGTTACCATTATAAAATAGGTTTTGAGCCTGGAGCTGCTCACATGGCCACAGTAAAAATGTGTCTAAGCACTGGCTGTTTCATCATCGCCATCTTCATGGCTGACTGTCGCTGGTTTGACGCTAAGTGCTTGGCTCAAAGAGTGTGAAATTAGCAGGCTCGTGTTGCTAGAGCCCATAAACAATCATCATATTATGGAAGAAGGACGATTACCAGCTGCCGCTGTATATCCATCATGCAGTATGTATTCTATGTCCTGAATTTATGAGTGGTAGTATATCACTGAAAGAATTGATGACTAGATTTGAACTAAGAGACCTCTATGGGAAATGAAACATATCACTCTTCATAATATATAGGGCGGTGTGCAAGTCGTACATATTGAATATTCAATCGGGTTATTTCTTTGAAGCAAATCAAGTATCTAGCAGTGAGATTGCATTTTAATAAGTGAATAGTATTCTGTACCTTCATCAGCTATTTACAAATATTTAAAGCTTATGCACACAATTTCGTTTCTGAGAAGGCACATATTTTTTGTTAAATGTTTACAGACTGTAAAGGACTGAAAGGCACTGATATTCATTAATTTCTAAAAATTAAATTTGAACTAAATTTACATTTTTTGTAAGCTTACATTACATACAAGGTTAGCTCTACTTTTTTGATTGGTAATTGTCATTGCTTTGCATCTCCCTTCTTTGTCACACTCCATTTTTAGGTCGAAGCCTGCCAGACAGCTGCTAAAGACATCTTGGGAACATTTGAAAGCATCCATTGGAATACATTCCACCCGTTGATTGCATTTGGTTTTATTGTTTTGTAACTCACAAATTCTGGTTCTCTTTTTGCTGACTTTATTTGTTTTAGGCTGTCCAGCTTCAGTTCGTCCCTTCCAAGGACCAAAGCCTTTTCACACTACCTCTCTTTGTATTCTTCCACAAGTGCTTCTTTCTGTAAACAGGCCTGTAAATTGTGTACATATTTTGTCACATTTGCTGTGTATTTGTGCATTCAAAGACAGGCTCTGTCTTCCGAGGGATCTTGGGGTTTACTTTTCTTTTTCTGATTTCAAAGTCAGGGGACTTATGTGACAACCTTGCTAGATACAGGGGTTCGGAAAGGTTTTTTTTTCTAACACACAACACAATTTAAATTAACTGTGAAAGTATTTCAGAATAAGGATGAAGAAGAATTTAGTATCTCTATTTTCTAAGATATATTGCAGGCTGACAGATTTGGAACTACAGACAGGATTGCTCTAGTCCCAGAGTAGCAATTCTGTAACTGCTCAATGCATTGGTCATTTGGAATGATGGTGAAACTGTTGAAAATATTCCTCCTTGCAACTGGATTTGGTTCATCATATGGCAGACATGGTTTCAAGCTTAGGTGGGCAAGCACCAAAGGGATCTCTACGGAGGCTCGGGATTGGCCTTTGTCTTTTCTTGCTTCACATGTGCATATAACAGCCAAGGCAAGACTGAAGAGTAATGTGAAGACATGAAGCTTAAGAGGCTGTCACTCACTAGCTGCTTCAACAGGTTACAGACGCTGAGCAGAAAAAATATACACACAGATTTCTCTCTAAGAGAATTTGTAAGGACCAAGAAAAATTCTCTGCATCTATCGGACATTTCTAGAGCA
Organism: Pleurodeles waltl; assembly: GCF_031143425.1. NCBI lineage: Eukaryota > Metazoa > Chordata > Amphibia > Caudata > Salamandridae > Pleurodeles > Pleurodeles waltl. The sequence goes on along the minus strand of NC_090440.1, from coordinate 1,636,165,346 downwards.
CCCTGAAGAAACAACACACTGGCCACCACACTCATCTTTTCAGGTCTGTGCAAGCTCTAAAATGTCAATGCACAAAGTGGAGTCTATCAGCTCTTCAAGAGGTACCTACGTTTATTGGCAGCAGCCAAGAGGCTACACACCGCTTCACCAGCCTGGTATAGCTGCCAGCGGTATATAAATCTGCTGCCAACCAACATGTTTCGTCTATGTTTCAAATAGGAATGCATTACTGTTCTGCTAACCCTAATCCCTGTTCCAGCAGGGTAGCAGACATCTGCATTCCTGACCAAGAGACCTCCCATCTCCACAAATAATGATGTGCAAACTGGGATCTTGAACAAAGACCACCCTGGGCCAGCTTGTGAAAATAAAGTACCTGTTCGGACTGGCAGGTAATGATGGGACAGTGGACTTTTATGGCCAGTGCCTAAAAGGGGAGGGGCTGGAAGGTTTTCACTGCTTTACTTCAAAATTGGCTATATGAACATCTACGCCTTGAAAACATTTATTCCAAACATAACTTTTCGGATATTTGCTAAGAACACCATTAACCATGAGAACAAATGGAATGTAGCAGTATAAATTTGGAAGTATATGCTGGGCTCTTCCATCGCATCAGCAGCAGAGAGAATAGGAAGGTGAAGAGGACGTACGGGAATACGGGAGGCATTTCCCTTGGAAAAAAGAAATAACATTGATGACGGTGCAAAAAAAGGAAGGCGCTAGTTGGAGGCCACAGCACATGAAGTAAGTTTAGGAGAAATGACACACATGGAGTGATGTTGTGCAAAGTGTGGAACGTACAGCAATAGTGACAATCAACATAAAAGAGCTTTGTCCAAATTAATAAACACACAACTTGAGCAGATCACTTTTCAAAACAGACTATTAAGTCTCTGCCCTCCCCAGATTCCGCCAGTCCCTTTTTTTGGTGGAAAAACACCATTTATGTACCTTAGCAAACCACAATTCGTGTACCTTTGCACTTGCACCATGCTTCTGTAACATTCGTAATAGAAAATGAACATTAATTGATGCTGGTAAAAAAAAAAAGGTTTCCTGGTCCTGTCCAGGTAGAACTGAAGAGTGTGTCTAGCATGAATATTGTGTAAATTTGCCTCACCAAGGAGGCATGAGAGCAGTCAAAAAAGACTCTACCTCTTCTTTCAGACAGAATTCTGGCAACATCTTAGGATGAAAGAATGATGGGTCAGAAAAACCACTTTGTCCCAATGTGTATAGTTTCACAGTGCAGAAGGCTTGGAGCACTGTATGCTCCATAAAGCTAAAAGTAAAAGGAACTCTAATTTGCAAGTAAGTATATTCAGAATACATTAGCCAAATGTGTCAGTGGTTTTTGAATTAGGTGAGAGAGAGCAGAAAGTTATGTTATGTTATTGTAATTGTATTCATATAGAGTTTACTACTCCTGGTGGTGTATTGACGTGCTTTATACTGGTTATTCTAGTGGTTGTTGTGGGTTATTGTGATTAGTCATGTGCTCTCAAAAAATAATCACATGCAGTTACTTTGTGATGGATTAATGCCAGGTAGGTGCAATCATTAGTTGGGGCTATGTGGTTTCAGGTGAATAGTTGATGTTATAGATTGGCTGGTGGAAATTAGGTAATGTTAGATGACAGGCATAGGGGTTTAAAGAGGAGAAGTTATAATCTATTAAAATGCAGGTATCAGCCACCTCCAGAATTACAATGGGAAGGATTCAGGAAGGCAGCCATGAGACTGAGGGCCAGCTGTTCTCAGGATTAGAAGGTAAGCAGAAGATCACTGAATACAGGAAAGGAATCAAGCAGAAGTACATCCAGGTTAATTTTTCGTTCAGGTTTTTAGAAGTATAGAAGGAGAAGGCTTTCTGAGTTATCACGAAATTGGAGAATGTAAGCTCTGTTGTGAGGATCCTGTGTCCCAGCGCAAAGACCCCTTTCTCATTTCAGTTTGAAGACGTGTTATTGGAAATGTAACAAGTGATGAAATGCCATCTCATCAAATGCATGTTCCAGGCATGTGCATTCATTCTGTAAAGGTATAATGAATATCTCTGATAAGCAAGATCAATCAAAAACACATTCAGAGATAATTTAGTAACCATTTAGCTTAGAAATTATTCCAGAAATGTTATAAGTCTAATGACTGTTTCCCTCCATAATTCTATCATTTTAATCACTTGCCTTTAGGCTTCTTCCTTTTAGTTTTAGGTTCTGAAACACATACAGGACAGGATCAATTTTAGTTATAGTTTTCATTTTAGTTAACCTGTCCAGCTTGTTTACCTGCGTAGGCCTCAATTTCATCTTGACTAATGGAGGTCACGGTCTCTCAAACAATGGCAGTCACAGTCCTTTCCGATTTATGCAGAATCATTGCCATGGAACTGTTTTATACCGATGTCACCTTACCATATCTTTCTAAGAACTGCAAAGGCGTCAAGCCCTTTGATCAATGACATAGGTACAACCAACAAGGTGACAGTAGTCTGGGTCAAATGTCAATTGCCCACCATGTCAAGGTTGATTAAAAACACATATTGTAATATAACCAAGATAATGTAGTCTGAATTGACATCCTCTCAATTTATGTGAAGGAAGCGTCTGGTACTCACATTATTTATGTCACACATTCTTCAACTTAAGCCAGAAATTCCAATCCCTGGTCAGATTCAATATATAAGGACTGTTACTTGACCACTTAGTTAGGCAAGAATCTTAAACTAGGTCACAGATGCAAATTGCAGATACAGATGAGCATGGCACCAAGTTCTATCTCGACTAAAGAAGCCTCAAATAAGACTTTCCGAGGCTCTGCGAAGCATTTCATTCTGCCTTCATGAACTGGTGCCAGGATTGTATTCTCTCAGAGACACCATCTCCTAGCTCTTGGCCTTGTGCTTCAAACAAGCTACTCAAACAGACAACAAATGCTGTTGTTCAGGTATGTACCCCACCCCCCAAATTCAGGCTTATTATTGAGTCATCTGCTAGAAATAACATAGTGCTTAGAGATAGCACACTGAGGGTGCAAGGGCTATAAATTGTGGTGTTACGACTTTCCCTGTTTTCACTGTTGTAAAGCTTAGCTGCTTTTTATTATCTCCTGTGATGTTACCAGTATTGTGTGCACTAGTTCCTAGCATTTTAAAATAACTATTTCAAAAGAAACATGCTGAATACATAATCAGTTTCTGGTGATCTTGAGTGTGCAAGTCATTAATGAACAATTGTTAGGATTACCACTGCTCCTTGTTAGTGATCTAGAAACATTGACACCACCTCATTTATATAGTGGGTTGGGTTCTGCAGGGCTACAATGACCTGTCTTTCACATTAAGTGCAGGTGCACTGGACTAAGTTCACATGTATCACCCATAGGTGTGAAAATAAACCTTGTAGACCTGAGCCAGAGACTGAGTTTATGCAACAGCAGTACATATAAACAACATTATACATAGTGCTCCATATTCAGGGCAGACAGCTTAAACATGTGAATACGTGTGTACACAACAATTACACATTAAAAGCCACATCCTGTTGTGTCCTAAGCCTAGGGCAGCTCTCTTAAACATAATGTGGGGTATCCCAACATTGGTACAGGATTTGTATGCTGCACAAGGGGAGGTGGCAAAGGAAAAAGATAAAGTCTCATTTAAAGATCTTCCCTCTCTGTACTGCAAAATAAAGTTTTTTTCAATTCACTCACTAAAATTAGTATTTGGCAGCAGCTGAGAGTGTCTCCCCAATTCACAATCAGATTTATACCCCGTTTTTTCACCTAATCCAATCCAAGTATATGTTGTGCATGTTCTGTATTTGATTATTGTAGCATATGCATTATATGTATAAGTGAAGGAGAGTGATGAGGATGAATTTGACGTAAAATACCTAAAGCCAGACTCCATCTCGAGCAGGCCAACGCTCCATTTTCACCTAATCATCAACATGTCTGCCTTTGACATATATGTTGTCAATCCTTAGCTTTTCAAGAACCTGTGAAATTGTCAAGTATTCAATGACATTGATAAAACACCCGATGTAACATTGTTCTAGGACAAGTATTTTGTGTTCTCTATTTCAAGGTCAGATATCAATAACATAAACAATGTAGTCTGGATTGACATGCTTTTACCTTATTTGTTTAGAAGAATGAGTCTAAGACTAGCATATTGATGCACACAGGTTAGGTCAGACATTGTCCAAAGTTCCCTATTTTAGATAAGCCACAGTATAAAAAGCCTGTCAAATGACCACTTGGCAGGAGAGACACCTTTGCCCTAGATAATCACACAAGATACTGGCATAAGATAGAAACTGCTAGACTGCTGTGATGTTGCAGCATTCTGTTCTGCGCTGAAGGTGATACTGAGCCAAGTCCAAGAGGAGATCAGCTGATGCTGAGGCATGTTTTCCTTTTGAGGGAACACTCTCTCCCGGCTACACATACCTACAGTCTCTTGCTGTAGGCAGGTATGTAGTGTGCTGATTCTCCCTAAGAAACTGTAGATGTAAGTTACGTTACTAAATGCTCTCATAGTATAGCTCACAGAAGTAGGTTTTAGGGTGTTATGTTGCTAGGTTACCTTTTCATTATGGTAGAAATGTTTGTATTGTTTTAGTTGTTCACAGCATGCATTAGTGCTGTTTTAATAATATTTTGAGTGGGTATTCTGAAAGTGCTGGGCAAAAGGATGAGTCTGTTGAAATAAACATGTTTAACCATAAAGAGTCCAATTACCAATGACCCCCTGAATCCCTATTTAGAGCCTGTTATTAATCTAGAAAATACAGACACCACATCAACTATGTATTAAGTGGGGTTTTCTGGGGCTACTACCACCTGTTTTTCCACATTCTATCGCTAGTGCATGTAACTAAGTTCACTCACGACACCTGTGGATGTGAAAACAAACCTTGTAGAGCTCAGCTAGAGTCTTTATTTATACAACATGGTGTCCAAAGTGGGGTTCGACTTTTTGGACCCTTGAGTACTGTCTTTTAAAATGCACACACAAATAAACCACCATTACATCATTACAGAGATGTCTGTGGCAATCATAGTGACCTCATGCAGCGAATAAGGAAGCATATATTGCCATAGGTTTGTCAAGCTTGACTTTAAAAGGCTATTTCTCATTTGGGGGTTTCTGTTAGAAATGGGGTCTCTGGTTGGCAGTAGTGTGCACCATGTCCAAGTAGGGACTCACACTCTATTCAGGGTAAGGATTTCACACAACTAAAATAACCCCTGCTCACCCCCTTGGTAGTTTGGCACAAGCAGTCTGGCTTATTTAGAGGCAATGAGTAAAGTATTTGTACACACACACACATACAATAACACAGTGAAAACACTACAAAAGGACTCCACACTAGATTAGAAAAATAGTCCATATTTATCTGAGCACACAGACCCAAGCAGGAGGTCTGAGGCAAAATATCTTGAGATAACCCTGCAAAAAGGGACATTTCCAACAGTTTCCAATGTTCTTTGAATACATTTAGTTAAAATGGCGGCTCCTGCTGTGATAGGAGTAAATTAATGGGGGGCAGTTGCTCAACATCTCAAGAATCGAGGTGCCCCTGAGGAGTGGGACAGTTTTATTTGTAATCGCTGTTCACACACCATTTGCCTTTGAGATGGTTAACTCATGGGTGCAATTCAAGGCTGTAGACACATCCTCGGGGCAGTTTCAGGTTTATGAAGCAGTTACAGCGCCTGCACACTGTAAGGCATACCAGGATCTGGAAAACCCTTTGACCCACCAAGATCATCAAAATTCATATGCAAAACTCTCTCTCTCTATATATATATACATATATATATATATACACACACACACACACAAATGTCTGATTGGGACCCCTCAGTATTGAAGCAGCTATGTAGTGAGTACTAGCTTGATACATACTCTTACCACCTCATGAGACTCTACCACCCTCTGATGTGGTAGGGATCTTAAATTATGTAGTCTCCTTATGCAGGAAACTCATACAGTTTGTACTATACACCATACACTTTGGCCCAGCTCTAGCTAGATCTGTAGTGCAGGGATGTGTTACTGTACAATCAATCAGTACACAGTTCTAAACACTAACCTGGAAAAGATGCTGCTGAGTACACAAGCTGTTAAGCCCCATTTAAAACCTAAAATTGACATTAAAGGTGCTATTAGGAAGAAATATGCAACTGAATGTAGAAAAAAACAAGAAGAGAGAGCATAAAAGGCTGAATCGTCTGTATTTTGGGAATCCAGTCAGGGAGGTTTTAATTTAAAGGACCATGATAAGATTAAAAAGATCAAACTGTATCAGTATTCTGATAGCCTCACTTCATATTCTGTTCAGAAACTGACGATTGACAAACAGAAAGAGTAAGTCAATATGAGTACAGAAGAAACTATGAGTATAGCAAGAAAGGCGAAACAGACGAGAGACTGAAGTCAACAAAAAGAGGGAAGAGAACGGGTTAGACTCTAAGATTTAGTCAATACAGCTACAGATATTCCCGCAAAACCAAATTTGGGTGAGAGTGCTTCTAGACAGTGCAGCTGAAGTCACAATAGTGCATCAGTCTCTCCGGAAGTTTGTGGTGGCAAATCCAACTGATGAGTTCATACAGGTTGAGACTCCAGATAAGTATTTAAATCCTCCTAATAGGGTGTGTGATCTAGAGATACAGATTGAGGGGGATATATATAATAAAAGCAGTCTTCTACTTGCATTTATCTGAAGAGTATGACATCATACTAGCTGAAAATGACTGGCCTTCAGTCTTTATTAGGAAAGCACCCCGCGGAGAGGAGGTAATTAGGGTAGTCTTTTCTCCAGTACCTGAAGACATAAGGGGAATTTACACCAGTTGTTAAACAGGCTCCACACTTATACAGAATCCAAGTGGGGTGGGATAAACACTCTGTTTCACATGTTATTCAAACAAGCACATGCTCAATACCCTTTAAAGCCAGAAGCAAAGCACAGTCTAAAGGCAATATTAGATCAATTTCAATATTAGGGTATAAGAGTGCCATGTCTTTCACCATTGAACACATCCCTTTTTCCTGTCTCCAAATCAGACAGATCATATAAATCAGTTCTGGACTATAGGAATTTAAATACACATACACAGTGCAAAATGGGCAACAAGCCCGCACATTTACAATGGGTTTTGCCTGAAAGCAAGTGACTAACTGCCTTTAGTTTCAACAGGGTGCAGTTCTCCTTTAAATGATTACCTATGGGGTATAAGAACTGCCCTGACATATTTTCAGCAAGTATCATGGAGACAAGACAGCCGGATCCCAAGCTGCTATCATACATCAATGATATCTATCTCACTGATGATGCTCTAGATCATTGATACTCAAAGTATGCCCCCCCTGACCTCTACATGCGGCCCCAAGGTCAAAAGCAGCAGTGCGCTGAATCAGCGCTAACATTGAGCAAGAAATTAAATAAGCAAGCATTTATGTAAAGGTTAACTGAAATTAAAGAAAGGAATTAACTAGGTTATCCTGCACTGTTTGTCTTTAGAAACACCTTTATTTTTAAAGCAATATTGTAAAAATATGATAAAATCCACTCAAAATTCAGAAAGTGCATTTCATTAACATATAAAACCGTTTCACCTTCGTACATCACATTTTATCAGTGCATTGAGAACTTTTTTTTTAAGCAATCGTTTTTAAACATGAATTTACATTTGTTTTCCCCCCACCCTGACAACAGTGTCAATAGTGAGCGAAGTGCACCCTGTGGATTGGGTTCCTGTTATACACAAACAACATTATAGTTTTTAAATCAGACACAGGAGAGGGTTTTGCTCATTCCACATCTTGAAGTCATGTATTTCGACATCCTTTTGTATGTGATAATGAAGAAAAAAAGGAAAGTGGAACAAAACAATTGCCTAGGATCACACAATTTGATAAAGTGGGGAAGCTGGGATTAATTCTAGGTTGCAGCTGTTATGTGTTTCGCTTCCAGTACACCCACTTTACTGGCACCACTCCCTGGAACCTCCTCCTTCTGAGTTCCACATTGCTGGCATCAATGTGGCCCTCGTCACATCATAGACAAAAAGTGTTGGCTCCCAGGAAAATGTTTCTGAGTACCCATGCTCTAGATGTACACCTGACTAGGGTGGATTGGGCTGTAACAGTATTAACATCATAATGTAACAAGATTGTCTTTAAAAAGGCTAAGACTGTCTATCTTACATATACCTTTCTTGAATGTGAGTTTTCTAATGAGGGCAAGGGTTTTGCTTCTGACTTCCTTCAGAAATGTGCCACCTTGCAGCCTTCTAAAACACAGAAGAAGTTACAGTCTTTCATTTGCCACATTATGCTAAGCAAGTGATGTTCTTGTATGACTTAGGCCCTCATTACGAGTATGGCGGTGAGCGGATTGTTGCAGTGGAGTTGGCAGATGCACTGCGGCGGATCCCGCAGTGAAGACCGCCATATCACAAGTACTGGGAAGGCACCTGCAAAACACAGCCAAGTTACAGTTCGTACCACCACAGCAGAGGGCCTGACGGAGCAGGTGGCAGCCATCTTCAGGCCGGCAGTCAGACAGTATCCCACGACTAAATTACGAGGTTGCACACTGCCAGGATTTCCGTGGCGGGTCCACCACCACCAAAAGCCTGCCGGGAACAAACAGTATGAAAGGGAACACCTACCTTCAGGAACACAGGCACGTCCGTAGGCGTCATGGCACGTGAATTGCAACTCCTCCCAGTGCTCTACCTAGCCATGCAACTCCCGGACCAGCGATGGCGACCAAGATACCAACCGTAAGTACACCAGCCTAGCATACACTGGAGGGAATGACATTAGTACACACACACAACACACACACGACCTGGGAAGCCATGCCCACACACACGCAAACACCCATACCAACACACATGCACACATACACACACGCATACACGCTAATACTCACAACCACCACACATACATGTGGAAGGAAAGCCAGGACCATTGACCATTGACCAGGACCATTGACACCAACGGTGGTGTGGCACAGATATATTATAAATGGTATAACTATGTGCACACAGGCCCCATCCAAAAGTCCACATTGCCCCGATCATACTGGGCAGAAGGTGACGCTCCAACATGACTTCTGACTGCAAAGTGCAGGCCTCCGCAGGGCAGAGGCATCAATGGGCTATGCAGGCACTTCAGGGGTGTTGGGGGAGCAGGGTTGGGGGGGTTCTTGGGCTTGGAGGGGGGGTCCTTGGTGGTGGATTTGGATGGGGGTCCTTGTGCTTGCCCTTGAAGAGGGGGGTTTAAGCCGGGGTGGGTTTGGGCTTGGCCTTGGAACTGGATGGCGTGGGCTTGGCCTTGGAAGTGGAGGGAGTGGGCTTATCCTTGGAAGTGGAGTGAGTGGGCTTGGCCGTAGAAGTGGAGGGAGCGGGCATGGGCTTTGGTCTAGCAGGAAGAGCAGTGGAAGTGACAGGGGCAGAAGTGGCAGGTGGTGGAGGGGCATGGCTAGGGGCAGTAATGGACTGGGAGGTGGAAGGCAGGGGCCTTGGAAGTATAGCAGGATGCTTAGGGGGAACAGAGACTGGATCAGTGGTGGAGAACAGGGAAAACTCTTTGAGGAAACGTTTTTTGGGGAAACAAAGGAGGTTAAGGTAAGGACGTTTGAGAGTGGAGGGAGTGGGTATGGTTGTGAGGTGTGTACGTGTAGGTGCCTTGGGTGCAGGTGCATGGGTGGATGAAATGAATGTGTGTGCTGGGGGACTGTTGGGTGGATGAGTGCGGGCATTTAGATGTACTGGGAGGAGGTGGGCAGTAGATGCAGGGAGATGGCAGCGGGGACGTGTGAGTGCATGTTGTGGTGGTGTCTGCAGGTAGGGTAGATGTGCTGCATGTGGGTGTGTTGACAGTCGTGGTGTCTGCGCCAGTGGTATACGGGGGTGCATGAATGAGGGTCAGAGAATATGGTGATGGTGGCAGTGAGGGCACATGTGGCAGGATCAGTGACTGATGTGGTGCTGACTGCCGGTGTGAGTCGTGTACTGACTGTGAGGGGGGAGATGGTGGGGGAGTCTGTGCAGGGTGTGGATGTTATCATTTCTGCATGTGTCTGTTGTGTGTGTGCATGGCGGTGGTGAAACTTGTGGTTTTTATGTCTGTCCTTGCATTCCATGTCTGTTGATGCGGGTGCATGTGGGTCAGTAGGTGTGCCTTGGATGGGTGAGAGGAGAGGGATGTTGGTATGGAAACAGGTAGCTGGAGGGGGGACAGAAGTAGAAGGGACACTGGCTACCGTCAAGGAGGAGGCCAGAGCCTGAAACGATCTCTGTAGGCCAGAGAAGGCACTGTGAATGCCTTCCAGGAATGCATTGCACTGTTGCATCTGGGATGCCAGTCGCTGGATGGCATTTATGATAGTTGTCTGCCCCACAGAGATAGACCTCAGGAGGTCAATAGCCTCCTCATTGAGGGCATCAGGGCTGACTGGGGCAGGGGCAGAGATGCCCACCCTCTTGGGTGAGTGGGCACAGGCAACTGGGTGGTGAGCTACAGGGAGGGTGGTGATGGTAAGTGGGGGTGGCAGACAAGGGTGGTGCTGGGATGGTCCCAGATGAGTCCGCCACTGCAAGGGAGCATCCATCGGAGGAGGAATCAGAAGATGTAGTGTTCGATCTGGTCTCCCCTGTGGCAGTCCCCTAACCCTCCATCCCACTGGTCCCCTCGGCTCCACTGGTGTCAGCTTCCTGGATCCCATGGGCTGCAGCTTCCCCACTCACCGGTGCCCGTTTTCCTTTGCCAGATGATGCTGATGCACACAAAGACACAGGAGGACAGGGAGGGAGGGAGAGAGAGACAGGATGCAATCTGCCAATGCCAGCACAATAGTGACACAGGGTAGAATATCAGCATTTGATGCCACGATATGCTATGCCCACCCCTGCACATCCTACAACTAGGGAATTCCATGGGAGAAACCACAACAATGCACATGTCAACCGCTGATGGTCTGACTGATGCAAACATGTACATGACTAGTGGCATACCCGCAACACTTGTCCAGTTTCTGCTCAATACCAATGGCCGTTGAGACACGCATGTAAAGGACTGCACACCCAACAGAATCCTGCACGGCTAGTTGGCAGCCTACTTGGCTATTGTCATGTAGCACTGTGACCACTTGGCATATCCTACCCCACTACACATGCAGTGCCTGCCAGCTGATTGTGGCCTGCTGCATGCTGCACAATCCGTCCCTGAGGCGTCAGATCCCTTTGTTGGATGCAGAGGAGGGGGTTACTGTACTACTGGCTGATGAATGGGACATGGGGAGTGATGAAGAGGAGAATGATGAGGATGCATCTGACTCCAGGGCAGAGCTGATGCGACATTACTTTTGCTGAGATGCAGATATGTTACAACTGTCTGATATGTGTCCTCTACAACTGTCTGCCTTGTCCCTGCTATCCCCTGTTGTATGTGCCCACTGATGGCATTGGTTGCAGCTCTGTCTCTGGGTGGATTTGGGGGGTGTCACATTTGCCCATGACTCAGGTAGTCACAGTGTACAGGTCAGGCCTATAGTTAGGCAGCTGTTGTGCTGGTGCACTAGTGCCATCAACGTGTATGTACAATGTTCCCTGAGCTGCCAGTTCATGTGCTATGAGTGTGCCACCCAGGGCTGTTGCATCTGTGCAGCATCTATTCTGGGAGTTGACATTGGGTGGCAGTGCTACATTGTTGTTGATGGCAGTGGGTAGGGGGTCAGGTCTGACGCTGGGTGCTGTGCGGGTAGGACCATTGGGTTGGTATGTGTTGTTTTTGTATGTTGGTACTGGACATACAGTTGTGGACTTGACTGGCAAATCTGCCTTGGATACCTGTTTCTACAGTGAATTTGTGTTGAGTTGGCATCTGTGACTCCTACAGTGATTGTTGTCTCTGTCTTGCTCTACTTTCAGGACATTGTAGTGGTGTACTCTGGTCCCTGCCTGGCCTGTTGCCGGCCTTGACACATATCTCCAGCCACTGGCTGCTCCACGATCTACCTCCCTGCATTTTGCTCCCCCCTTTGTCACCCTCCCATGTATGTGCTGGGCGATGGGTTGCCAGTTGCACATGTTTTGTCAGTTCTATTTGTACTCATGACAATAAAAGATGTAGGCAGTAACTGTGCTCAACTGGTGTTTATTTGGGATGGACAAGTGCAAGGGGTAATGAGTGGGGTCATGGCAGATGTGATCATCAGAGTGGTGAGGCCAGCTGTGGGTAGCCCAGGTCCAGTCTGCTGACCATGGGAAAACAGAGATATGAGAGTGGACAGTCAACAGGATGTCTCAGTCACACACACAAGAGAGAATGTTCAGGTGAGGGTCACTTCCTGGCGGTGGTCGTGGTGTGGGTATCATGTCCAGCTGGATGCCTAGTTGGACGTCCTCGCTTGAGTGGGGGTTCCTCAGCTACAGGGGTAGGGGTGCTAGTGTCCTGCGAGTCCTGTGGTGAGGCCTCCATGCCACTGGCTTCCGCTGAAGTGGAGGGCTCTGATGGGATGTGGCCAGTGGGAGGGGCCTGCTGGTGGGTCGTAGACTCACGCATGATGGTGGTTAGGTCTTTGAGCTCCCTGCTATGGAGGCCATGGTGGTATTGTGCGCCTGCCACTGTTGCATGGCCTCCTGATGGTATTCCCCCTGCAGCCGCTGTGTCTCTTGCACGATAGCGAGAATCTGGGCCACTGTATTCTGGGTCTGCTGGAATACACCCAGGACTTGGTTGAGGGCCTCCTGAGCAGTCAGTTGGTTTGGCTGCCCTGAGCCTTGGACCATGGTTCCCCTCCCACTACCCCTGGCCCCCTGTGCCTGTGCCCCTGGCACAGTGTGCCCACTCCCAGTAGCAGCAGGGCCGTCGTTGCCTGTGGTGTGTGCCTTTGACACTGGCCCCTGTACTATGGGGCACACCTCTGATTTTGAGATCCCTAGGGCACAGGTTTGGGGTTAAGGGGCTGGCTGTGGTGTTGTTGCCACATGGGTACGGGTGTCCGGTGTGTCCAGGGTGGGTCTGCCGTTGGTGGACTGTCCAGTGGCCCCAGATTGCCCAGGCAAGTCGTCCCCATCCAGACATCCAGTGGGACCTTCATCCTGAGGAAGTCTGTCTGAGCCTGACATCCGGTGCAGGGTGTCAGTGACAGGGGGACTTGTGGATGGAAATGGTAGATATTATTTGTGTAACTGTAGTTATGTCCCTGTTGTGAGGCATGCATTGGCTTGAGTTGCTTCCCAGTGATCGCAATGACAGCTGCTGCGCTGCAGACATTGATTTGGTGTAGGGGTTTGTGGCATGGTTTCCATGTGGCATGGGGGATTGTAGATGGTGGTTGGCACTGCTGTCATTGCCATGTGTTGGGAGAAAGTCGTGGCATTCAGTAGGTGTGGGCTGTGGTATGGTTGTCCATGCAGATGTTCCACTGTGCAGTGGGTCTGTAGTGTATTGTTGTGAGCGCTGTGAGGGATTGTGGGATCTGTGGTTCTTCACATTTTGATTGTCATCCGTGCATTAGGAGTGTGTGAGTGGGGATGGTGGGTGTGGGGGTGGTGTGGCATGCAGAGGAGCGTGGTGGGTGTTTGTGACGGGTCAGTGGGATGGGTTGTAATAGGTTGGAGAGTGATGGGTGGTGGGGAGGCATGCTGGGCAGGGGTGGTTGGTGCTTGGGGGGTATTGATGACTTACCAGAGTCGAGCCCTCCGCTGATGCAAGTGAGGCCCTCGGGTTGCATGATGTCCAGGACCTTCGCTCCCAGGATGTCAACTGCTTCAGAGGAGTTGGTGGGGGGTCCACCACTGGTCTTGTTGCTGGCTATCTGATGCTTGTATGTCATGGAACGGTCCTTCCTCCGGAGGTCATTCCACCTCTTTCTGATGTCCTCCCTTGTGTGTGGGTAGGTGCCGACTACGTGGACCCTATCTACGATCCGCTGCCATAACTCCATCTTTTTGGCTACTGATGTTTATGGTACCTGGACTCCCATGAGCTGTGGCTCTACTCTAATGATCTCATCAACCATGAACTGCAACTTATTGCCGGTGAACCAAGGGTGCTTCTGGCACGACATATTGTGGGGTGGGTATGTGGAATGCGGGGTGTGTGGTGATGTGGAGGTGTTTGGCTGTGGGTGCTGGTGGGGGTGTTTGGTTGTGGGCGCTGGTGGGCTGTGGTGTTGATTTGTGCAATGTGTGCTGTGTGATTTTTTTTGTTGAGTTTGGGGTGTGCTTCATGTTGAGTGTGTCTGTGGCTGCTCGTAATTGTTGCAAGGGCTTATGGGTGTGTGTATGGCGGTGTTATATGGTGGTGTGTGCATGGTGTGTGTATGAGTTTCAGGCATGGGATATTCGAACTGGCCAATATGGTGTTGGCTACTTTCGGCAGTGCCTTTTTGTTCCACCGTGGAGCAAACCACCAACGGTTTCCACCGTGCATGTTCCGCTGTGCTGGAGGTTGCCTCTAAATATGACAGTCGGAATGGTCTTGGCGTGGCCGGGCTGCCGGTTGCTCAGTCACTCTTTCGCTGTGGGTTGGCCTGTCGGTGTTGGTTTCATGTGTGTTTTTAAGCGGTTTGTGTTTTGTGACATGTAATGCGGTGGTCGCGGTATAGTGCTGCCATTTCGCACAGCGGTCTTGCTCAAAGACCGCCAAACTTATAATGAGGGCCATAATTTCTCCCATGTTTTCAGCAAAACAGTGGACAAACAAAAACAGTGATGTCTTGTGTGCACTGCAAGCAGACATGCTAGAGATTAAGGCCCTCATTATAATCACCGACCGCCAGGGCTATAGTGGCACTAGTACCGCCAACAGGCTGGTGGTACTAGTCACCTTATTTTGACTGCGGTGGTTCTGCCCCGGTAACACTACCGGGACCGGCGGTATACCGCAATGGCTGTCCCGGTGGTCGTAATTTCGACTCCCCTTACCGCCAGCCTGTCCTGGCAGTAAGGGGACTCAGGGTGCCCCTGGGGGCCCCTGCACTGCCCATGCACTTGGCATGGGCCCCCAGGCATAGCCCCATCACGCATTGAAATGCGCGACAGGTGCTACTGCACCCGCTGCACATCAGCATTGCCGCCGGCTCTATTACGAGCCGGCAGCAATGTTGATGTGACTTTTCCGCTGTGCCAGCAACGGTAACACTGTTACCGTCCGCTGGCCCAGCGGAAAGGTAGTAATAGAGAGCCAGACATACCGCCAGCAATGGTGGTATTCTGGCGCCCGCAACCTCGGCGGTCTTTAGGAAAGACCACCGAGGTTGTAATGAGGGCCTAAATATTTACAAACTAGGGGTAGTAAAACAAACATAGGCCCATATTTATACTTTTTTAGCGCCGCATTTGCACCGCTTTTTGATGCAAAAGCGGCGCAAACTTACAAAATACAATTGTATTTTGTAAGTTAGCGCAGCTTTTGCGTTGAAAAATGACGCAAATGTGGCACTAAAAAAGTATAAACATGGGCCCTAGTCTTTAAGCATCATAACAAGCCAGTGAGGTTACACTTGTGCAATATACAATGAGGGACAGAGAGTACCCATAGCATATACAATCACACTTGTACTCTCCAGCCGAAGCACGTTTTGCTTCCACTGAGAAAGTTCTTACAGCTGTGCAGACAGCTATTTTGAAAGACTGCAGGTTGACACAGAGAAAAATAATATATCTGGTTTCTTTAGTACCGGCACTAGAGGCAGCCACTAGGGCACACATTCCTAATGCTCTAGCTCAGCACCCGAAATGGGTGTAATGGGTCTCTTCCTTAAGTGCAGTGGATGTGAAATTTTAATATGATCCCACTCTTTGTATACAATATTAACGCTAGTTTGAACAGATTGTCACTCCAACTCCAAAAGCCTTACCTATTGTGTCATTGCAGAGTATGCTTTAATTGGACAGCTCTGCTCAACCTGCGGTATGAATAACATATAAGTACCCCGTAGCCTGCGCAGTAGTACATGGTGTAGTGAAAGATGGTGAATTCCATCTGCAGCACACCCACAGTAAAACTTTAGCTGATAGCATAGCACAACATGCAGAAATTCATGACCTGGTACTTACATTACAGAAAGCAGACCTACCAGTTTCCACAGGAATAGTGTTCGATTCTTCCTTCTGAATGCAAGGGTACAATGTAGATTTGAAACACTGACACCTAAGTGGAGTCAAGGATTCAAAAGGAAAACTTATGAAGAATAATCAATTATGGGGAAAGGTATCTGTCTTCAAGTGTCACATGTGAAGCACGCTTTAAGTCATCAGCGTGATGGGTTTCACACTAGAGGAAACTGTGTCTCTGACTTAGCTGCCAAGGCTGCAACACAGACAATCAGAGTAGCAGTCCTAACCAGGGCTCAGACGAAGACTGAAACAGATACATTAACAGCAATACAGGCAAATATGAAAGGCAGACCACTTCCAGCTGGCTTTCCTCCTAAGTACTCCTACATCCTTGATTCAGATAACACTCTTGTGGCTTATATACTAGGAGAGGGAGACAGGATAGTGCCTAATAAGCTGTACACATCAAAATAATCAGGGAAGCACATAAGGGACTTGCATCTATCTGTCCATGCTGGGATTAATGTAATCATAGCAATGGTACTGGTTGCCCTGTTTATATAAATAGAACAGAGATTATGTTAGATGATGCAATATTCATCAACAGGGTAAAAGCTTCAACTGTTAAAATACCTTCTCAGAATCCTCTCACAGTCTCCAATATCCGGGGTTATATATTTGCACAATATTGGCCCAATAAACTCTATTAATCAGTATAAGTATAGATTGGAAGCAATTGATTTGTGGCCACATGATGACTGACAATGATGATTTGTGTTCTATTGCTACTGAATAGACATCACATCCCTGAAAGAATAGTTCTACAACCTGTGGTTCAGGAACTTTAACCACATTTCTTATCTCACAGAGCTCGACAACATCTCTACACAGCAAACACCACAGCTTAACCTGTGCCCGAGGGCATAGCTTGGGAAAAGGTTTCTTATCAAATTATGGGACAATCTGAGACATTGCAAGCATCATATGTGTTGAAGGTTTCAATGAATTATGTGACTATTCCTGGTTCTATTTCAGATGACTGTGCTACAAAGACTGTAAAATATAATGGTGTCAGATTTGCAGGCATATACTACCTTGAACAATGAAGAACCTTATTTGAATGCACTGAATTACAAATAAATGTATTCTTTCTATCATTATGCACACTATTACATACATAGACCTAGTTATTCTTGGAAAACGTACAATTACACAAAGTGGAAACATATGAAGCTCCACCACTTAACAGTCACCAAATTTCTTGCAGAAATGCCCCTATTTTCAGAGTGAGGATGTTATATCCCTCAGCTTTTCATTTTTTACAAGGTTCAAAACAACTCTAAAAAAATATCATAACTGCCAATAAAATGATTTACTCAAAATTAATCAGAATTTGTCTATACGAGGATATGAATATTGGAAAGAAACTGTTAATGAAAAAAAGCATTTGGAGGACAAAATGTTGGCAGGTTCAAGGCAAAGAAGCCTTATTTGAAGCATGCATTGTACCTAAAGGAATGATTTTCCTAAATAAAACCATTCAGCAGACTACCTGTCTGGGATCTGGAACCATGGAAGATCTTAGGAAACCCTCTATACCAAAAGCTATTTTAACTGTACTCATGAATCAGTAATCTCAAATGAACATTTCAGATTCTGAAATAAAGCTACAATTATAATTAAAATGGGCCTTATGAACTCTTTGATCAGGTTATATGCCCTGGTTACTTCTGAATGAAATGGCTATTTTTGAGTCTTGTAATCTAACAGTGACACAGAAAACGATGGCTAAACAGAAACCACATATACTTTGTTGAACATCGAACAAACTGTTTCCAGTTAATGAAAATACACCTGTGACATGGCTAATACAAGGCACTGTTTCCTTTACTATTACAACTTTTAATTTTCATGACTGTTAGAAAAATCTTTAGGCTGGTATGAACCAATGCACAATTCACATCTATTCCATTGATGGAAATGTTATTTTTCTTACATGTGCTTAAATGAAGATAATCCTGTATTTATTAGCGCTTCCAATTGCAGAAATCCCCTAGGTCATTCACTGTTATGTGATTTAATGACCTTACATGGGATGTGTACATTCTCACGCACCATGAACTATTGAATAACTATTGAATAACTGTCTTTATTTAATGGTAACCAACATCTGTTGCTGTGGGTTGAAATCTGGCAATGTTATGTAATTACGGTTTCTAAAACAATACAGTGCTGTGGAAGAACCTAGTATCTATTACCTCAACATGTATTCAAAGATATCCGTTAGCCTAATATGTATATGAAGAGCATGCGTTTGGATGGACTTAGCAATTTAGTCACTGAGGGCCAGATATATGCATGATTGTTTTGTGAATGCAGTCGCTAAACAATTACAGTTGCCACCAATTTTAAATTGGTGGTAACCCATTCGCAAAGGGACAGGTCCCCCAGGGACTCCTTTCCCTTTGTGAATGCATGCAAAAACATCTTTGAAGAGCAGGCAGTGGTCCCACAGACCACTGCTTACTCCTAAAAAAAAAGAAACCAAAAGGTTTCATTTTTTGCTTCTTAAATGCATCCCATTTTCCTCCAAGGAAAACAGGCTGCATTAAAAAAAAAGATTGCTTTATTTTAAAGTAATCACATAAATGGTGGTCTGCTGACAACAGAAGGCCACTATCCCTGTGATTTTTGTGATTCTCAGTGGGTCGCAAATTCAACCTACCTTATTTAATGAGGAAGGTCTATTTGCGACCCACTGGGAATCACAAAAGATACTTAATGGAGTTTCGTACATTGGGAGTTGCGATCACCTAGTTACGATTGACATGGAATCACAATTAGGAAATCACAATTCCAAATGTTCATACATGTGTCCCTGAGTTACTACAAAAGGAAGCCCTTTTGACTTCTGCAGCGGAAATGTATAACATGCAGACAGCCAGAATTGCTTCAGAAACTCAGAGGCTGTTAGAGATGCAATACCCGACTCACTTTGATGATGTTGTTCAAATGATCTTTAATGCACCAACAATAACTGGTAATGTGCACCTTTTTTGGAACATTGGATCTGGTTTGGTGACTGGATTTAAATGGTATCTGGACCGATGGCATAATTTCCCCTCTTTTTAACTTTCAGTATATTTGGAGGATTTCCTACCATTCTCCTGCTGTGTTATTGCTATCTTCCTCCTGATTCAATAAGGAAATCAACAACATGGAGTACATGTATTCATCTGAACACAATACTAATAAAATTTGTGGTTAGGGGAGCGTTAGAGCCAATTTTAACATTTTTTTCTTTCTTTCCAGCCTTTTTCTACCCCTTATTCTGTATAAAAATTCTGGCAGAGAGGCCCCCATAAGGGTCCCATCAGACAATGCAGTGCCAGTCTGACGTGGAGCAAGCCCAATGATGATACATGAGGGCCTTCGCTTCCGATCCTACCCATACCTGAGACACCTTAGGTGTTTGGAACTGTGTACTCTGTTGATTGATTCATTATGATTAGGGAGTACGTACACTGGACCAGTTAAACTCCCAGTCCCCCTTTTTACTTGTGCTTGAAATATCCTCAGACGAGGATTAAGTGAAACTCGAGATTCAACAAACATGCACAGGGTCTTCTACATGCTACAAAGACTGTGTTCTGAAGCAGAAAGTTTCTAACAAACTGTTTTTTTTTTACTTTTCAAAACTGCATTATTTTTAATGTGGTATATTCATTATGATGTCTGATCTATTTAATCACCAAAACACATCTCTCTTAAACCATAGTTCTATCCTATGGTTTTAAGATAATATCTTTTTATGAAGTCCTTTATATCATGTAACATTTTGAATATTTATTTGCTTGAAACAAGCAAGGTTTAAGAAACGTATTCATGCTCAGCTTACTGAATTAGTTCTTGCTATTTTAAGTTTTATCTTTTATGAAGTTATATTTACATACATTCATTTTATGCTTTACATGTTGATGACAAATCTCGTGAAATTGTTTTAGCTATACAGTTGTACATCTCACTGTTTTGAGAGCATGGATACATTTATAAATGAAATAACATCAAAAACATGTCTCCGCCCCCACTACGTCACATTCAGACGAACTAGCCAGAGATGACATAAAGGTCCTCATTATGACATTGGTGGTAAATCCTGCTTACCGCTGCGGTGACGGCCGCCAACATACCACCGCGGTGGCGGATATCCATTCGTCATATTATGACACACACACCAATCCGACAAAATACGGCCACATACACAAATCTGCCAGGCCAAAGTCAGTGGTAAAGTATTGGTACCAACACCAATACCGTTACACCAACAAAACAATGCCCACCACATTATGACTCACGAATCACCACGGCAGACATTCAATGGCGGTAAACCATTGGCGGTACACACTGGCGTGTTCAGAATGGACACCCAAATACAAAACAACACTACATTGGCCAAAACCAAAATCACACACCTGACACTGATACATACACCACACCCACCCACCCACAGCACTATAAAACACCCACCCACATTACCCACAACCCTTTATGAACACCAGTTATTGCACCAGACTGAAACCAAGACCACTGAGACAACTACACACATACACCACAAACACCCACATATCCGTCACGCACCCCACATCCCACACCCCACAACATTACTCAAAACCCTCTCACCAACACACACCACACAACACCCATGTCCCCACTAAGCCACTGCCGTTTCACTGATGAGGAGTTGCGGGTCATGGTGGCTGAAATAGTCAGGATAGAGCCACAGCTGTTTGGAGCACAGGTACAGCATATATCCATTGCCAGGAAGATGGAGCTATGGCGGAGAATCGTGGACAGGGTGAATGCCGTGGGACAGCATTCAAGAACAAGGGACGACATCAGGAAGAGGTGGAACAACCTACGGGGGAGGTACGTTCCGTGGCAGCAAGGCACCAGCTCGCCACATAGAGGACTGGCGGTGGACCCCCAGCCTCCTCCCCCACAGCTCACAGCATGGGAGGAGCATATATTGGGAATATAGCATCCTGAGGGACTCTCTGGAGTTGCCAGAGGACTGGACACTGGTGAGTCAATATTTACTACTTATCACCCCCCATACCTGCATGCCATCACACCCCCTCACCCTCACTCACATCACTCCACTCCATCCCACACACTGCACCTACACATGATTAACCCCAATGCCTAGCCCTGCATGCTATACCAATTCATGGACAGCACTCCCAGCCCTGCATGGACACCCATCACAAAAGCATGCACAGTATGGAGAACTAACAGGCCCACAATACATCACCATACACAAAGAAAGGTGGCAGGGCAACAGCAATAATAGAGGGGAAGCCAGGGATGTTCAATATGTCTTAGACATGAAGCATAATATAGCACTTACATCCCCACAGGTGCACCAGCCAGTCTCAGCGGAGAGGAGGTGCCACGTCTAACCAGTCCCCCAACAGAAGATGCCCCCAGTAAAGACACTAACTCTGGACTTCAGGATCTGAATGAACTACCTGGCCCATCAGGGACCACTTGTCAGTCAGCCACCCGTGCCCACTCACAGTCCACCACAGAGCCTCTCCCGTCAGTATCCAAAACCACAGCACCCACCCAACGCCCCCACACCTCTGTCCCCAGGATACGTCAATCAGCAGTGTGCCCACCTGTACAGGGACCCCAGTCCACACCTCACACCCAAGACCATCAGGGACCTGGGGTCAGTGCCAGTGGGCACACCGTTCACGGGACAGAGACACAGGGGTGCAGGGACACTGGGAGTACCACTGTGCGCTAGGGGGAGGACAGGCCCAGGGAACCGACTCTCTAGGAGGCACTCACTAATGTCCTGGGGGCTTACCAACAATCCCAGGACAAGATGGGCCAGATCCTTACCAACATGTAGGAGAACAAGCGGCTGCAGGAGGAACCCTATCAGGAGATCATGGAGGATTTGCAGGCCCTCAACACCACCATGGTCTCCATAGCAGGGGTGCTGGCAGACATGGCCAACATCATGAGGGAATGGAGAGCACACCAGCAGGGCCCTACCACTAGCCAGCCTACCGACCAGCCCTCCACTTCTGCTGCAGCTAGTGGGCACAAGGCCCTGCCACAGGACCCACAGGCCACCAGCACCCCTACCCCTACAGAAGGTGAACCACCCCGCAAACATTCCCTGCAACCCAGACAGAAGCCAGAGACACTTGCCAAGACCAAGACCACTGCTAGGAAATAAGACTCTCCTGATGTACCCCTTGTGTCCTACCTTGTCACATTGTCCACTTTGAACTGCCTTTGCTCCCCTTCCTATGGCCCCTTGGACACTGGACCTGTGCTACAAAGAGACTGGAACAATACCCTGGACTTTCCTCTACCATCACCCCATTCCATTGCACTTTACAATCAATTATTTGCACTACAATAAACACCCTTGAACACAACTTGACTGATAGTGTTTAATGTGATGAAAATGTGCATTTATGGAAACAGTCACATCATGTGCAAATGATCTGAACACTGTGATAGCATACAATTAATGACCTGTAGCTGTCTGCAGATATCACATCAGTACACATTTCTAATATCACCAACATCTGCAAAATGAGAAGCCATAGGGGACAGTAAGTAGAGATGCAAAGGAAGTGAATGCCATCCTGCTACAGCCACACATATAAATCAATAGGCAGAGGAATGGTCAGTTACATTGTCTCACCTGTGTGCCATTAGAAGTATTGATGTGTAACTGATGTTCTGGTGTTCACATCCTCATCCTCTGCTTCCTCATCCTCACTGTCCTCAGGATCCACTGCTGCAACAGGGGCATTTCCAGTCTCCTCCTCCTGCAGATAAGGCACGTCATCTGAGTGTCAGGGTGTGCAACATGCAGCATGCCACTACTATCTGGCAGACCATCTCAGGTGAGTAGCACAGGGATCCATCTGTCAGATGCAGTCATCTGAACCTGGCCTTCAGGAGGCCGAAGGAGGCCTTTCGATAATTCTCCTGGTCGGCCCATGTGCATCACTGTAACGATTCGTAGCCCCTGTCCTGGCAATCCTCACAGGGGTTAGGAGCCACAATAGGTTTGGGTACCCTGAGTCACCTGCAAGTATTGAGGGACAAATATTAGCTTTACACAATGGTATGGGGATAACACCAGAAGGCATACACTGACATACATTGGGTGGGCACTCAGGCTCACCTATTAGCCACACTCTGTGCCTCTGTAGTTGTGCCATCACATTTGATATGCTACTATTCCTCAGAACAAAGGTGTCATGCAGCGACCCAGGATACTTAGCAGTGACGTGGGAGATGTACTGGTCCGCCAGGCACACCATTTGCACATTGAGTGAGTGGAAACTCTTGCGATTCCTGAACACTTGTTCATTCTGGCAGGGAGGGAAAAACACAATATGTGTTCCTTCAATCGCACAAATAATATTAGGTATATGTCACATTTCATAGAATCCTGCCTTCACAGTGGCCAAATCATCCACCTGGGGGAAAGCAATGTAGCTGCACATGTGTTTGACCAAGGCAGACAGAACCCTTGCCAGCATGATTGAGAACATTGGCTGTCACATCCATGTTGCCACCCCCCCTGTCACTTGGAAAGAACCATTTGCCAGGAAATGGAGCACTGATAGGACTTGTACAAGAGGGGGGATCCCAGTGGGATGACGGATAGCTGATATCGGATCAGGCTCCAACTGGGCACACAGTTCTGTGATTGTGGACCTGTCCAGTGTACAGGTGAGTATTATGTGCCTCTCCTCCAGTGTAGCCAAGTCCACAAGGAGTCTGTACATGGGGGCTTGTCTCCTCCTCCTATTCAGTGGTAGGTATCTAAGGGACACAAGAGTGAGTGGGCTGTCACAATTTGAACAATGGAACTACCACCTTAGTGTACATAGAGCATTAATGTGATGGGACAGTGGGAATGGCAATGTACGTGCAATCATCAGCAATGACGCAGATATGGATTATCTGAATGTTGTCATCCTCAATTAAATGTCGACCGCCTTTCCTGTACCTAGGGACAGGTGGAAGTGAAGTAACGCTGCCGACATTGGGAGTCGAGGCGGAAGGCGATCTCGCACCGCCGTGCAATTCCTCATAGGCTAATATGGGGCTCTATGGAGTACAGTGGCAAATGGGGATCATTGATGGCGGTGACAGTGTACACCGCCGCTGAAGTGACCGCCATTTTCTATCTAAATACTCACTTGATTCATGACTTTCCACAGGACAACACCTACACTGTGTGTGCTGCTGTGACCTATGTCTGGAACCTACCATGGCTTGTGTGACCAGGGAAAGGGCCCCTGCCTTCACTTCAGAGAAGTACACCTTGAGCACGATGCATGTGGCAAGGTTGTTTAAGAGATGTGTGTGCAAGCATCATGTCATTTGAGGGGGTGGCATGTCTGTTGGCAGTGCACATGGTGGGTGCCAGGTGATGTGTGTGCCAATGGAGATGGATTTGTGGGCCATATGTGTGGCAGCCTGGATTGTATGTGTAATGGTGTCCTTCCGTCTGTATTACCTCTGCAGGTCAGCGACCATGAGAAGAAGGGATTGTGGCGTTCCATTGCCAAGGACGTGCGGATCCTGGGGGTCTACAGCAGGCAGAGCACCCACTGTCGGAAAAGTGGGAGGACCTGAGACGATGGGCATGGAAGACTGCAGAGGCCCAACTGGGGATGGCCTCCCAATGAGGAAGGTGTGCCCCTCAGATCCTGACCCCCCGATGGGGCGCATTCTGGCAGTGGCTAACCCAGAGCTGGTTGGGCGCTTGAGGGCATCACAGCAGCCACAAGGGAGTGAGTACAGTGGGAATAACTACAATCATTGGTAGGTGGCATGGGGTCCGGGTGGTGGTTGTGAGTCCGTGGGTGACCCTTAATGCCAGGTCAGACATTGCAGTGTGACCCAGCTCAAGGGTAATGGGTTTATAGCAAAATCAGGTACCCTAGCTATGTTGTATTCCAGGTCCGACAGGGCTTAGTGGGTCCCAGGAGGGCTGCAGTTGGCGGTGTTTGGTCCTCATCTTGCTGTGGCACCTAGCCAATTGATTGCCAGTGTGGTGCATAGTGCTCAATCTTGAACCCTGGGTGTGATGGTAATGTGTATGCCAAATGTGGTGTTGGTGCTGTAATTGACCCAGTGTTCCCTTTCTCTCCCCCCTTTTTTTCTGTCATCATGTCCATGAGTGCATTAGCATCATCTGGTGGATGAGCAGGGGCACCGACAACAGAGGGAGTTGCATTCCACAGGACCCAGGAGGTATTCTCCACTTAAGCCAAGGGAACCAGTGGGACGGGGGGCAAGGGGAGCACCAAGGTGGAGACAGGTGACAACACTGACTCTGATTCCTCCTCCGATGGGAGCTTCCTGGTGGTGGCGGACACCTCTGGGACCACCCCAGCTCCAGGTACAGCCACCACCACCGTACCAGCACCGCCCTGCCAGTAGCCCCTCACCGAGTTGTCCATGCCTACTCACCCAGGAGGGTGGGCATCTCCTTTGCCCCAGGCACCTCAGGCCCTGTCCCAGTGAGCCCTGCTGCCCTCAGTGAGGAGGCTATTGATCTCCTGAGAACCATCTCTGTAGGACAGTCAACCATTGTGAATGCCATCCAGGTGCTGGTATCCCAGATGTAGCAACGCAATGCATTCCTGGAGGACATTCACGGTGGCGAGGCAGCCCAACAAAGATCGTTCCAGGCTCTGGTCTCCTCTCTGATGGCAGCCATTGTCCCTGTTCCTACTGTTCCCCCACCAACTACCACTTCCAAGTCCCATTCTCCTCAACCCCAACTCATCCCATGCACACATACAGACAAGCATGCCCACAAAACATCAGACAAGAGTAGCACAGTCAAACACAGGCAACACACTTCAGGCCACAAGCACTCACACAAACAGACAGTTGCACACACAACAATATCCACTGCCTCCACTGTCTCCCCTTCCTCCTCCCTCACATCAGCACTCACACCTGCATGCACTGCTTCAATAGCCAGCACCACCATCATCACATGAAGCAGCACACACACCCTCACTAGCAGACACCTCCACAACATCCATCCATGAGTCCCCTGTGTCCTCTCCCACGCTGTCTGTACCCCGCCTCCAAAGGGACACAAATGCAGGCACTCAGACAGCCAACAGCCATCCACCTCACATCAGCACACTGCCCATGCACCTGCACCCAAGTCCAGCAGACGTACTCCTCCAACAACCTCTCCCTCAACCTCCACTCCCATCCCTTCTCCCTCATCCCGCCCCACCTCTTCCCTCTCTCTCCATTCCCCGTCCTGCCAGTAAGAGCAGGGTACCAACGACCCAGCCCAGCACCTCAGCCGTACAGTCCACGGGGACAGTCGAGGCAGCTCCTAGTCGTGGAGGCAAGAAAGTGAAGGATCCCACTCCTCCTGCCAGGAAAGGGAAGGATCCCACTCCACCAGCCAGGAAAGTGAAGGATCCCTCTCCACCAGCCAGTAAAGGGAAGGATCCTACTCCACCAGCCAGGAAAGGGAAGGATCCCATTCCACCAGCCAGGAAAGGAAAGGATACCACTCCACCAGCTAGGAAGGGAAAGGTTCCAACTCAAACACCAACAGCAGCGGTTCCAACTCAACCACCAGTGAAAGGAATGGTTCCCACTCAACCACCAATGAAAGGCAATGAGCCCTCACCTCCAGCTGAGACAAACCAGCCCTCACCTCCAGCTGAGACACAGCAGCCCTCCCCTCCAGCATAGGCTGCCCAGGAAACACCTCCCCCAGCAGAGGCAATGAAGCCCTCACCTCCAGCAGAGGCTGCCCAGGTGAGGCCTCCCCCAGCAGAGACAAAGCAGCCCTCACCTCCAGCAGAGGCTGCCCAGGATACACCTCCCCCAGCAGAGACAATGCAGCCCTCACCTCCTGCAGAGGCTGCCCAGGAGACACCTCCCCCAGCAGGGACAATGCATCCCTCACCTCTCTGCCCAGGAGACACCTCCCCCAGCAGAGCCAATGCAGCCCTCACCTCCAGCGGAGGGCATGGAGGCCACCCTCCAGGGACTGTTGTAGAAGGAGCCCCCTCCAGAACCAGTGGGCAGGTTCCCCCACTTCAGAGACTGTGACCCTGCACTCCCCAGCATTGGGAAATGGGCATGGAGCCCGACTGTGACCCTGCACTCCCCAGCATTGGGAAATGGGCATGGAGCCCCCTCCAGAACCAGTGGGAAAGTTCCCCACTTCAGCTGAGGTGCCCACCACTCCCTGCCCCCCTGAGGTGCCTGCCCACTTCCAAAATGTTGCCCCTGCACGGTTTGGTGCAGGGAATGTCAGGATCAAGTTGGGGCTTGGACGCTGCCCTGTGGCCACGTGGGCTTTTTGTACTTTGGATTGGGCATTGGCCCTTTCTGGGCAATGGTTGTATAATATTTGGCACTTCTGTACTAATGGTGGTTGTTAGCATGCAAATACATTTTCAATTCTGCCCTACTGTTGTCCTTGCATTATTATGGCGTGTGTCCTGTGAGACTGGTTTACCTCTGCAGCTGGTTGTACGTATGGTGTGTCTGGTGTGTGTTGTGCGTGTGTGTGTCACTCTCCTTTTACTTCCTCCCTCCCTTGTGTGCTGGGGGCTGTACTCACCGTCGTTGTCTTCAGCGGCGTTGGTGTTCCAGGTGGAGCATGATGTTGATCTTCTCTGTGTCTCTAATGGTGAGTCTTTGGTCTTCTGTGTTGTGTTTCCGCCAGGCTTTTGATGGCGTTGATACCGCCCCGTAAATCGTGGTGGTGTGCTGTGCCATAATATGGTGGGCGTTACCTTGTCTTCCGCCTGGCTGTTGATGGCTACCGCCATGGTGAGTGGTATTTACACCCTGGCGGTTGGTGTGGTACATTGGCTGTCTATGGGAGTTATCACCGCTGTGGTCATAATTTGGTGGTAATTAATGCCAGCCTGTTGGTGGTATTACAGCCACTTTTCCACTCACCGCCAATGTCAAAATGACCACCAAAGTCCCTAAGGCCAGACTTCCATCTTCAGCAAGCCGAAACCCCCTTTTTGTATATTTGCCTAATTATTGACATTAATGTTGTCTGCCCTTTTCTTTCTAAGAAACTTTGAAAATGTCAAGTCTTTCAGATAATGACATCAATAATACACCTATCTAGGACAAGTGCCTAGTTCTCTCTTTTTCAAGGTCAGATGATGATATTAGCATAAACAATGTAGTCTAAATTGATGTGTTTTGTTAATAGGAATGTGTCTAAGACTAGCATATTGATGGTCCCAGATTATATCAGACATCCCTGAGTTTATGTCAGAAATTCCCCATAACAGAAAGCCATAGTATAAAAGATCCTCAAGTGACCACTTAGCAGAAGAGGGCCTTTACCCCGGATTATCACACAAGACACTGCCAGAAGATTTTGACATGGACTGCTGTGATGCCTTAGCACTACATCTGCAAGTGTAGGAAGTACTTCGAAGTAAGAACTAATTAACATTTTGATGTCAGAGGGAGTGATGTCTCACAGTCACTGATGTAGGAGGCAACATGAGAAGTGACAGTATTGATATAATGGATTTAAAATAAATGAAATAACACTGAAGTGGCACTAAAGTAACCTCATAGTCTACAAAAGTAGTGGAGCAGTACTCTGAGGTGTCCTAGGCTGCATCTTCTATCAAATGAAGTGGTTTAGAGGAGTGCATCTGTGGAAGGGTTGCTTTCTAAAGCCTTTAGAGTGGCAGGAGCCAGTCAGTACACAGTAGAGCTCTGAATGAACTGACATTTAGAATTCTGGATTCTTCCAGTCTTCCTAATTGTGACATTTAGCTTCCTGTGAGAGAGCTCAACCCAACTCCAAATATGTGAGTATTACAGGCACCAAGTGAGTCTTGAGATCCCTTCATGAATAGTGAGTGCTAATTAGCATTTGCTGTGACATCACCTGACATGATGTTATACAACAGCTGGAATTAATGACAAAAGTGTCATGAGTAAAATTATGAAACACAAATAAATCATAATGTAAAGTGAAGTGTTCGACTTTCCCAAATTCTGTTTCTATTTGAGTGATGTAGAACTGTATTGGACCTACCACATAGAAAAAGAAAGCCCTGAACTGGGACCTTATAAACACCACTTTGATGTCCATATTGTCTTCATTTGTTCATAATCTGACCCTGATGACCCAGCCACCTCCAGTCCTCTCTCCTGCCCACCTCTGTTTGCTCAGTTGCCTTTTTCTTTTTGTTTTTGTTTATGATTTGGTTTGGTTTCCCCATCATGCTTGCATGACAGAGCTGCTTTCCCGCCATTTTTCAGCCTCGCTGCCAGAGCTGTGCCTTTCCTCTGGACCTACTTAATGGTGCCTCAGCGCAACCTCGTTAAGTAGGTGCCTGGTGCCCCAGCCACCTCAGGTCCACTCTCCTGCCTGCCTCCACTCGCTCAGCTGTCTTTTTCTTTTTTGTTGTTATTTGGTTTGATTCCCCCAAATGCTTGCAAAACATAGTGGCTTTGCTGCCGTTTTTCAGCCCTGCCTGTGAGCTCTGCCTCCACCCTGGACCTACTTAATGGCAGCCTCATTGCGACTGGGCCACCGGAGTGCCAAAGGCAAGCCTATCTGTGCTCGCTCGTGACTGGACTGTGCCCTGCACCAGAAACCCTGGCCCGCCACCATCCACTGCTACTCCTTTGTGAAACTTCACTGCATGAATCCCAGAGGCAGAGAATACCTCTGCTTCTGAGCCCCACCCTACAACACGGTTGGGCCCGTCTCATGGTCACACTGCCACTTCTCATCTCACCCACTCCCCAGCCACACCCGAGCACTCAGCACCACTCCTGGCCACCCAGTATGTATGCTATCGAACATCCGCTCCTTAAACAAAAACACCACTGAGGTGTGGGGCCTCATCCACACACACTCATCAGACCTCCCCTTCTCTACAGAAACATAGTTCAACCCCTCATCCACCCCAGATATTGCAAACGCCATCCCAGTAGGCTACAAGATCCTGCACCAGGACAGATCTTCAAAGTCCAGAGGAGGAGTCACAATAATTCACAAAGACAACATAAAGTGCACAGCTACTAATAACCCAGATACTACCTTGATAGAGCACCACTACTTCAGGATCCAGACAGACAGCAGGTACACCACTAAGGGAATCCTCACCTACCAGCCACCAGGCCCCTGGCAGAATTTCACAATTCTCATTACTGACATCGTCACCCCTGCCACTGCTCCAAAAACTTTCTCCACCTCTGTGACCTCAACATCCACTTGGAAGACACCACCAACCCCAATATCATGAACTTTCTAGACAGCCTCCTCAACATCAGCCTCACACAATTCGTGACAAGCTTTACACACACAGCAGGCCTCACACTAGACCCAATCTTCTCCAGCAGCAACACAGCCAAGGTCAGCCACATGCTTTCACTCAACTTGATGGACGGCTTACTCCTCCATTTCAACATTCTCACACTCCTGCATACATTGACAGTGACACCCCTCACCTAGGGTTGCAACTGGAAACTCATCACCCAACAAGCATGGACCAACACCCTCAACCTACACAATCCCACCCCCTCTGATGACACTGACAGAAATGCCCAGTACCTCAACGAATTGCTCACCACCTTCACCAACAGCCTTGCTCCCCTCAGGGCCAACAAACCCAAAAGAAGCTGAAAACAGGCAAACTGGTATACATACACCCTCAGGAACGCAAGAGTCACGGCAAACAGCTGGAAAGGAAGTGATGATCCTCCAAGAAGCCCGCTGACAGGAGCACCTACAAGAACTCTCTCAGATATTACGATCATGAGCTGAAAGAGGCCAAGAAGAGGGCCCTGCTCCAAAGAATCAAAGCCAGCAACAAAAAACCTAAAGAACTCTTCACACAAATCAACAAATTCACCCACCCCACAGCCACATCCAACTCCATCACCCCATCTGCAACCAACACTCAGACTTCTTCCACAGCAAGATCTCTAACATCTACAAGAATTGCAGTCCTTCATCTCCTCAAATTACCCTTAATCATTCACCGGCCCTCACCACAGGAGCAAACTGGACCCCATTGACCACCGATGAAACCACAGCTATTATGGCATCCACCTACTCAGGTGCCACATTGGACCCTTGCTCATATCGCTTCTTCAACATAGACAGCTCCATGATAAGCTCTGTAGTACCATCCATTGTCAACACATCCATTGCCTCTGCCACATTGCCGGATACCTGGAAACACACAAATAGCACCCCTCTCCTCAAGAAACAATGCACAGACCTGGAAGTCTTCAGTAACTATTAGCCCACCTCACAGCTTTCCTTTCCCAGAAAAATCATGGAAAAAACGATAAAGAAGCAGCTCTTTCACTACATCAAACAACACAATCACCTTGACCACTCACAATCAGGATTTCGCAGCAACCATAGCACCGAGACGGCCCTCATTGTAGAACCAGATGATATTCACACTATCTTGGACTGAGGACACTACACAGCCCTAATTCTTCTTGACTACTCCGCTGCCGTCACCCATCACACACTCATCACCAGACTCCAAACACAACAATTCAAGGACCAACCATCCAATGGCTATGTTCTTTCCTGACTGGAAGAATGCAACAGATCAGAATATATTGCCTTTCTCTTCAGAACTGAAAGTCATAATCTGCGGAATCCCAAGGGGTCATCACTCAGCCTCACCCTGTTCAACATCTCCCTGGCACCCCTTACAAAGATCACCCACTTCTACGGCCTCCGCATCATCTCATACACCAATGACCCGCAGCTCATCTTTCCATCTCTGATGATCCTAGCACCACCAAAAATAACCTCAAATGCTGCATGACGGAAGTGGCCACATGGATGCGAAACAACTGCCTGAAACTGAACACAGGAAAATGGAAGTCTTGATTTTAAGACCCAACAACTCCCCCTAGGACGCCACTTTGTCACCCCAAGAATTGGGGCCCAGCCTGACACCCACTGACTGAATTGACTCCCCTCCCCCTCACCAGGAAGACCGCCACCAAGGCTCTGATAACGAGCAGGTTAGACTAAGGCAATGACCTCTACTACAGAATACTCACCTACCTCACACACAAGCTACGAACCATCCAAAATGCAGCATCAAGACTGGTCCTCAACCTTTCCCACCGCATCCACATCAGGCCTTACCTCCGGGAACTCCACTAGCTCCCCATCCAGAAACTGTGCCATTTCAAGATACTCCTCCTCACCTACAAAACGCTGCATCAGAAGACACCAGTCTACCTCAACCGTTGAATGCACTTCATTCAGCCAGCCCTATCATTTGCACACATCTCCCGAATTCACAGAAGTAGGACAGGAGGATGCTCTTTCGCCTACCTAGCAGCAAAAATCTGAAATGCTCTCCCTCAGAACATCAGAGCAGACACCACACTCACAGCATTCGCAAGAAACTGAAGACTTGGCTTTTCGCCTGATGCTCCTGACCTCCCACACCTCCTGAGTGCCTGGAAACCATCGCAGGTGATTACTTCACATAATTGGCCACATTATTTTTCCATTTCGGTGGCATCCCAAACATGTGTGGTATATTTTAATTATAAGTATGGAAATACAGGATCGTGGGATGTTAGTCATTCAATATTAATTATGGTATGATAAATATGATGTGATGTATATAAATATTATTCTGTCATGTATATGTAAGGAAATGCATTTTTCAACTATTGTTTGTAAGGCAATGCTTGTTAAGAGAATGTGGTGGGATCCATACAAGCCAAAACTTCCTGGATTTCGATGAGTCTTTAGTTTTCAGAAATGCTTGAATTGGGTGGGGCTAGCCTCCCCTGCACTAAACAAATTGTATGAAAACAGTGAAGTGATTGTATTTTTGACTATACTTTTACATTTGCAGGGCTTTCTTGATATGAGAGAATAGTGGCATCCACACAGATCACACCTTCGAGAATCATTTAGGGACTCTTGTTTTAAAAAAATGCCCAGGGGTGGTGGGATACCATGGGGGCTGGCTGAGCCCAGACCCATATTCTTTAGCAACCCCTCTTTGATATTGTGAGGCAGGTTTGGTTCGAAAAATGTAGATTGATGTTTGCATAGCAGCCTAGACAAAGAAAAGTTGTAGTCTTCAGGCAAGCTTTGTCACCCAGAACTCCAGTTTTCACAAATGTCTGGTGTTAGTAGGTTTCCATGTTGGTCGACAAACACTAGGTCCAAATACATCAGTCATTCAAATCCCAAAAAACACAACCTTTTGAAAGCAACATTGTGTCACTTTGAATGATCAGGTTTTGGGTTTACCATATCCTGAGCAGTAAGCCCACTCACACATGACGTATTGCTTTTTAATTGAGAGATGTGTGAGAATGCTGCCCAATTGGGCTTTTGATCTTCACTAAATTCCTGGGCTTTTGGTCACAAAAATGTGAAGACATTTTTTCCATTAAACTGATGTTTGTCATTTGCATGAGATTCTGGATAACAATAAAGTGGTGGGATCCACACAAGCCACACCACCCAGGACTCATAGGGACTCTAGTTTTCAGAAATGTTTGGGGTTGGTAAGGCTTCCTCGATCCCCCGCAACTTCTACTAAGCAGATGGCACAGAAATAAATTTCAAACTGGAAAACCCTAAGGACATTGGATGTTCAGAAATCTTCAGTTGCCTCCGAGCCATTGATCACTGGATGACATGGAGACATCTCAAACTGAATGTATTCAAAACTGAAATACTCACCTGTGATGATTGGAAAAATGACTGCCACTCTCTGCCTGGCCTGACGATCTGAGACCACCTCCTAAAGTATCCAAGAAAATTAGATACTTTGGAACAACCATAACTGCAAGCAATCAATCAATCCCAAAATTAATAAGATAGGTTGGAACAGAGAGCTTTGTGGAAATATTGATAACTATGAGGGAACAATAAATGTCTGCCTGCTTGGATGAGGATGCACAGGACTATGTAGTAGTGAAGGCTTTTAATAGGCTGTGTGAGCAAGTCGCAAACAACCTTACTATTGGGACGGGAATATTAAATGGGGGGGATGGTTAGTTGACAACTGCTTAAAAGCCCATACAAATCAGATGATAGCCTTAAAACAAAACCCATAAGAAAGGGCTAGGATAAAATTATGTAGAAATGCCTAAAAATTGGAAAGAGAAGCTCAGAGGAAGGAAATTCGAAATCAAGCATGGAATGATCTCTTGCAGGCAAGCATTATAAAGGACAATGTTACATTTTGGGGGATAGTGAACAGACTAATGTTAACAGGGGTTAGGCCCAAAATCACGGACTGCACCATTTCCCCTGCTATATCGGTCAGTCATTTTCCAAGTATGTATGAGAACATCACAGTAGAGGATAGTAACCCTAATCAGGTATCCCCTAGGAAGCACTATACCTTATCTATAGGGGAGGAGGAGGTATATGATGCCATTGCCTCCATGGCCATCAATAGAGCACCTGGCCCAGACAGGATCCCCAAAGATTTATATAAGGCAGATCTTGTCCTGTAGGCAAATATACTACTCGAGTTTTTAACGCCGCTTGTACCACTGGCCCCCTAGCATCCTGGTTGGGATTGATCATAGTCCCAGTGTTTAAGAAGGGCTCTAGGACCCAGCCCCAGTGTTATCAGCCCATTTCATTAATAGACTCGCCTGTGAAAATCATGGGGAAAATAGTACATGCATGATTGGATGAGTGGTTAGAGCATAATAATAACGTCTTATCCAGTCTCCAGTTTGGGTTCAGACTGGGGAATGGGACTGTTGACCAATGTGTAAATCTCCAACTCATCACTGGGAAGTACACTGTAGACAAAAGGAGCACACTAGGGCCCTCATTACAACCCTGGTGGTCAGTGGTAAAGCGGCGCTAACACCGCCAACAGGCCGGCGCAAAAAAAAAAGGAAACCGCCAACACATACAGCCACTTTAACACTCCGACCGTCCACGGGGGTAGCAACAAACCCAGCGGCGGTAACCGCCATCAGTCAGGCGGAAGAGAAGGTTCTGCCCACTGTATTACAAGAGGCCTATCCGCCACCTTTTCCGGGGCAGTACCAACGACATCAAAAGCACGGCAGAAACAGTGTTCTGAAGGGAAACGACTCACCTCTCGACACTCAAGGAAGAACCAGGACGCCATGGAGCCCGAGCTGCAGGTCTTCCCCATGCTGGTGTATATGCTCATATACAAGGAGTACCAACGCCGGCGACAACGACCACGGTGAGTACTGCACCTAGCACACAGGGGTGGAAAAAGAGAGTGACACACACACGCAACACGCAACACCCCCACCCCACCACCACCCCCAACACCATACACACAAACACATGCAACAACATTACATATACACCCCGTAACTCTCTGGAATAAAGCAAGGACAAAAGGAATGGATTAAAATGAGTGTTATATATCAGAAATAGTTCGAAATATGTTTATAATTCAAAAACAGCATTTACAAAATATACAATATTCACAAAAGGAGGGAGAATGTCCACTCAAAATGTTGGTGGCCCACTGGGCCAAAACACATAGGCCAAGCCCACACTTGACTCCTGCCTCAATACGGAGAGAACACTGCAGGGGCATTGGGTCGAAAACACAAAGGCACCTCAGGGGGACAGAGAAGGGGAGGAACCTCAGCCGGAACATGGCACAACGTCACTGCTCCTGGAGGGGGCTCCATGCCCACTTCCTGGTCCTGGGAAGTGCAAGGCCACAGTCTCGCAAGTGGGTGGTTTGCCCACTGCCTGGTCCTGGGGAGTGCAAGGCCACAGTCTCTCAAGTGGGTGGTTTTCCCACTGCCTGGTCCTGGGGAGTGCAAGGCCACAGTCTCTCAAGTAGATGGTTTGCCCACTGCTTGCTCCTGGGGAGTGCAAAGCCACAGTCTCTCAAGTGGGTGGTTTGCCAACTGCCTGGTCCTGGGGAGTGCAAGCCCACAGTCTCTCAAGTGGGTGGTTTGCCCACTGCCTGGTCCTGGGGAGTGCAAGGCCACAGTCTCTCAAGTGGGTGGTTTGCCCACTGCCTGGTCCTGGGGAGTGCAAGGCCACCGTCTCTCAAGTGGGTGGTTTGCCCACTGCCTGGTCCTGGGGAGTGCAAGGCCACAGCCTCTCAAGTGTGTGGCTTGCCCACTGCTTGCTCCTGGGGAATGCAAAGCCACAGTCTCTCAAGTGGGTGGTTTGCCCACTGCCTGGTCCTGGGGAGTGAAAGGCCACAGTCTCTCAAGTGGATGCCTTCTTCCACTGGTTCTGGAGGGGACTTTGTGCCCAGTGTGCTTTATCCTGCCAAGGAGAGGCTGAGTGGATGCCTTCTTCCACTGGTTCTGGAGGGGTCTTTGAACCCAGTGTGCTTCATCCTACCAAGGAGGGGCTGAGTGGATACTTTCTTCCACTGGTTCTGGAGGGGGCTTTGTGCCCAGTGTGCTTCATCCTGCCAAGGATAAGGTGAGTGGATGCCTTCTTCCACTGGTTCTGGAGGGGGCTTTGTGCCCAGTGATGCAGCACATGGCGTGTGCAAGGTCACATTCACTCGCCTGGGTGTCAGATCCACACAGTTTTCTGTGGGCAGGATGCATGACACACCATGGATGCAGGACTACAGTCCATCTGCCGGCGGGACGGCTGTAGAGTGGTTGCAGTGCCGGTGAAGGTGTCGGTGCTGCCAGTGGAGGGGGGAGGATCCAGCCCTTCGCCTGCAGCCTCGGACAGCTGTCTACTTGGGCTGCTGGTGGCGGTGCTGCTTGCGGTGCTGCTTGCGGTGGTGCTTGCGACGGTGCAGGTGGTGCTGCTGGCTGCGGTGTAGCTGGCGGTGCTGGCCACGGTGCAGGTGGTGGTGCTGCTAGTTGAGGGGGTAGGCTCCAGCCCTTCCCCTGCAGCCTCGGATGGCTGCCCACTGGTGCTGCTGCTGCTGGTGCGGCTTGCGGCTTGTGGCGGTGCTTGGGGCGCTGCTGGCCGCGGTACAGGTGGTGGTGCTGGCCGCGGTGCTGGCCGCGGTGCTGGCCGCGGTGCAGGTGGCGGTGCTGCCAGTGAAGGGGGGAGGCTCCAGCCCTTCCCCTGCAGCCTTGGATGGCTGAAGTACCCTTGCTGGTGTTCTGTGCCCCTTCCTGTCCTTGGCAGATGGTGGTGCCTCCATGCTTCTGCCAGCTGGATTCTTTACCTTGGCCTTGCTGGCTGGTTGTGCCTCCTTTTCCTTGCTGGATGCTCTCCCCTTTTTGCCCTTTCCTGGTGGCGGAACCTTCTTGGCCTTGGCAGGTGTTGGTGGCACACTGGCTGGGCTGACGGGTGCCTCCTTAGAGCCTCTCAGAGTTGCAGAAACCACAGCGGACGTGGACTTGGTGGCTGAGGAGCTGGGCTGGGTTCTGGTCACCCTGACTGAGGTGAAGGAAAAGGAGGGGGAGGGGTAGGGAAGAGATCAAGGGTGGCGAGGAAAAGCTTCTTAGGGACACTGGGGCGGAAAGAGGGTGAAGGTTTGGGAGTGGAGGAAGAGGGAGTGGTTGTAGGAGGGGTCAATCTGCTGTGCTTGGGTTCAGGTGCATGAGCTGGATGCTGTTGGGAGGTGGATGGCTGTTGGGTGGGTGTGTGCTTGTGTTTGTGTACTATGGGAGGAGAGGTCAAAGACACAGTGGAAGAGGACACAGGGGACGTGTAAATGGATGTGGGGTGGTGACTGCCAGTGAGGGGCGTGTAGTGATAGGCGTGCTGGTGATGGAGGTAGTGGATGAGGATGTAGTGCACGCAGGTGTGAGTGGAGACGCTACTGGGAGGGAGGTGGACGACAAGGAGGAGGGGGACACAGTGGAGGCAGTGGATGTTGGTGTGTCTGGTTCTGGATAGTGTTTGTGTGAGTGCCTGTGGGATGATGTGTGGTGCTTGTGTTTGCATGAGCCACTTCTGTGTGTTGATTTGGGTGAATGCTGGTCTGAAGGTGTGCTTGGGATAGGTTGGGGTTGAGTGGATTGGGACTGGGTAGAGGAAGTTGGAGGGGGAGGCTGGACACAGGGACAATGGCTGCCATCAGTGCGGAGGCCAGAGCCTTAAATGCTCTCTGACAGGAGTTGCTGTCTGTAGTGTTCCCTCCTGTCCCCGTTGTGCTGCTCCCCTCACCCTCCATCCCACTGGTGCCCTCAGCGTTGGTGGATTCAGCCTCCAGGACCATGTGGGATGCAGCTCCCTCTTTAGCCGGTGCCTCTGCTCCTCCGCCAGATGATGCTAATGCACACAAGGACAGGGTGACAAAACAAAAAGGGGGGGAGACAGAGGATACACTTGGTCAATGCCAGCAACAACCCTACCGTTGGCGTACACAGCACACAGGGATCAGCCCTATGCACTAGGCCATGCACTACCAGTTACAATGCTAGTCACCAGCCCATGGGGTGCATTGCCCAACGCCACTGGCTGCACACCTGAAACCAACAGGACCCTGCCCAGTAGTAGATGCCCACTAACACTATTGGGGTTGGAGTGCTTCAGAGCCTGACCAACAAGGGACCTAACCCTGCCAGTTCGCCCTGGCCTAGGGGCACCCACAGCTCACATCCCCCACCCAGGTACAGCCTTAATGCGAGCAAAGTAATGAATCTGAATCTGTACTCACCCCCTTGTGGCTGCTGTGATGCCTTCAAGCGCCCATACAACTCCAGATAGGCCACCGCCAGGATGCAGAACATCAGGGGGGTCAGGGTACGATGTGTACCCCTTCCTCATTCAGAGGCCAGCCCCAGCTGGGCCTCCGCCGTCTTCCTTTCCCAGCGGCACAGGTCCTCCCACCGTTTGCGGCAGTGGGTGCTCCGCCTGTCAAAGACCCCCAGGGTCCGCACCTCCTTGGCTATAGCAATACCCTTTCTCTGATGGGCACTGACCTGCAGGAAAATATGCATAGAAAAAAGGGATTAGTCATACCGTCTGGACTGTTACACTCATGCCCCACAATATCCCTCCCATCCCCTTACGCCCAGACATTGACCACCAGACATGCACCACTCTGTCCAGGACCCCTCAGTCCCCCCCCAAACAAGGCTTACACACACAGCAATCCATACATTCATGGCCCACGCATCATGCTCACAGTGTACTCACCTGTTTGTCTGGAGGACCATAGAGTAAAGTATACTGGGGTAGGACCCCATCCACCAGTCTCTCCAACTCCTCCTAAGTGAAGGCGGGGGCCCTTTCCCCAGACACTCGATCCATTATCACTTCCAGACACAGGGCGCAGCAGCACTTGCAGTATAGCTCCTCTCCTGTTGAAGGTCAGGTAGCAAGTGATTGAACAGATAGAAAATGGCAGTCACGTCCGCGGCTGTGCGTACTGTCACCGCCGGCGTACATTGCCATTGGCTCCTGGAACCCATAGGCCCAATTGATAAAATTACCTCATTTCCACTTGTCTCTTCTCACAGGCCAGGCAGCTGCCATTTCAGGGGGGCACAGGCCATGGCAGCTAACTGCGTCACAGCAGACATTGGCACATCACCTGACTTTCAAATTCACATACTGTTTCTGTAAAGGAAGAAAAGCATTTTTATTTTCACATATGTATGAATATGACCCTCTGCTCACCGTTTTCCACCCTAGAGTTCAACCGCTGAGGATGAATAGGAGATGGAGACATCCCCCCATGTACAGACCCCTGGTGGACCTGGCGACTATGGAGGACAGGCACATTATCCTTACCTACAGACTTGATCAGGCCACAATCCAAGAACTGTGTGCACAACTGGAGCCAGGCCTGATTTCAGCTATCCGCCAGCCCACAGGTATCCCCACTCTAGTGCAGGTCCTGTCAGTGCTCCATTTCCTGGCAAGTGGTTCCTTCCTAACAACAGTAGCCATGGCATCAGGGATGTCTCAGCCAATGTTCGCCAACGTGTTGACCAGAGTGTTGAAACACATGCGCAGCTACATCGTATTCCCCCTGGTGGAGGATTTGGCCACAGTGAAGGATTACTTTTATGCCCTGGGACATATCCCCAAAATCATTGGTGCCATCGATGGTACACATGTAGCATATGTGATGGCGCAACTCCAGAGGCACCGGGTGTGGCTAATAGGTGAGTCCAAGGTCCCCACCCAGTATATGTTGGTGTATGGGTATGGGGTTGTCCCTAAGGGTGAGTGTGTGGCTAACAGGTATCCCTCGATATTTGCAGGTGACTCTGGTTACCCCAACCTCTCAAGACTACTGACCCCAGTGAGGAATGCCAGGACAAGGGCAGAGGAATGTTACAATGAGGCACATGGGCGAACAAGGAGGATAGTTGAAAGAACCTTTGGCCTCCTGAAGGCCAGGTTGAGGTGCCTCCATCTGACAGGTGGATCCCTGTACTACTCACCCAAGAAGGTTAGCCAGATCATCGTTGCATGTTGCATGTAGCACAACCTGGCCTTGAGACGCCAGGTGCCTTTTCTGCAGGAGGATGAGCCTGGAGATAGTCTTGTGGCAGCGGTGGAGCGATGAAGTGGAGGCAGAGGATGAAGATGTGGACAACAGTACTTCCAGTGACACACAGGTAAGACGCTGTAACTTCACTTTACATTGCAGTTTTGTGTTAGACCTTGGATATGGCAGCCTGATTTCCCAATGTCTATGGCCACTTACTGTACCCTTTGACATCTCTATTTTCAGATCTCTGTGGCCCACTCTGGCTCCTGGTGTGTTTACTGCTGCCCACTACAGGTCATACCAATGTATATATAACTGCACATATGAATTGAAATGTTTACAGCTTGTTAAACTAATACATATTTCAATCAATTGAAAGACTCCATACTTGTATTTGTTCCAA